>NC_139802.1:18440020-18887945 GCF_963457635.1 Microchirus variegatus
GGATACGGACAAAGGCTTGTCGTGAAGGAAGTCCTCGGACTGTTGATTCCACTTCCTTTTTTTCCCGACAGCAGTCGTTTTAAAGTGTGTCAGTGAACACTGAGCAGGTTCAACACAAAGGACGGGAAATGTCTTTAAAGGACCATTATGTCCTCGCGTGTGTGTCTGTGTGTGTGCAGCAGTCACTCATCTGAAGTCAGACGCTGCTGCTGCTGCTGCTGCTGCTGCTGCTGCTGCTGCTTTTCAAGGGTGAGAATCATTACAAACGAGCGCTTGCTGTGTCCAAATCACACACACACACCGGACACTGATTCCATGTGTTCACCTCCACATGCTTCCTTTCCTTTCCTTTCCAAGACACTGCTTTTGTTTTTGCGTAAAAAAAGTATGAGATTTTCCTTGTTTGATGATTTTAAAGGACCAATGTGTAAGCTTTAGGTGAAATTATGTTCGACAAAGTGAGTTTTGATGCTAACTGAAGGCTACATGAAGGGCCTCCTTCACGCAGCAGGTCCACTTCCTCCGCGGCGATGTGGACTAATATAAAAAACTGACAAATTGACAGGTTCCCTCTTAAAATATGCCTTTTGTGAATCTTTAGTTCATTTTCAAGACACTGTATGAGCTTATCACGCGTCGTAATCAGCGTCTGGATGCGCCTAACCTGTCAGGTGGATGGATTATTGTAGTTAAGGTCTATTGCTCACTAATACAGATGTTTGTCAACCAAAATCTGGGAGAAATCAGCCTTTTGTTTGGGTGTCAGAAACAGTGGAAGCTTATGACGCAAAGAGAGAAGAGTTTGTCACAATATGTAGTCTCACCACTAGATGTCACTATTCCTTACACACTTTACTGCAAAGCGCGATACGTGTCGCGATAATGTCGAGATGCACTCCTCAAAATGTGCCAGTTGGACAGCAGGGGGCGGGTCAGTGGAAGCGCAGCCTTTTCTCCGCCTCAAACTCTTTCTCTTCCTCTTCAGAGAGCTGGTTCCCTTTCACGCTGTAAGAACACAAACAGACATCATTAATCATCATCATCATCATCATCATCATCATCATCATCATCATCATCATCATCAACACATGTTCGTTGAAAAGAGCTGATGCTGCAGATGCTTTGTCACCCAGACTCCACTGTTACTACACGTGCACTACAGTGGCGGCAGCAGTGGATAACTTGTGTGCCGGGCTTTGGTGCAGTAGAGTGAGCAGATTTACAAACCTGTCAACATTTGTCTAATAGTGAGATACAGAAGGGAACCCAATCCTAAACTAGTATAAAAAAATGTTAACGTTGGTTACGATCAACGTGGGTCTCAACTCAACAGGAAGTCGGCCATTTCGTAAAATGTTCGACTTCCTGTTGAGTTGGTCCCATGGTCCCAATAGACTTTTTTGTTCGTCTTGGTCTGTGACATGTGTCCACCAAGTTTGGTGAAATTTGGTGCAACTTATTTTTGGCTTTGTCCTACCGGGTTTCACCTTTGGGGGTGCTACTTTGCGCCAATTTTAAGCATGTTTCCTTATTTTATAAAGTGTTTTGCCAGTTCTGTATTGCCAATATGGTCCTTTGAGGTGAAAAAAATGAATAATTTCGGGAATTCGGGAAGGTCCTCGCACAACACCTATGCTGGAATAGATCATATTAGGTGAACTGTTTATCTAAAATATGTTTTCACCACTGTTCAGTGTTTCGTGTTATAACCTTACCATATCTCTTTGATTGCTGTGTTGTGAGTCAAGGCCTCAGCGAGGTGTTTGAGCCCATGTGCGGTGAACTTGTTGTTGATTAACCTGCAGACAAACACAATATCAGTCATTGTTTGAACTTGGATGACGAGCTCCATGGTGACATCATGCGAGTATCTGTGTCTTGTCTGTACCAGAGGTGACTTAAACCTGTGTTGGCTTCGACCAGCTCAGCCAAGTGTGGGGCCGCGTCATCGGTCAACTCGTTCTGCACCAACCTACGACAGAACACAGACACCGAACGTCTTCATCGCGCTTCGTTCAAAGGACCGTTAACGTCGTTCGGCTGATTTACCCACCAGAATATCCTGAGGACGCTGTTCTCTTTCAGAGCCTCTGCCAGAAACTTCCCTCCTGTTGATGTGATGCCATTGGCCGACAGACTACAACACAGACACATTTATCTGCTTAAACTATCAAAGAGCAGGTTTTCATTGCAGCTTGTTGTCTTCTCACCTGAGGTTGGTGAGTTTGGGGTGGTGCTTCAAAGCTTCCGCGAATGCTTCTGCTCCCTCGTCACCGATGCTGTTCCCCCACATTCTGAAAATGACAAGCTTTGTCTGAGCTGAGTCACTTAAAACACAGTCTGTTGACCCGAAGTCTCCTATGAGGGAACCTCGTGCAAGAACGTTATAACAGTATAATTATTACTGCAGTATGGCACAACCACATAAGGCATTTTCCCTCCATTAGGTCAGTAAAGGTTCATTCATGAAAAAGGATTAAAGAGAGTGTGATAATAAACTGAAGGTCTGCTTTTTATAGAACTACAAGGAAAGTTGTGGTTTGCGCTTCTGTCCTGTATGTCGTAACTAACAGGCCAAAACCTGGAAGCTGCTGAGATGACAGAACAGAAGTTGCTGCAGCTCAACTGCTTTTATAATTGATTTTAGAGTTTGCATATTTTTCAGCTTTATCACTTCTGAGTGAGCGTTTCTGCCCCTTTTTATGAGATAACTTACACTTTGGTCATTCAGCGGAAGTCCTGAGGTTCTACTGTAATGACAAGTATATGGGTGCAAAGCTTGTAATGGCAAATTGAATTTGTCGACTCCGATACCTGCAGTAAACAAAAGGGCGTGAAAGCACGGCCTGGAGGGGCAGACCCCTACAACAAACAAAGGGATGTGAGAGGGGTGTTCCTTAGGTATAAGGGTTTAGCTCTTGCCATGCTCTGGGTCTTTCTTCATCTTCGACTACTCATGGGTTAACTGACCTTTCCTTTGCAAAGAAAATAAAACCTTCCGTCGGCCGACAGAAGTCTCTATTTCATTCTTCACCAGCAGCAGAAAGAATTTTCACAACAGGCTCTATTTCTCTGCTTTCCGGTATCAATCCATCCATCCGCATTCTACGCGTGTAGCTATCAGCTATCGGTCTAAGAGTTACGGTAATGAGAATGACGCATGCCAAATCCTGTCGGTGACATGATGGTGACAGGAGGGTTAAATGTGTATATCTTATGATTGCTTTGCTTCACACAGCAAATAAATCATTAAAAGTGAATCATTTCAATAACAGCTCTGCTTTAGACTCTAAAATGATTCTAACAAGGTTTTATGAATAAAAGAGAACCTGTAGCAATTCTTTATCCCTTTATCCTATATCCACAGTGAAGGCTGACCCACTTTTTACCCTCCCAGTTGGTAGAAAGAGGAAGAGTCACACAGCTGTCAGTGCTGTGTCCTGTGAATCACACTGTCATGAGCCAGAGATTGATGTATTTTTGCTGATTATACAATTTAATATGTGACAGGCTCCACACACACACAACTCTGCCTCTTACTCGTCTTCAAGCAACTAATACATGGTTCTCAATAATCAATAACTCAGGTCATCCTGGGATTGCAATGTCAAATGGTATCCAGAGAGCTGCAAATAATGATTATTTACATAATCGATTAATTTGTTGATTATTTTCTCTAATTGAGTATTTATTTGGTCCATAAAATGTTGAAAAATGTTGATTTAGTGTTTCGCAAACCTGAAAATGATGACTTATCATCATAATAGCTGATGATTAATTGATTAATCTATTCATCATATAATATTCACAATAAATTAATATTCAAGACTAGTATTCAACACCTGGTTCAAAACTAATAAATGCAATTTTAATAAGAGCAGACTAACTTCATGTGACTGAAAGTTGAATTTGAAATAAAAATATGGGAAAATTGCACAAATCCCCTAATTTGTCTAATAAATCTCCTAAATCCCTCATAGCTACAACTTAAGAACAAGTTTAGTCCTTGTGTGAGGCCAATTATTGTTTAGAATTCATACAAAGATTGAACACTTTAAATATTTGTTACAATACGAGGTTTAATTCTTACCCCACATCAAATATAGAGGTGCTCTTCTGAATTGCACTGGCCAGATACTTCCCACCAACACTCGTGATCTTGTTCTTACCAATCCTGAGAACAAAGGTGAACACAGACAATATTCCATTAAGACGTTAAGAATATCTGATAAGACCGGGACTGTGTCATTGGTACGAGTTAGAAACGTACTTGAGAACGCGCAACTTTGGACACTCTTCAACGATCTGAGCGACGAGCTTTGCGCCGACATCTGTGATGTGGTTGTTGTAAAGTCTGTAGATAAAAACACACACACACACACAAATGAGATTAGCTGAAAAAAGGGTAAGTATGTTTTTGTAATTATATCCCCAAGGGCAGAGTTTCTCAATCCCGGTCCTCAGGAAACCCCTAGTACACTGCATGTTTTAGATGTTTCCCTGCTCCAGCACACCTGATTCTAATGGTCAGCTCGTTTACGCATTACCAAAACAAATGTACAATATATATATAGATATTAACACTATTATTAAGACTATATAAAAGAGTTAAAATAGAATGTGTACATTATATCCAGTTTTCAGTTTGTAAATAGTACAACAAATCAACACAGAAACAAAACTAAATCTCAAAACCTGTAGTCCTTGAATGGGGGAATTTTCCTATGACAAATAATTATTGCACCATGTGTTATAACAATGGCATAAGCTGCAGTCTCAACATTTGTACACTTATTATTGTGACGGATTACCCACAGGGAAACCTCTTGGAATTTATGTGTCTTTATTTTCACTTATACCAAAAAGAAACAACCAATTCTGGCACTTTCACCTAAATATTGAGCGCTCAATCCATGAAGCAGAACTGCGGATCTCACACTCAACCACAAGGACCACACTCGTTTCCAATGTTCCTCTCTCACATCCTCACTCTTAACCATAACTTCTCAGCTCTTTAGTTTATTTTCACTTTTAGTTGTTTTCACTCTCTGTTATCCTGTCATGTCTGGTCACAGAAATTCAGACCGAAAAAAAACCCAGACCTTTTCCAAGTCTTTCACACAAAACTGAAGACTTTTTAAGGTCTGGATATTAGCATTTTCACTTACCCCAAGACCTCCACCACTTTGTGCTTACACAGCTCCTCTGCGAGCACCTCGATGCTACTGTCTGAGAGATGATTGACGCACAATCTGAAGACAAGCAGCGCAGTGTTAGTGCTGTGTGTCCTTAACTCTCACTAACTCTCAGCGGTCGTTGGACCTCTTACCTCACAACTGTCATCTTGCAGAACGAGGGCTTCAGCTGCTTCACTCCGTAGTCGCTGATGTTGTTGTTGTCCATGTCGAGACCCAGGAGTTTCTGATGGTGTTGCAGGACAAAGTTAATGGCGGTGCAGTCCCCCGAGTACACGTTGCAGTAACCCAGCTTGATTAAGTTCGCTGTGATGCCTTTCGCGGTCATCTGAGCGATGTCCTGGCTCCCGGTCTCAAAGATGCACCTCAGCATCCACAGAAAGTTTGGCAGAACGTGGACTTTGTTGCCTTCTTCGCCAGAGTAGTGGGGTAAGCCATGCAAGTGGGATTTAACACTAGTGGACAGGTAAGATTTTAGCAAGGCCCGTTTTTTCTTGAGCAACACAGGGGAAACCAGATGACCCATGAGGTCATTGTGAGCCTTGGACAGCAGCCCGCACAGGAAGAGATTAGTGAACTGAAGGTGCTCATTGGTCGCAAATGGGTTCTTTTCACTGTGCTTTGAGGAGTCCTTGACACACAAGTCAAAGAGCAGGCAGGAGTGTTCCCTCTTTCTGCTGCACTCTGTGAAGAACTTCCGAATGGAGTTCGCCGGAGCCTGTTCATCCAGCACAAGAGCAAACGCCGCCAAGAAAGACTGCAGGGTAATGTGGAGGAATTCAAAGTTTGCAGAGCTTCCTCTGGCGTCATACTCGCTGACAGGTCTGAGAAAGCCCAGCGACAGGTCCTCCTCCCTGAGACCACACTCAGTGATTTCCTCCTGGTCACAAATGAAGGTGCCGCCCTCCATGCCCTGCAGTGCCAGTTTGGCAAAGGCGGTGAGAGGCCTGAGCCTTGATTTGAACGTCTGCGAGGCGCAACGGGTGCTTTTCTTCAGTAGAGACGAAGCGGTTGAAGTCGCATGGCTGAGAAATACCTCAGAGAGCAGGAGGAAAATGTCAGTGAGCGTGACACACGCATCGGGCAGATGAAAACTATCGTGTAGCGTGTGTAGGTGCTTGAAGCTCTTGAACACAATCCAGCTGAAGAGAGGGGTGGAGCAAAGGCCGCAGAGGTGGGGGCTAGCATCCAACTGGACGGACACCAGCTCTCTCTGTTCCTGCTCCTGGAAGTGCAAGTTAATGTAGGTCTTCAGATGAGTTGGCGAGAACCCACGCAGAGCCACCTTCTTTCGGATCACTCTGCTCTGGATCTCGATCCCAGTCCGAGCCGTCAGAACCTTCTGGGAGCCCTTCAGTAGTTTCCCACAGAGCAAGCTGACAAGCAGCTGGAGAGGGTGGGCCTTGTGTTCTGGGGACACAACTTCAGGCACGTTCAACAGGTCCAGATCCTCATAAACCTCATCGTAACCATCAAATGTAAAGAGAACCTTTTCAGGGAAACGTAGGATGTAATCAAATACCTCGTTGTCTGGATCGTGATCCGGGTGGCAGTTGTAGTTGAACAGAAGGTCTCTGAGGGAAATCTGTTCTGTTTTATTGAAAACGCTGAACATCCTGCAGCGGAACTTAAATAAAAAGACAGTGTCCGTCTGCAGCTCTTTCTTGGACCAGAGGTTCTGGAGCTTCTGCAGGAGGATGGATTTTCCCACACCGGCATCCCCCATCACATAGACGATTTCACCTTGGGGATTGAAGACTGCATGGTCTCCGAGGAGCTGGTCCAGACTCTCCATGAAGCCCAGACTTTCGTTGCAGTTGTTACACAGCTCCATCAGGGTGTCCGTATAGAGATCCTCCAGACGAGTCTCGTCATGCTGTCCATAAGACATGATGAAGCAGGTGTCCCGACTCATTTCCTGCCTCAGCTTCTCGCTATATCTGCTGACTTAAGAGCAAAAGAATGTTGTGTGAGTTAGTACAATAAGGAAGGCAGAGGAAAATGTGACATGTGATGTGACACAATAGGGGGAAATGGATTAAAGCACTTAATTAAAGCTTAATTTTGATAAGGATGGAGAGGAAGCACATAAAACACAGAAGGCTTGGTTTGTGCATTTGTACTTATTAATAATAGCTAAGTAATATTGTAACGGTATTAAAAGATTATAAAAGATTAGTCTTTTGTTAATCGATTATCAGTTTGAGTGCAGAATCAAAACAATCTTACTGACATTTCAGCTTCTTAAATGTTAATATTTTCTGCTTTATTTGCTCCATATAACAAAATAAAAGAATTAAAAACCGAATATTTTTTGGTTTGTGGTTAAAAGAGAACCTCATCATCGGCCAGGTTTGGCAAACACTGATGAACATTTTCTGATATTTGACCTTACTAATATATGTAAAGTGCCTTGGGATAATCTCTGTTTGCAGAATTTACAGACAGGTGCACAAACACAATGGACAGAGTATTATCTGAAACATAATTTCACAACACAAGTAAAGGAGTGACACGTGCGGAAATGTGACTGCAGACGACTGCTCAGCCGTTTCACATTCAAAACATGTTTTAAAAAAGTGTTTTTTATATATGGTATGTGCTTGAAATTTTTTTATTTATTTATTTGTTGGGCTGTTATTTTGAAATTTTGAAGCGGAACTGTTCATAGCTAGAAATAACTAGAATAAAGCACAGTGGTATTTGTACATTTCAACGACACAAACACAGAGCTCAGTGTGGGTGGGTTGGTAGGTATAAAACTTACTGGGATCCGTGTTCACCACTTTCATCGCCGCTATGTGACTCCTCGGGTTGAAGTTTATCTCCTTAAGCCACGGCTGGAGGTCTACGTATGCGTCACATACTTTGTATATAATAAAGAGAAAGTATTCACAGGCCTCCTCCCCTTTGCACTGGACAAGCTCCAAGATTTTGCGCACCTGGAAAATAATAATTGTATTTGTGAACGAAGGTCAAACATGTTGATCGAATGCCCCACTCATTTCCTAATAAATTACACTCTCATAGTACAAGTAAAATGTATACCATGTATTTGTGTGCTTAAACACACAAGTATAAGAGTGTGTGGTATGAAAGTGATGGTTTTTCCTACCTGATCCATCTTGGTGACAGTCCGCCGTACGATCTCGACGTCCTCTTCGCAGAGGAATCCGCCGGCCAGCAGGTTGTCCAGGATGCACTGAATGCTCCTCAGCCTGGATACGAGCAACTCTCTGTGGTGGGTGAGCACGTGCATGCATTTGGCCTTTTGCACTGGATCCATGTTTACTGCACAACACACTGTCACTTCTGTGGGATAACAGAGGTGTGGAGCACTGTTAAGAAGTCCATCTTACATTAGACAACAAATAGGGGTCTGTCGGTATCTGTCTCTGACCCCACCTCTTCACACTATGCTCACTAGCTACAATTGGTGTAGAGGTTTTTTTTTGTTTTGGTTTTTTTACCACAAAAGGTTGTGAAGATTGTTAATTGTGGACTGTTTTGCTAATCAATTTGTGATTTTTCAGCTTCTTAAATGTGAATAATTTTGATGTAACAAATAAATCATTAAAAATAATTTTGATTTGTGGACAAAACAAAGACACTTGAGAACATCATAATTTCCAGGTTTGGGAAACACTGATAAGCATTTTACAACACTTAACAACAATTTACGGGCCAAACAAGTGCTTGATCAATTGAGAAAATAATCGACAGATTAATCGATTATGAAAATAATCGTTAGTTTGGGCCCTATAACAAAAACCAAAATACAAATACACTATCCGTTTTAAAAGTCAGTGATGAATAATCAGACTCAATTTCTATAATTCACTGCTCTCTACTTATTAATAACGCTGCTATGACACTTTTGAAGTCAACATTAAAATCTCATTTAGTCTATAGGCGTGTGAGTAGAAAAAACAGCAGCTAAACTAAAACTAAAAACAGTGAAATAACGGCTTTTGTTGAGTCAGTAACGTTGACTGAGTCAATACAGCGCGTGGTTGTTATGAGACAAACTAACTGGACAGTGTTGTAGTTTTGAAAACAAATGACACTTACCATAGTTTAACGTTCACTCCACAGCGCTATGTGTGAATACATGAGCTTAATTCAGTGCGAAAAGGCGGTTTGTTGTTGAAGGAAGTGAAAGTATTTCAGCATCTCCGCGTCATTTCTCCTCCGCGGTTTCACAAAGTGTGGTGCGTTCACGTACCCGCGGAAATGTGAAACACAACACACCAGTTATTTTCACTGTCTTTTAGAGACAACTTACGTTAAACACAGTACATTAGCAGAGATATAACTACAAGACTCACCGGATACAACATCCAAATACGATGAAGATGGAGGACAGAATTACGAAGGAGTCCTCCTCCATCAATACTCCTTCGTACATAACAGATCACAGAAGTGAAACAAAAAATACCTGGTACGCCCTCTGCTGGCTGGACGTGGTACGCTATCCGCTTGACCATGGGCTGCCCCCTCAACGCTAAGGTCAGTGCTAACAACAAATGAATTTAACCCTGAAACATTGTTTGTAACCTATCTCCTAAATCTCTAATATTTACTATGACCTCCTGGCCAGGTGGTTCTACCTGGTTAAATAAAGGTTAAATATATTAAAATATAATATATAATAAAATAAAAAATAAATAAGTCTGTCTACGTCTCAAAGTGTTATTATTATTATTGTATACTGTCACTTTAAGAGAGGCGGGGACATGCAGGACACACCCATTGGTACTGGGTTTCAGTGCATCACAGGCGACTTAGTAAAAACATGTTTATTTTGGGTTGAAATTAACATAAAGCATAAATAGAACAGTCTCACAGGTGGTAAATGTTTTAAAGGACAACAAAAAAATGACAACACATCATCATCTTAAATCATTAGCATTGACAAACATGTTATTGTGCACAGAACAAAAAATAAACTTCACAACACACAAACAAACAAAAGAACAAATATCTTGAATTGGACATAAACAAACAATTTGCATTATTTTTCCTTTTTTTAAAAAATGTATGCAGCTGAATGCAGACAGAAAAATGAGTCAACTTAATGTCAGAGTGGGTTAATGTCATGAATGTGCTTATTGCACGACTTTAATGATCCTGCCCTTGTAGCGTGGATTTAAAATGACTTCACACAGGAAATACTGTGCTCTAAAAGGCTGATGGAATGTTTAATATTTGGTACTCAAAAACATTATAGTTTGCATAGACAGGATATGAGAATTTGGGCATGTGAAACAAAATTATTATTAATGATATTATTTTATGAGCCTTTACACACTCTGTGTATATTTTCATTGAGCTTATATTGTGCTACCATTTTTTGTGCTACCTAGGTTTCGTTCGGTTTAATGTTATTCACTTGTAATTGAAAAGGCCAGTGTGTAGTATTTGGGAGGAGTATTATTAATTGTGTCTTCATTAAAGCAGAACTATGCAGGATTTTTACCCTAAAGTCACAGCTTTGGACTCGTGCATTTACATGCATGTTAAAAGTCTGATTTTAGTCAGACTAATGTCATGTAAAAGACTGGCTCGACTAAATTCGAGCCAGTCTTAGTCGGACTAACATACCTGGATAATGCGATTCACAGTCCGATTCTGTCCGCAGTCTTTGGCCCGGAAGTAGAAGGAGACAACGACGTATAAACTGCAGCACTATTGTCAGAGAGTAACTACATGATGGCGTTGGCGAGAGCGAAAGCTGCAGAGAAGACCGAAAAACATACAAAAAAATACGAAAACCAAAGCACGATCCATCTCACAGTCCATCTCGCCATAATGCTTTTGTTTAACAAGGAAATGATTCCGTACACACTAGCTTATAGAGAGATACAGCGCCACTTACAGAGGTGGAGTCCCACGTACACGGCCAATAAATTGATTTTCTCTGCAAGTTGTCCAATTGTCTGTCTTAGTCGGACTATGGCCTTAGCTTGATTAAACTTTACATGTGAACGTACTGACTGTGATGTCTTGTAACAGAAAAGGAGGGAGGCTCGCAGTGGTGAGTTTTTTACGACAGTGAGGATAAAGCGGTAGACACAAGGGGGCGCTCCAGAGAGAAAATGGCCGAAAAAGTGACCCGTATTCTGCTGCAAAGTTCTGCTTTAAAGTGTTATTTCCTGTTTTGTTTCAGTTCCTTGGAATCAGCCCTTTAATATCACATTAGTCCGCCATATTTGTACAGTAGCCCAGAATGAACAAAATGAAAGCAGTGGCTCTTGGCGAGGCCACGATCATCTCTTGTTGCCATACGCAACTTCACCACTAGATGCCACTAAATCCCACACACTGGTCCCTTAAACGACGAACATGAAACGACAACAGAGCCAGGAGGAAAATGTGTTAAACTATAGTGGGCGGTACCTCAGCTTTGGAGCTCAGTAGTGTTAAAGCTGTGTCTTTAAATGAATGAGACTAAACCAAAAACGTTCAGCAAAAAATGGTGCGACAACTTACTGGTAGCCACAGCACCACCTGCAGGAGGCCAAAGCTAGTGTAGGTCAGTGTAAGAGAGACGCACACATCTCTCATGCTCATACCACATAACATCCACCACGGGTTGAAGAAGCTCGACGACACTGGGAGAGTCAGATCTCGCTCTCGTACGTGTGCATGTAGGTCTTGAGCGAGAGGATTTCGGCGTAGCTGCGGGTGGTTCTGCGGTAAAGGTCCAGGCCCGTCAGGATCTCCACATCTCTGACCCGAGCTGTGTGCATCTTCATCAGGTCCTCCACCCAGCGGACCTCCTCCTCTGAGCTCTGTGTGGAGAAGATGCAGGCATTAGCATCGCTAATCCTTTTCTCCTCCTCTTTCTGATCAAGTACTTGTTTGGTCCATGAAATGTCAGAAAATTATGATGTTTTCATGTTGTTTGGTCCACAAACCAAAATGCTTCAGTTTTAATGATTTATTTGTTGTATGGAGCAAAGAAACCAGAACATGTTCACATTTAAGGAACTGAAAATTTCAAAGAAAACTGTATAAGAACATATATACATGTACGTACATGTATATATAAAAAGGATATAGGGATGGTCACCAGGCATTCACTGTTTTTTTGTTTTTTTTTATTCATTCATAATTTTTGTAACAAAAATATAAAGAATCAAGAAAAACTAATGTAAGAGGAAGAGGAAGATCTGTAATTGTTGTTGATACTTTATGGAGAAGTGGTGGGATTTAAAGTTCTTCTTTTCAAATATGTAAATGAAATCATTGTGTTGTCCACTTTTGTATAATTATTTTCTGTTGCTGCTTCTTTAATTTATATATATATATACATATATGTCTCACTGAGATCTATTTGTCCTTAAAAAACAAATGTGTCATATCTTGATGTCAACATGAGTGAATGAAGTAGAAGAGAAGAAGAAGAAGAGCAGACTGTCTTGCTGTAAATGCTGCAGATCGCGCTGATAGATAAGGAGAGCAGGAATGTGGCCAAACCAGCTCTGTGTTTATGTACAGTATGTCATTAAAATGGCAAAAAATGTCACCGTTCCACATCTTTGTGGAACAAAAGGTTTGATACCGGTACATGTATGCGTATATTCTGTATGCTTCTTCAGTGGAAACGCTTACTTTTTCAATCGAGGTGGCTATTAAGACATTTTCCCGTGAGGTGACAAAGTCAGAGGAGATATTTTTCAACATTCTCTTCATCGTCCGCTTTAAAAGGCACATGCTGTTTAGAAATGAACTGTATTAAGACATGCACTAAACACCAGAGATACAGTAATATGTTCAATTAAAATACTAGCTTCACTAATAACAATGGTACAAACACTTTTCAGTGTGGCCCTCAACCTTTCTTTTACATTTCCAGTCTGCTGTGGCAGGTTGTGTCAAACAGAGAGTGTGCTGCAGCTGTGTGGGCTGTGACGGTACTGCAGGTGGGTCGTATATATATATATATATGTATATATATATAGTGCATTGCCCTAGGAAGTATGTATAGTTGGATGTATAGTTGGAGCGGAAGAAGATTTTTCAGTTATAGTAATGCATGATAAGGTGAACGTGGAAGCTAACAATCACTTTGCATTAGGCACATTTGCATTAGGCACAATGCAAATGTGCCTAATGTTTTTTTGAAGAAAGTCAGCTCACTGTCAAAGTGCACCAGGGCAAATGGATCATTTCCTGAATTTCAAAAATTAATTACAATTATTCCTCAAGACGTTTGCAAATATAAAAAATATAAATATATATTAATATAAATATGGAAACGTGACTGGACGGACGACGTTTGTTCCTTACATTGCAGGTTTCATCGTTGCTGGCTCGGTGCGGCAGGATGAACGCGGCGCTGCTGAGTGGGCCACTGCACGAGTCCGCGGCCTGCGTGAAGTCCAAGCAGCTGGTCAGCACCACGAAATAGTGAGTGGGGATGGGAATCGTTCCACTTATGTATCTGCAAAACAGAGACGATGTAGATCAGAAAATGACACATAATGAGGGGAAATCAAAGAAAAAGCTATTAGTGTTAGAGTTTATTGGTCAATTTCTAATGTTTGTAAACAAAGTCAAGGTTATTATTGAATTATTGATGAACAATGACAAAAAATATCTTTCCTCACCCATATTTAATTTCGGGCATAGGTGAGCTAGATGAGATTTGATTTTAATTAACAGTACAATCAGTGTCCTAGTACTGAATTATGTTTGTATTGTGTCTGCATTGAAGTGCAATGTTTAACTCTCACTCTTTAATTTTCTCTGCTGAGTCTCTGACGCCGTCATAGTTGTAGTCAAATATGGGCCCGATGAGTACGTTCACGCCGTTCCTCTCCGTGGCATATTTCTTCACCAGCGCTCTCTGGAAGTAGCTCCATATTCCTACGAGGGGAAAATGTGGGGGAGGATGATGAGGTGATGGACAGGAAAGTAAAAGACAGTAAAAGACGCTGTTTTTTACGCCGACTGACTTACTCTTGAAAGCAGGATACATGGGGACTGTGTTGGTGATGAGAACGGCATCATATTTTTTATCTATTGTTGAGGATAATTCTGTGAATACAAACACACAAAAAAGAAATAAACTGTGGTGAAGTTGACTAAAAACAGAGTTAAAGGTACAAGGAGACTTTTCTAAAGCACCAAAACGTTCAAATTGGTTCATTGGTGTACATTCTGATGATAAAATGTACTTTATTTCTATAGACCTTTACAACAACCCACAGGTGACCAAAGTGCTTTACAAAATAAAAGCATTACAGACACACAGCATTAATTCATGAAACATAAATCAAATGAAAACCAAAATCTGAGACATGACACATTATTATGTATTAATTAACTATTCAATTATTTCAAATATATCAACATTATATGTGTCAAAGTGCATTAATCAGTCAACTTTACAAGCCCAATCAATAGCAATAACATTTTTAGTTTTAAGCAAGTTGTTGAAAGACTACTAAAATATTAAGTGGCCTAATAAGGGCTCACTACACACTTACTACACACCAAAAATGACAAAGTTCATGAAAAAAAAGAAGAAAAGATGATAAACATATACATACTGTATATATTTATATAGAAACATTTAATTATATATAAAACAAAGGAGGCTTTTGGCCACAGCTAGGGGCAAAAGGTAAGAATAAATGTAAATGAGTGATTTAAGTGTCTGATATTTTCTTGCAAAATGTCCTCAAAGGTCCAGTGTGGAACATTGCTGACAGTTTACTGGCAGAAATTGAATACACGACCCAGAAGCGTATAATTGATTTAAAACACAAATAATTTGGTTTTCCCTTTG
The DNA here is from genome assembly GCF_963457635.1 of Microchirus variegatus. Classification (NCBI taxonomy): domain Eukaryota; kingdom Metazoa; phylum Chordata; class Actinopteri; order Pleuronectiformes; family Soleidae; genus Microchirus; species Microchirus variegatus. The sequence goes on from NC_139802.1 coordinate 18,455,015, forward strand.
ACTTTGAATCAGCTTTTATTTATACTGACTTAATATGAGGACTATGAGAATGAGCTCCCTGTTCTCCCGCCAATATGTTTTTCTACAGCAGCCGAAACGAATGAGAGAACATTTAGGCAAACTATACGCAGGATGTTGAACAGCTTTGTCAATAAAAAATTGTAAAAATCATGGTGGTCTAAAATGACTGGGATCGGGGGGGGGGGGAATTATATAATTCAGTTTCTGTGATTTAAAGATAAAAATTCCAGTCATATTCTGTCATTGCAGGTCACAGATTTGTGTCGACGCAGCACAATGAAGTGTTGTTCGTGTCGCTGCTGAACTCACGTGGTGGGAACAGGAAGGCGTAGGTGATGTGTTTGTTTGCTCTGTAGTTGGTGCACGACTGACTGTAGGCTGGAGGAACTCTGCTGTCAGGCTTCACACAGTTGGACAGAGCGTCTGGCAGAGGAGACGACTCCACCTGACGGACCACACACACACACACACAGAGAGAGAGAAACAGTCATTATTTTTTGTGGAATGTAAACACAAAAATGCGTCTGAATTCTGTTTTTATGTCATAAAAACTTATCCCGAACAACGAATGCGTATGAACGTGACGACCACTTGACCAGTAGATACTGTAGCAGAATATTATGAAGTGTCCATAACACATTTTTCTTCATTAAATAATAGAAATAAGTGTCTGGGTAAGTTCCAAATTCTTTAGTCTAATGCAGAGGTCTCAAACTTGGGCCATATTCAGCCCTCCGATCAACTTTATGCGGTCTACCACTCAGAATCAAATAATAATGAACTTTTCTACATATAGATATATTTATTATTATTATTATTATATACCGATGAATGTTGCATTATGAATACACTTTTTTTAGTGCTAGTCACGTTAACGGCGTCAACGCTTACGCATGGCGCATTTCCATGACGACTGACCGGAAAAATACGCGTGGCGTCATGTCTGCATGACTACCAATTGTTAAAATTAGTCTCTAAAGTAACGCTAAACTTTAAAACTTCCAAGTACAAGTTCCACTGTAAGCGCGCTAACGGCGCTACAGGAGCTAACACAGCTAACGGAGGGGCTAACTGGTAAACGGCGCCTGGACTCGCCATGGTAACGTGTCACGCATTAACGTGAATTAACAGTGACACCCTTAACACCGTTAACGTGCACTTTTACTTTGAAATGATGTGGAACATTGTCACAAAAACATGATTATTGCAATATCATGATATCATTTTAAGCTCATAACCCTGGTATATACAGTAGAACAGTATTTTCTTCCAAGTGCCACCAGAGGAAGCTGGCGTACCACTCGTGGGACATCTACCACAGTTTGAGAACCATGAGGTTGAATGAACTGCCATGCATTTAACACTATAACACAGTAAAGACTAAAAAGTAGTTCCTATTTTGAGGATATTGTTGAGAAAAATTTAAATTTGTGCTCTTTGGAACCACTTTTATGACCTTTGAGGTCTGGTCTGCTGAAGTCCTGTACCTGTCTGCTGATGGTGAACGACGTCCACAGAGGCATAGACAGAGATTCACTGTAGCCGCTGATGTAGTCGCTGTGGTGGAGGATGGAGTATTTGGTGCGGAAGAGCACAGCGGGTCGACCGTACGGCAGGTTCCTGTTGTCTGAGGAAAAGGAGGAGCGGAGCGGATTAGAGCATTAGAGAGGAGGATTCCACATTTTCAAACAGTCAAATGATCTGGTATCTTTGCAGGGAGATGATACTGATGACACGGGGTGGATTACAGCTCTTGATATGATTGTCTATATTACAGTATGTAACTGACATTTGACTACAGGGCTGCAAGGATTCATCGATTATTAATTAATCAGTGTTGTTTTAAATAATTAAAACAAGTTTTCTGGTTTTTCAGCTTCTTAAATCTGAATATATTCTTAATTTCTTAATTTTATGCAAGTATTCATACTTGAATTTACTTTTACTCCACTACATTCCCTCTAACTCTTTGTTACTCAGAAGAAGAGGAGTCTGTATTATGGTCTCTATTTATTTAGCACTTCTCTAGTCTTGATGAGCTGCAGGAATTGAACCCACAACCTTCCAGTTGAAAGACAACTCGCCTCATCACTGAGCCACCATGGCTCAATCCTTACCCCTCACTTTTTTTCGTACTTTTGATACTTAAGTACACTAAATGTCATATACTTTAAAACTTTTACTTAATTACTTTACTTAATATTATAAAAAGTCTCTTAAACTTCTACCAAACTTTCTGGAAAGATACTTGTACTTTTACTCAAGTATCCCTTTTAGATACTTTATACAGACTGGTTAGAGTAAATGAAATGTCTACACTACCAATAAACACTGTGTTTTATGGTGGAAGACAAAAATACATGTAAAATGGCTGTGTGGCTGAACGTATACATAGCATCTACATGAGATAATTCCCTGTGTTACTAAATGTTCATCAGCTTCCAAAGGTGACAGAACGATGAAAGACTGACCATCAATAGCTTGCCTCAGTCGCTGGTTTAGCTCCTCCACTTTGTTCTGTAAGAGACAGAGCCAGAGTGACTCCAGGTTATAGCCTCGTACAAGGGTCACTTTCAAACCTCTCTGGCCCCTACTTTTTACACGCAACTGCAAAAAGATCGGAGATTGAAACAATCTCTTGCCAGAGATCTTCACAAGGGGAATCACAAAACACAAGAGTAGGTTAGGTGAAAACAGTCAGTGTGCAGCAGGGCTGGGTCTTATCGTCAAATGTAAGAAGATAACTTTTTTTTTCTTCTTCAGCAAGTGAATTATTAGTTTGAGACCGAATAATGACTGGAGATGAAGGTGGATTGACTCCAGCACTGCTGCAGAAAGCAAAGAGGCAACAAGCTCATTTCAGTTTTGAGGGAAAACTGAATAAAAACAGGTATATTTTCATTTTCATTTGAGCCCATGCAGAGGATTCTTGTTTACAGTGCTGTGTGTAAAAAAAAAAGAAAGAAAGACACATTTAACTGAACAAGAACGGAGAAGAGTCAAGAAAAGATTCACTTTTGCTGTGGATGCACAAACTCATCTCCTGAAAAGTCACAGCTAAATTCTCAATTACAGGTCATAAGGAACAACCCTTAGAACAGAGCATTTTGGCTGCTTTTTTTCCCAAATTTTCTTTTCTTTTTACTCAAAAATGTTGAAAATCGGATTGAATTTGTAAAATTTGGAAATACTTCACAGTTCAAAGTTCACTTGGCTCGTTTTCATGAACAAAAAAAAAGGTCTACTTTGTGATTTCTGGACAATTATTGCTACTTTACGTCACTATCCGTGCCACATGAGCACGAGCACTGAGGGTTAAGCCAGAGTTACGTAACTTATTTACGGATTGAGGCAGAAATATGATAGGATTTGATGCTGGAAACAGAATCATCACAATAAAAACACAAAAAATCCGCGACGAATCTGACTTGATTTGGTTTGGTTGGCAGAGCGTAGTCGACTGCTTAACGGTGTCACTCAAACACATTCCTTGTGAAATATAATTGAGAATTCAGGTTAGTTGTGTGAGAAAGCTTTTCAAGAGTCACAGTCTGCAGCAGATAACCTGAGCATTTCACATCATCAGTTTGATGTGTCACTGGTGAATGCAACTGGTATTCTGTGTCAATCACTGTACAAGTTCATTCTTTTCTTTTTTTTTGAGCTGCATATTTTAAATTCTGGCTCAAACTGGCACGAATGCGAGAGAGAGACCGACTGACTTCACTCTGAGTTTTCTCAGTCTTGGGACAGAACAGAGATGATTTGTGATGGTTCCTGTTAAGGTGGGGTTGTTCCCTCCCCCCCTCATATCTGTGATACGACAACCTAACTAAATAAATACGCTGTGATTCAGAGGCTGCAGATGGAATTTTAAGTGGCATGTGCCGCGTTTACCTCGCTGAACAAACAGTCAAATAAAATTGCCTTCATCGGTGAAAGAATGGGGGGAATGTGAATAACTGGCCTCTGAAACAGCACAATAATCATGTTTTAAAGGTCCAGTGTGTGAAATATTTAACGATCAGAGAACTCCATTGCTTTGCTTTGAGGATAATTTAGCTTTCACTGTCATCATTGATATGATCAAGCTGACAAACTGAGGCCAATCTCCCCAAATAAAGCTTTTAGCAGCTGAGAGAAAACTGGGGCCGGGGTTTGCTGCCGAGTCATCACAGCTGACCTTGTCGTCACAGTTGCAGCCCAGGTCATCTGCTCCTGCAGGAACTAGATCAGTGACGAGCGGTCTGGAAACCTCCTCTGGCATGGCGGGTCTGTAGACAGGACTCCTGAGCAGGTGGTTCAGACTGCCATGGGTCCCGTTATTGGGTGCTGGTTTCAGTCCAAGAAGATCTGACGGTGAGAGCAGTCAGTTTTCATGGGGGTTATTGATTCACACGCACAACATGAAAACCTTTAAGACGTCAGTTGCATACTCTCATGATCTCGCACGCCGCATTCTTTCCACGACTGCAAGTCCACTATTGGTGATTTTTCCATTTTACAATTCTAGCACTACTCTAGGCTCTACTCAACTCAACCATACTGTGTTTGGGTATCAGGCACGGCTGCACAAAACCGCCATGATGCCGTTTTATACGTGGCACAAATACACAAACAATGGAGGAATCTCTGTATTGCGACGATGGACCACAGTGTATTTTTGCGGACAGCAGCCTCACACTGTATGCTCGCTGTAACACTCTCGCCAGTTTTAAAAAGAGCGGGTTTGATTCTTGCGTTGGACATCGCGCTCATGACTCTTTCACTTTCTCTGACCAATCAGTGGCCAGCAGTCTGTCGACATACCAATTTAGTATCGGCTCAGCTTGCTTGGAACCTCGCCAGAGCAAGTACCAAAAAAAAGCAGTTACCAGGTACTATCCCCGAGTAGAGTTGAGCCGAGTAGTGCTAGAGCTGTATGATAGAAAAGCCTCAAATGTTATGCGTAACTTTAAATTTGCCCAGGTCTACTTAGGCCCGCACCCAACTTGCAGACATACACAATCATTTGACATTTTCTGATCTTGTGGACTCTATGTGTCCACTACATATGCTCCATGTTGTCGCTCAACAGTTCTCAGCAGTGTTCTCTTGTCTTGGTTAAAAAAAAAGCCATCAATGAAGAAATGGATACCAAATGTTGTGTTTCCATCATGGTACGGTTTGGAATGGTCGAGCTCTGGGTCAGGCCTGCATTTCGACTGAGAACAGTACCTTTACCCGGTAGGCAGGGTGTGCCCAAAGGCTGTGTCACGGAGGTACGTAGCATGATTTTGTTTGTAGCCGTTTGTTTCAACAAGACGTCAAGCGTTTTTCTGTTGCCCAATCAGCTGACTCCCTGACCTTACTGTACCATTTTACTCTGGTACCCAAGGGAAGGGTGCCAAAAAATGGAGCGGTAGGAGCAAATTATTTGGGTACTATTCCTAATGGAAGTGCAAAAAAATCCCAACATACCATACTGTACCAAACCGAACCATGGAAACAAGGCTTTAGATACTTGCTTGAGGATATGTAATGAGGTCTACAAGGTACAACCCATCACCAAAGAATACAAAGACATTTTAATGTCAGCTCGGGTATGCATGTGTAGAATGCTGGACTAAAGCAGACCTTCATTTTAGTATGAACAGAATCTGGAAAGTACAAATGTGCGACATGAAACATGGAGGAACCCTTACACACCCAAACACACAAGAGGACGTGAAACCCTTCCTTACCACACATGACATTATACAGCTCAACGTTTTCAAAGGCCGGAACTTTAGTCTTGAATCTGAACATGGGTCCATATCCCAAGAAAATGGTCTGGAAACAAAGGTTGATATCACAATAAATAACACGTGAAGTAGAGATACGGTTGACTTCTCTCAACCACTGCAGACGACCAGGATTACCTGCATGCTGTTGATCTTATTGTCGTACCCATGGTCACCAGCGAAGCCACAGTGTCTCTTCCCTTCTGGAACTTTCCTGGAATTAAGAGTAAAGATCGCACACGTCAGAATCTGTATGCTTTACACAGACTCAGACTCACTTCAATACAGAGAATCATCGCACCAATACCTTTGTTGTGTGCATGTTGACGGACAAGGAATTTAGGGCTCTCGGTTTTCCGTTTTGTGGCGTGTGTTTACAAAGTAAGTTCAGCCCAGAACAGCAGCTCCTTCACCCAACTTCAGCCACAGTCCTTACATTGTAAACCAGCCACTTTTTATTAAGTGTCCATTAAAATACTACCCACAGTTATACACTGTAGTGTGTGTGTGTGCGAACCCACAAGCGCGCTGCAAATGTAAATGACGACAGAACAAGTCCAACTCAGTGTATTTCACTGAGTTGGTTTGGGATTTACACATTTACGTCGGCTGATATACGCGTTCCTGTGTGTTGTGCCTCGGCTCACACAGCTCCACCGCCAATGATTAGCTGCTCTGTCTCTCTGAGCTGCTGCAACTCAAACCTCAAAGATTTCTTTCATTTAGCAGCAGCCTCACACGTGTGTGTGTGTGTGTGTGTGTGTGTGTGTGTGTGTGTGTGTGTGTGTGTGTGTGTGTGTGTGTGTGTGTGTGTGTGTGTGTGTGTGTGTGTGTGTGTGTGTGTGTGTGTGTGTGTGTGTGCATTCCTAATGTTGTGGGGACCTAAATCTGTTTACACAGTCACATTGCGGGGACTTGTTGACCAAAATCAAGACCCCATAAAGTAAATGACTACATTTGAAGGCGAAGACATGTTTTAAAGTTAGGTTGAGGTCAGGGTTAGGATTTAGGCCGGTCGTAATTATGGTTAAGGTTAGAGTTAATCTCCAGGAAATGAATGCGTGTGTGTACACTTATATTTGATAGCCCTTTAGGAACTTTTCTGGCAAAAACACAGTCATTATGGAAGCCAAAACTTGATCCTAATGAGGCAGATAATGATTTCTGAGGAACAGGTTAAAGTCAGCACTAAGGTTAAGGTTAGGCATTAACTTATTCTGGTTAAGGTTAGGTTAAATCCTAGTTTATGCTGTCAATAAAGGTATACAGTACAAGGACTTAAGAAGAATAGCAGCAACATGATGAACACAGATTCATTTGAATAACCTTATTCCTAACCCTTAATTATAACCAGTCAATGCCTTACCTTAATCTTAACCTTATTACCAATCACTTCATCCTAACTTTAACTACAGCTGCAAGAAATTAGGAATTTGGTCCCTGATAAGGTCAGTGTTTATGTCCGAAAAGGTAACAGCTAAACACACACAGAGGGGGAGCAGTGCTAGGGGTTTGTTTTCACTGTCGCGGTGACTTCATGGTTTACTTTGTCACTGAATCGCTGCGGTGAAACCACGTCGCTGGTTTTCATCAAAAGCCTTGTCAGCTGATCTCAGCCGACCGTGACCGTTCCAGCGGCGGCAGAGACGAGAGGAGAGGGACTCAGGACGACAACTTCTCAAAAACCCCTCAGCACCGCACGTGTTAACGATGCATCATCAACGGCAGCCCGTGTCAGCATGAAATGTGTTTTTAAGTCTTTCAAGATGTTTTTTTTCGCAGATGGGTGGGCTGAAAAAATGCCAGATCTGACTGTAACGCCACGTTTGAGAGGTTTGGTTTTGAGTTGACGCAGATGCAAATTAAAACTAAGTCACCAAAAACTTCTTCTCTACCACCTACTGGCTCATTAGCTTGGTTCTGAACACAATCTCCCCATTGATAGTGCAGTGTGTAAATCATAAAATTAATTTAATCTACATAGACTTAACATTTTGAGTTTACGAAGACATTTTACGGTAGGAAACAAAACAAAGGGACGTTTGTTATTGTTGTTGCTGAAGCATGAGTGCAAATGTACTACTGGATTACATTGTATTCTTAAATTGTTGAGCATTAAAGCTGTAGTTTGTAACTTTTACAATAGCAAATGTCAGTTACATTCAAACTATTGCAAAATGAATTACAAAACTGCCAATTACAGTGATTTACAGTGTGACACTGTATCCCCATTTGTGAGAGTGATTTGTGACGATGCAGTCCAGTTCAGCCTGGAAACACACACACTTAAATCATATATATAACATATATATTTGCTCTTCCTGTTGTGGCGGCGGAACTGTACCTGGCGATGTGCCACTTCCTCTCCACCAGCAAATGAATGTCTTCAATGCGTCGATTGTGAGAGTAGTGCAGTCTCTTCGGCAGGTGCTGCTTCAAGTAAGGCTTAAAGTGCTGGTCTGCTTTCTTACACTGAAAGACAAAAACCCACCTCTACATTTGTACAATTCTCTTTCTTTACAGCCCTCATATTTGTTTTCATGCAAGTCCTGCACTTACTGTTAAGTTTGCAACAACGGCTTTGGGGTCGTCTGAAAAACAGAGCAGTGGTCAGAGAATTTAAACATCAGCGACATGATATTTTGCCGACAACAGGAACGCGAACAGGTATGGCTGCTAACTTATAATGGTCACACAAGCTCAGAGGTCACAGAGGTGTTGGTAATAAACAGCTTAATACATTTAAAGGTGGACCAAGAGTTTCTGAACAACGCTAACGCACATTAACGCATGATGCTTTTCCATGACAACTGACCAGAAAAAGAGGGGCGTGACGTCATGTTTACGTGACTCTAGTCACGAGTCTCTAAAGTAATGCTCACACATGTATACGCAATGCACAGGTACGCTGGTTATTTGTAGCTCTGCTCTTTTTCGTTTAATAAACAGACCTTTCCAGTTGGACTATAGGCGCGCTAACGGTGCTAAAGGAGCTAATGGAGCTAACTGGTAAACAGTGCCTGGACTCTGGTGCCGCGGCACGTAAAGATGGCGTCTTTTTCCGGTGAGTTGTCATGGAAACGGGTCATGTGTTAATGTACACCACCAATTAAAGGACATAAATCATAAAACATTTCAAGTGCTGTGCGATCTGGAACTATTAGGGACAGAAAAGTGTTCTGTTGCCTCATAAAATCAAAAGCAAATGAGCATTCATGTGCAGTTTATTTAATAAATAAATAAAAATCTCTTTTGTCCTTTTTTACGTCGTTGTCTCTTACATTTAGGGTTGTTGGGGTATCTGGAGCGTATTCTGCCGAGGGACCCAGGGACGAGGATGATGTCATCAACGTTGTTCAGGTAGTTGCTGAGGAACTCGGTGCGATCGCAATGAGCCTCCTCCATACCTGAGAGCACACGGACAGATTACTTAAGTGTCCTAGGAGCACACGTCTTTTGATTTAAAGGAGATGTTTGATTACTTCTTCATAACGGACCAAAATTATATTCTGTTTTCAGGACAGAGTTTCTGTGGTCGCTCAGAAATGTGGCTATATTATGTGTAAACAATGGGAAAAGTTGCATTTGTACATTCTATAGCAGGGTTTGTAATTTTCTAGGTCCTGGAAAAGTTAATGAAAAACTAAATGTCCTGTAAAGTTTTGGAAAAGTCATGGAAATATTGCACGGATAATATTTTGGATGCGTAAAAAACATAAATAAAATGATGTAATGTGCGATAAAAATTTTAATTGAAGTGTCATGCGGAAACAAGCAGATCACTGGCATCGTGCTTAGTGACCCTCCAGTCCTCACATGGATTTTGAGATGCTCTATTCAACGACAAAATGCCAGGAAAGTGTAGTTTCAATGAGTGTGATATGATTTAACTGCGTCAATGCAAATAAAGCGTACGGAGACGATCATACACAAAAGCTAACGGAGTAGCTAAAAACACAAGGCAACACACTTCTGGGGGCGTACTCGGAGGTAAAAAGAAAATGGAGACGCCTATAGGGGACAACAATTCACATGCAAATGATGCCACACAGTGGCTGCAAGTGTATACTGCAGGCGTGAACCAAAGCGTGAACAACAAAAAAGCCCTTACAGAATACAACCACTTGCTCTCTTTTAACCATTACTTAAAGCATTACTCAAATAATAATTCAAATCAATAAGTTATGAAAGAAAGTTACAACAGAGTGGCTTTTTAAGGAGAGCTTTAAACTTTGGCTACTGAAAGACGCAGACCACGGACGTGCAAAATGCTGATAAGGAAAGACGTGTCGCAACAAACTGCATATGTTTTTTTATTTGACGAAAGTCTTAAGAAAGATTTGGAGTCAAAACAAATGGACATTCATGTAAGACTGTGGGGTGGCACCGATTTTTGGAGAAGTCATTGAAAAGTCATGGAAAACTATTGCTAAAAAAGTATACGAACCCAGCTATAGAGAACAACAGTGACAATGTTAATGAGTCTTTTGAGGAAAATATTCTTCATGGGTGGGGGGGTGGATGATTGTAGCGTGTAATAAAGCAGAGCATCCAAAAGATGTTCAACAAGCAGCAGCCTCAGTCAGAAGATGTGTGTTGTTGTTGCGTAATGAGGACATTCTGGAGTGTTTTTAATGAGAGGATGTTGATTCTATGAGGGGTAAAAAAAAACTCTAGTGGGTCCCCCCTTTTACATAAACCCAACCACTAACCACATTCATAAGGATAAGAAAATAAGAACTACAGTAAAAACAAACAACAACCCCTTCATTACACTCTGCCAAATGTGCAACAATCAGTTAAAACACTATTGATATTCACGTGTATCTATAGCTGAGGATTCTTCAGTAAACAAAACGTGCATTGTTTTGCTTTCAGTTGCATCTACCAGGTCAGCTTATAGATAAAATGTCTAATAGTTTTATACCAAAGTGTGTGTTTGTGCTGGTTTGTGTGTGTGTGTCTGTACCATGATCCCCCACCAGGATGATGTTGGCACAGCGGTGCAGTTTCATCTGCTTCAGTCCGTCCATGAGCTGCCCAACGATTCTGTCGATAAACCTCAGTGGACTGTTCAGCTGGAGGATGTGAAATGGAGACATAAGCCAGTGTGTTTGCATGACACAACATGCACACACACATCCCATATTGTGCTGTGTATGAGGCAAATTAATAAATGCAATAAGTCGGAAGCATTCACAGTACTTACGTCTGCGCTCATGGGGCCCATTTTGTGTCCGAATGTGTCCGGCTGTTCAGAGTGCATGGCATAAACGTACGGCCTGCAACAGGACATTGTGGACATGTGTTAGTAATACAGGGTTCCCACACCTTGGCTGAGATCAAATTCAAGGACTTTCCAGGAACAATTTCCTCAAATTTAAGGACCAAATGTGTTGACACAGCTTAAGATAGAAGAGCACACGACTGTACGCTTCCAAGTTTTGTGGCAACAGTTTGAGGAAGGCCCTTTTCTATTCCAATATGATGGTTTGACTTTGAGTTTGGCTTGGAAGAACTGCACAGAGCCCTGACCTTGAGCCCACGAACTGGAACAGAGATTGTGAGCCAGGTCTTCTCGTCCAACATCAGTGTCTGACCTCATAAATCCTCCTCTACAAAACGAACAGGCACAAATTCACATCAAAATATTGAAGGAAAGTCTTCCAAGAAGAGCGGAAGTTGTTATAACTTCAAAAGGGGAGCGACTCCTCTCTCTCCTGATGGTCCACACCAGGCTTCAGTCTTCTTTTTATATATAATTGATGAGCATCTTTATATAATGTGATATTTTAGATCGAAACAAATGAATCAATGATCAGAGTGCGAGATCTTGTGTTGGCTGTGTTTTTTTAAATAATTTTTTTAATCGACTATCTGAGAGGTGAAAAGACACTTTTTACAAGAATGATGACAGCAACAGCATACTCTACGTACAGCTGTCCAAAGATTGTTCTGAAACTGTGCAGAGGAACTGTGTGTGAGAATGCAGACATATGCACAAAAGTTAGTTTTTCCCAGAACGTCTCCTGTCAAATCTCTGGATAACATCCAAGTGAGTGCACAGCAGAAAAGACTCACAGAGAGAGAGAGTGAGTGAGTGAGTGAGTGTCCTGCTGCCTCCTGAAAATCCCAAACCAATCTTCTGGACATTTTCCAATGTACGTGTCTGAAAACAGCTCATGGAACATCATATTTACTGGCTCCCTGCTCCACAGTGGATCCAATAAAATCCTCACATAACGTTCCAAAAAACTTCCTACGTGCTCCTCCTCCGCACTCGCTCCTGCCGTCTCTGCTCTGCCAAGGCTCAGATTCGCTTTGTGAAAAGCGAAAATGTCTTTTTAATTTTACCCAGTTGCAGTACAGGAACACCAATATGTGACCAGCGATGGCTTTTCAACAATGTTTAAATCAGATAATATTTGAAGAAGATGTGGTCATTTGAATGAAGGCACTCCTCAAACTGCTTTAGAGAGAATTTTAGCCTCAAAGATTTACATCTTCTGGGAGCCAAGAGACAGAAACTCTGGAGAAAGTTTGGGACGATGATACCTGCTAACGTGTTAGCATAAAGAGTTAGCTTAAATGCTAACGCTAACGAGTCCAGTCACATAGCAGAAGTGAGATCTGTATCGGCCTCTGTCTTTGTTAAGAAGTACAGCCATGATTTAGTTCTTCTGCATTTTTTCCTTGTCCATCTTCATTCAACAGTGAACAGACACAGCTCCACAGCAGCAGTGAGGAGCCTCAGCTGCATATCAAGTAGTCACCCTAACTAGGCATCGATTCACAGCGATCAAACAAACCTGATTCAAATACAAAGTTTATGGTTTTAAGACCCACGATGCTGTGATTAGAAGCATGTAGTGGCTTCTTCGAAACTTCAACTTGCACAATTTTGAAAAAATCTTCTTTGTTTACTCGGTTGACGATGGGCCAAACTTGTTCCCTCTTTTGCCAGGGCGGGCCACATATAGAGGATGAGAAAACAGGAAAGTGAAACACAAAGATATAAAATGTAGATGCCAATTCACCTTTCACCTTCAGGGAGGTGCAGCCACTGCAACATGGTTAGTATCCTCCTCTCTAATGAGATGCCACTGCAACACACAAGGACACACACAAACAAGCAGATTAACGAGTGGTAACGACTTGAGGAAAACCAAAGCTGCTAACGGTGAATGAGATGGAAACACACACACACACACACACAGTTTACTGGAACAGACTGTATCCTCTGCTGCCCTCATCGACCATTAAACTCCAAACTGCTCCTTTAACTCTCAAAGAGCCTCGTAAAAGTGAGGGTTGTAGAGTGTAACACGTTTAGGAGCCGTGTGTGACTGTGACAAGTGTCTGAGAGTCAAAGGCTGACTGTGTGTGTGTGTGTCGTGATGGGAGGCCACCAACCAAGCTGCTGGCTGTCATACAGTCAGACAGTTCACAGCTGTCAACCATCAAGCCCAGGATCGAGGCCCCGAAATGGGGCTTGATGTACGAGGCAGTGGTGGGTGTCATGGAGGAACATGAGGGTGTGGAAACGGCAGCCTCCTGCTCTCAAAAAATAACCAAAACATCCCCACTACTCGTTTTTTGTTTTTAAACACATTAACACTGCTCTGGATATGTCGGCCTCCCAACACAAACAAAGCATTTTTAGAGTCACCAAATTTAAAAGGGAAGCTGAGCCCAACACACAGCGTCCACCATAGCAACAATCCCTGGTCCCCATTACCATGCCAATCCACACAGTGCTGGTATATAACACTAAACTGTGTAATGTGTTTTATAGATAGGCTTTCTTAGCCGCACACAAACCTCAGCACAGACCCTGCAGTCTCAGCCTTCCTGTCAAACGCACACACGCACGTGCACACACACACACACACACACACACACACACACACACACACACACACACACACACACACACACACACACACACACACACACACACACACACACACACACACACACACACACACACACACACACACACACACACACACACACACACACACACTCCTGTCTCTTTCTCTGTCTTCTCTTTCTCACACACCTCTGTCAGTGCCAAGTGCAAGAAAAGCACTGTAAGCCGCACGCTGCCTCTACAGAGTGGCACATCTGTGACCCCCCCCTCGCTCACAGAGGATTCCTGCATAGCTTGAACTGGCCCATTTGCACAAATTGCTGTAAAAACAGCCCCAGTCCCCCCAACCCCGTCCATCCCCGCTGAGATCTGCCTCCCCACTGCATCAAAGCTGCCACTGTGCCGATAAATGTGGGTTCCTTTGTGTTTGTACAGGCTCTAGGTGTAGTGAGGTGACCAGAGCGGGCGAAAAAGGGGGACATGACGGGGCATGTTCTGATGAAAACAACCAGTACTGACATGAAACCTGGATGTATGTCCTGGGATCACATTTTATTGAATCTGACTTGACCTAATGACCAGTAGAGAGAAAACATGCTGTGATAATAAGATCTTAACCATTGGGAAATAGTATTAATATTGCTCCAGACAGAAATCATCCAAACATCACCCTGTCATCTAAATATAGTCCTTCCCCTTAAAAATAAACAACAATATAACGATGGAAAAAATCTCAAAATGGGAGTTTACAACACAACGTGTGATGTCGCTGTTGTTTTTTGTATGTTTACAACATTTATTACCTCTTTCTAAGGACCGGCAGTGCTCATGGAGACCAAATTTGGTTGAATTTAGGAATTTGCTGGTTATGGATTGGACATTTTGGTTATTTTTCACAACTTTAAAAGGACTTTTTGAGTTGTTAAGACTCGTGTGTGTGCATGGACTTACACAGGCCAGAAGAAAGTGGCAGCCTTCAGTCCCTGTTTGAGTGCCGTGATCCAGATCTAGGAAAACACACAGCATAACAGTCATTATTTCATCATCCTGACAAGGTTTTGTTTGAAAGCCAAGGTCATTTTCTACCATAGCTGCATGGGAACAGAGTTTATTCCAAAGAATTACAAAGAGAAGAGAACTAACCGGCTGTCCTGCCCACCAGCGATGATTGAGTTTCTCTCGGCTCCTCAGGGTGAAGGTGGCGTCAAACACTGGGTCATACATGGAGTTGCCAATGATACCATGAGACTCTGGATAGAGGCCCTGAAACGGTGCCATTGAAAATGAACGTTATTGCTTGTGACATTAATGTTTGCCCTCTTCGCTCTGCGCTGCATACCAAGGCCATTATTATGAAAGCAGCGGTTTCCATACTAGGGGGCCGCGATTCATCCGTTTCAGCGCAGCACAAAATAAAACGAGTATCACTGCAACAAAGGCGCAGTCTGTTTTAGTTTAAGAATACAACACCTCCAATTCATGCGACAGGAAAGCAAAACAGAGCACTCGCACGAGTGCAGTGGAGGCTTCAACTGAAGTTCCCTCACAAAGTCTTAGAGACACTGATCTGTGTTTACATAAAATCTCGGCTGGATTATTGTAATTCTCTGCATGTTGGCATGTTAGATTAGTCATCTGTCCAGAGACCGCATCACACCTGTGTTGCACTCCCTCCACTGCGCTTCCTTTTAAAATTGTATTGCTGTTTTTTTGACAGTTTGGCACCATCTTACCTCTGTGAACATCCCACGCTCTAAGGGCTGCTTTTAGATGTGCCAAAATCATCCAGTAAAAATCTGGGGCAATCTGACCTTTTATGTAGTGGCCCCTAAACTTTGGAACGATTTACCCATGGAAATTAAATCTGGCCCCATCATTGATCATTTAAAATCCCTTTTAAAGACCCATATCTTCTCTTGACAGAGGTGAAAGCCTGCAAACGTGACAGAGTCAGCATCCGTGTTCCTTACCGTTGCCAA
The DNA here is from genome assembly GCF_963457635.1 of Microchirus variegatus. Taxonomy (NCBI): domain Eukaryota; kingdom Metazoa; phylum Chordata; class Actinopteri; order Pleuronectiformes; family Soleidae; genus Microchirus; species Microchirus variegatus. The sequence continues at coordinate 18,470,650 of NC_139802.1, forward strand.
GGAGTAGAGGTTTGGAAAGGTTTTGGACGGATAGACAGGTCTCATGTATGGAGCATGGGTTCCACACGTTCCTGACAAGAAGAACACCTCACTCTTTACCCAAATGCAGCTAAACAAATGTGTCATTTTCAAAGGATATGTACACTCCCGTTCAAAAGTTTGGGGTCACCTATACAATTTTTTTGTGGTTTCCATTAAAAGTCACACTTTTATTCATCAAAAGAGTTACAAAATGAATAGAAAATATAGTCAAGTTAGACAAGTTTAGAAGTTAGCTGTGCTAACATAATAGTACAAGGGTTTTCAAGGGTTTTCTAATCATCCAATAGCCTTCTAACTCAATTAGCCTCTATACACCTATGTACATATTCCATTAAAACCCATACGTATGCAACTAGAATAGTCGTTTACTACATTAACAATGTGTAGAGTGTGTTTCTGATTCATTTAATGTTATAGTCATTTAAAAAAAAAAAGTGTTTTTCTTTAAAAAAAAATAAGGAAATTTCTAAGTGACCCCAAACTTTTGAACGGCAGTGTAGCTAAAGCTGGAGCAGGCCTTACTGAGTTTATCGATGTTGGGTATGACGGTGTTTCCTCGCTTCACGTAAGACGCTCTGAATCCATCCACGGACAGGATGATGAGAGGTGGACGCGCAAACCTACGCACGCACACATGACCAGAGGGAGAAAAACAAATGGAATTACAATGCAACACTGTAATACAGAATTAACACTTTATATATTCTTTAGTGGACATATGTAAACATACCCAGCGGGACACTCAGAAGTCTTGATCTCGTCACACTCGTCCTGCAGCCATGAAGTGTCCCCTTAAAGACGGATGTATTGTTAGCTTTACTGACAGCAGCCGCTCAGCGTTTGTAGGTTAAACAGCTTCAGGGTTTCTCACTGACTTTGTTGGAGTCACCACATGTTTTGGATGGATTTTTATAAATTATGGAAATTAGTTTTTTGACATTAATGTCCTCTTCTGGATGATATACAACAGGTTTAATGATCCACTAACATTTCATCACCATTTTCAGTAGAGGCAAGGCAGCTTAATTCCTATGCATTTCATAATACAATGGCAACTCAATGTGCTTTACATAATACAACATTTAACAATAAGAATTGGAAACAAATAACATAAAAACATGCAATCTGAGAAATAAAAATAAAAACAATTGAGAAATAAAAATAAAAACAGAAAATTTCATTAAATTTAGTTCTTATGGGTCTACAGAAAAAGAGAGAGAAATTAAATATAAGATAACGATTATTTTCATAATCAATTAATCTGTTAATAAATCTGTTATTAATTGATTAATTAAGTAATTGTTTGGCTCAGAAAATGTTGATCGGTGTTTCTAAAACCTGGAAATGGTGACGTTCTCAAATGTCTTGTTGTCTTAGATGCTGCATTCACAAGAATCAATTTCATTAAATTGAATAATTGCTCCCCATGCACCATATTAGTGAAAATTTGGATTAAATATCTGGATTTTAATATTGTGAGGATATTTTCTACACATTCCGGTCAAAATTCCTCGGCTCCACTCTGATCACACACCCTGGCATATACAGCTTGCGTACCACTGGTGGTTCATGTACCACAGTTTGAGAACCATGGGGGAATAGACCATACAGTAGATACAATAAATAGCCAGAATATATACAGTACAGTGTGGGCTTTGAATGTACAGTGTAAAGCATGATTGGACTTGTTATAGAGATATATTAATAGAACTAACCTTTACACAGTGACCTGTAGTTGGTACAACAGTCTCCTCTGGCCAAACAGTCATCAGAGCAGTGACAGGCGTGCTGCTCATTCCGAGTCTCCCCACATCGATCTTTACGACACTCGTATCCCCCCTCTGTGTGTGTGGAGAGAACAGACAGGGGTGGATAAGTTCACAGAATAAAAAAAAAAAGAAACATATTTTTTTGAAGAGAATCAGTGAAAACCACAAGAAACTTAAAAGAAATGGGACCAACGAATGATTCACATGAGAGCACCAGAAAAAAAGCCATAACTCAAAAGTAGCATTCGACAGCGTGAGGGCAAAGACCTAAGAACAAGCATAAAAGCAAGTATATCATCATTTTTCTTACATGGGGGAGGATTTCAGTGGCAGGGCTGTGGTGAGCCAAAGACCACCAGCCTGAAGACAAGACCATAAATCCAGACCACCAATACTACGAAGTAGCAGGGGTGGGAAATGCTGACGGAGGCACAGAATCACTGCGGCGCTTCAACAGAGAGAAATAACGACCAACAGCCCGCACAAAAACCAATAAAAGCCATTTTACTCCCATGTGTCAAGTGCAGGGACATTAAAGTGATGGCGTACGACCAAACTGTGCAGCTGTACAATCAGGCTGCAATGTTCAGTGTCAACATACTTGATTAAAAGACCCTTTTTTATTTCAAAGTAACAATAAAGGCAACAAATACCAACAAAAGAGAAGAGAAATATGTCGTTTTTTGGTAGATTCACAATAATTAGTTTCTGGCTATGAATCATGGAAACAACGCGGAACGAGATTAAAGGAAGAGATCGACTGATCGGTCGTCAAAGTAAACAGGATTCAGACTCTTTTTGAAGTCAAAGTACAAATATTGACGTCTATCTTTATTCATCCATGTTACTCTGAACACACAGTAAGGGTTTGATCCACTGCTGCCTCCATCCGTCAAATCAAACGCGTTATTTGGTAACTTCATTTGTTTGAAACAAGGGCTAAACAGCTCATCGAAATTTTATATCGAAATCGCAATACAGCTTAGTGCGATTTTCAAAGCGCAGGAGGCCAAAATGTGTGTCAAAATATCATATTAGATGAATTATTGTCTCGATCTATACACATCGTATTCTACAGACTGAAGAGAACATCTCTGTCTCTCACAGAACTGTACAAATATCACACATTAATCCCTTTTAAATATGTTTTTTGAATGAAAATGTGAGCGATGATGTAAAAATGACCATATCGCAATGGCATTTCCTGTCAAAATGTCGCAATTCGATATTAATTCAAGATCGTTCAGCACTATTTGAAAGCCTTCATCTGAGCTAAAACTGCGGAGAATAAAATGTAAAAATTGAATAATATCTAACTGCGATTATTTTTGACAGGAAGTGCGATTTCGATATGAATTGATATGATGATAATGGTCATTTTTTTACATCCTTATTCTCATTTTCAGTCAAAAAACATATTTAAAATGATGACATGATGATCAAGACATGAATGGATTTAAATGATATTTGACACACATTTTGTCTGCCTCCTTTCACAGTAGGTTCTATTGCCATTTCCATACAATTTCAATTAATTGTGCATCATTTAAATTTTGAGAATTACTGCTTGTTCTTTGAGCCTGACAGCTCTGTTGTGGACACTTCCTCTCCAAACATGACTATCCAGTTTTAGTTCCATTTTTCAAACCAAACATAATGTGTCAGTTAGTTGTCAGTTCATATTTTTTTCAGAATAAAAGCTCGGAGTTCTGGGTGAAACTGTTGTTTTTGTGAAGATAAGCAAACCGCTTAATAAACATTTAAAAAACAACAGATTTTTGAAACCTTCTCTGGGGCCAAATGCTAAGTAAAACAAAACTTAAGGGACAGGAAATGACATCAGCCACAGAGGCTACTGGGAGCTAATAGCAGTTAGCGTTTGGAAAAGTGATAATTTGCAGGCTCTAGCATGACAGATAAATCCTCTGAGGCTGGAAGTTTTTGTAGAACTTTTCGCAGACTGCGGACTTCCGGTTTACGGATACCGTTGCCCTCACCAGCATTCTCGTGTGTTTCACAGACAAAACGGAGCTCAGCGAGACAACAATTCCAGGAATTTAGCGCCTTGTGACGTCTCAAGGAGTGCAGAAGTCCTTGTCGCGTGTTTTATCTCCTGTACTTAGACTGAGGAGAACCACAAAAACATGAGTGAGTCATCTTTTTTCACACTTTGGTGACTGATAGGACCTCCAGAGTCCTGAGTGTCCTGCCCCCTAAGACATTCTTAAAAAAGTCTAAAGTCATCAGCTCCAGAAGCATGAAAACAGAAGTACAGGACAGTGTGTGAGGACGTCAGAGTGAAGGACGATGGCGTGAGCGAGTGAGCACCTGTTCTGAGGCAGAGCTGGTCAAAGTCAGAGCAGCAGCTGTTGTACGTCTTACAGAGGTTGTCACATCGACAGTTGGGCGGCTCCAGCTCGACCAGCTCGAAACACCTGTTCCTGCAGGAGCCGGAAGTCGGAACGTACACGGGACGAGCTGAGGAACAGAGAGACGGACAGAGAAGGAGAGACCTTTAATAGGTTTTTTACATCAGGTAGACACTGCACTGAAGAGCTTTGTCATTTATAAACACTGCTGAAATAAGCAGCTGTGTGGATCAGGGAGGTAGAGCGGGTTGTCCACTGCACCTTCAGTCCAGTCCACATGGACACTGATCCTTGTGATACTCCTGACCGCTGTGAGAATACGCTGCATATAATGCACTGTACTACACTGTGCTGTACTATACTATACTGCACAACACACAGCAATATTGGACAACATTATACTGCACTGGACTGTACTGTACTATACTTCATCATGATTTTGAAATACACTACAGTATACTCTATGACACTATACTACACTAAACTATACTGTACTATACTATACAGTACCAATTCATACTGCACTGGACTGGACTGGACTATACTTCAACATGAAATACACTACAATATACTCTACTTCACAGCACTACTGTATAATAAACTATACTATACTACAGTATACTTAACTATACTACACTACACTCTACTACGCTATACTACACTACATTATACTACAGTACAGTATACGACACTACAGTACAGTATATGCTACACTATACTGCACCACACTATACTACAGTATACTACACTACACTATACTACACTAAACTATACTACAGTATACTACACTACACTACAGTACACTATACTGTAATACACTACAGTAAACTATTCTATACTGTAGTACACTACACTACAGTACCCTACAGTATGCCATACTTACATTACACTAATGTACTATATACTACTATCGTACGGTGTATAGGACTGTACACTGTACTATACTGTAGTATATTATGCTATGCTCTAATATATATTACATTATAGTCTACTATACTGTCCTGCACTATACTATAGTATTGTTGTACATACTATATGTACATTGTACTGTACCATACTACACAACAGATGTGCGTGTGAGCGAGTATGAATGAGTGAATGTCAAAACTGTATGTAAAGCTCTCAAGAACCAGAACAGCGCTACATAAATAAAGACTTTTCCTTTACCTGCGTCAGTAATCGTTTACAGGGATCTGTCAAAAATCAATCACATTTTGTTTGGTTTAGGACACAAATGGTGCTGAACCCGTAACACGTTTAACTTTCAAAAGCCCGCACAAAAACACAGAGTTTGGCACTGATACTGTTATCTGTATCCGCCGTGTACACACTTTATTTTTAATCTCATTTTACAACCTTCAGTTTGACATTTAGCCATCGGGCACATCAACAAAATGAGAAGAAAATATTTAAAAAATGACTGCGTCCCTATATGACATATTCGTAACATACTACTTTGTCAAAAAGTGAAGAAAAAAACCCTAAAAGAGTCAGCAGCTATTTAATATATGGCTTTACATGTCATAACAAAATATGTGTAAAATGTGCCAAACTCAGCAGTTAGTAAACTTTAAATCCACTCATGGGAATTGAACTGTGGTAATTCTGTCTCGCTGGGGGACACTCGAGTTCCCTCCGACACAAAGATCGCTCTTGTCCTCAAAGCCCCCGAGCGTTGGAGGCTCACTTTTGGCTCCTGAGCTGCAGCGTGAGATCCTTCCAGCTCATTAGTGAGTGCAAACAATAATAAAGCAAAACATCGTCTGAATCACGGGGCAGGGATTTAAGTTAGACGACACTCGTTTAAAGGTTAAAAATAAAACTTTGTTTGTTAGTTTACTCATTTTGTCCTGAAAAGGAACCAGGACTAAAACATCAGAGCAAAGGTCTCATGATGAGAGATTATAGACATTTGAGGGTGAGGGTGAAAACAGTATAGTCTTCCATCCATCCATCCATCATCTACTGCTTTATCTGTGAGTTACTGTAAATATTGTATTTGCAACCTTGTCTTCTATAAACGTCCAATGTCCCCACACGAGGAATCTCCATTCCCGGTAACATTTCGTAAAAGACCTGCATGTTTTATCTGCGTTCCCTTGTCTGAACAACGTTCAAGTTCTCCTCATTTGAGGACACACCAGGAAAAGTTCCAGATATTTCACATCTAGTGAATGTCTTTCCTCCTGAAAGCTCAAGCCTGTCTTCTTCGCCTGGATCATCTGGACATTCTTCTACTTTTAGGAACACGTCTAATTCAAACAATCCATCTCCTGCTCCTTTCTTCATTCAGAAGATGTCCAAACCCAATATTTTTGGACATTTTGTGGCCTTCACATCTGTCTGCGAATGACTGAAAAAGCATAGAACCCGACATAGGAATACAATACATGATGAATACAGTGCCTCACACAGTAAGTGATGACGACATTTCCTGGTTATTTAATGTGTTTGAGTTTTTGGGCACAAAAAGTTCCAGGTTAGAGCTCAGGAAAGGTTGTGGTTATTCTCTAACTTAACTGTGGTGGTGGTCTGCTGCTCGGTGGACTTCATAAAAACACAGCAGAACATCCTGTGCGGAAAATATAGACGATTAAAAAATCCGGTAAAAGGACACCAAAGGGTAGAATAAAATAATTTGTATGTATTTGTATAAAATACATGTTAAAAGTCGGACTTTAGTCAGACTAAGACAATAATTAGTTTTTTCTTAATGTAATGTAAACACGTTAGCCCGACTAAAACTGCACCAGCCTTAGTCGGACTAACATACCTGGATGATGTGATTCATAGTCCGATTACTCCTGTATGTATACGCTTAGTCGGACTGGAGTCTTAGTCGGACTAACATACCTGGATTATGTGATTCATAGTCCGATTACTCCTGTATGTATACGCTTAGTTGGACTGGAGTCTTAGTCGGACTATCATACATTGGTTGATGGGATTCATAGTTCGATTACTCCTGCATGTATACGTTTAGTGGGACTAACATACCTGCAACAGGCCCTAAAATGATAAAATGTTGGTAAAAGATGTCAAAAAAATAATACATAAACATTCTCTTCAGGGACACAGTTCCAAAGTCGAGGACCATAATACCAGAAAGTTTTGGTTCCATTGAAAACCTGAGGGTTCTCAATGGTTCATATATTAGAAGCAAATCGGATAAATAAGTGGAGGCTGAGACATTTAGAGCTTTAAAAATAGATAAAAGAACCTTAAAATCAAAAAGAATTTAAAGGAATACACCTGACTAACACAAATATCTACAGGAGAAAACAGGTTGAGAAGGCAGTTCAGTTCTCTGTGTTCTGTAAGATCACTGTTTTGTGTTTACGGTGCTTTAAAAAAAAAAAAAAAAATAGTGTCACGACTGATTTATGGCCTTCAGAGAAACACACACCACTTCAGACGACACCTCCATGAAGACAAGACAGCCCCGAATGATCACGGGCTGAATGACGAGCGGTGGTGAAGTGGAGAAGCAGAGTGTGGAGCAGGAATGAGCTCCAACGCTCTCTCTCTTAATATTGACTCAAGGTAAAGGAACACAAACAAACACACTCTCTCTCTCTCTCTCTCTCTCTCTCTCTCTCTCTCTCTCTCTGTGTGTCTGTCTCTCCTGAAAAACACTCTGAAGCTGTCCAATCAGGACGGTGCTGGGCCACAGTGATCCACTGTCCACACTCGCTCATTTCATATCCACTGGCAGACGCGTCATATAGAAAATAAGCAGGCAAACAAACGCAGTGGGAGAAATTCCTCCGCAGCTGCCGAGGAAATGTGTTCCTCTCATGTTCTGTGGGTCACAGATGTGCGTCACACTGTTTGACGTCACGGTGATTGATTGCACTTGAAGCTCACATTGGGTTCAATATTTGTTGTGTTTTTTTTTTATGTGTGTGTGTGTGTGTGGGTGACATATGCATATTATGCATCTGTTTGAAACATGCGTTAACTATAGGGACGGAATAATCAATCATTCACAAATCGCGAATTTTCAAATGACGCAATAGTCTGCAACTAATTATATATTTTTATGTTCTTATTGTGTGTGTAAAAAAAATATATACATCTTAAAGCATTTAAAGCTGTCGGCCACAATTGTCAAATGAATTCCTCAGTGCGTTTAACATGTATGTTAAAAGTCTGACTTTAGTCGGACTAAGACAATAATTACTTTTTTCTAAATGTCATGTAAACACGTTAGCCCACTAAAATTACACCAGCCTTAGTCGGACTCACATACCTGGATGATGTTATTCATAGTTCGATTACTCCTGTATGTATACGCATAGTCAGACTGGAGTCTTAGTCGGACTAACATACCTGGATTATGTGATTCATAGTCGGAGTTGGACTTGGCGTTGTGCGTCTTTGACCCAGAAGTAGAAGGAGATGACGTATAAACTGCTGGACAAACACAACAACCACAAGAGCTGTGCTTGATCTAATTTGCATTACGATTAACACGTACAGCAGGTACGAAACATACAGAAGCACAGCACGGTCCATCTCAACGTTTGCTGTTTGTGTTTCTGTGATGTAAAGGTCAACAGGAAACTGAATCAATAGGCACTAGCTTAAGCTTACAGATAAATCAATAAATAAATCAATTTGCTCCTCCACATGTATACTCGGACTGGGCAAGTTGTCCGGTTGCCTGTCTTAGTCAGACTATGGCCTTAGCTCAATTAAACTGTGCAGTAGCTGGAGTGTGATTTCATACGGAGAGGATGTTTCTTTGTGTGCATAAAACCAAATCCAGAACCAGGAAATGGTGAACCCCACCTCTGCCAAAAGCACCACAAGTGGTGAAGACGTTAAAGCGGTTTGTTGACATTTGAAAAAAGTAAAGTCATTTTTAGTTCAGTGAAGTGAACTCACATATGTCTGTGGTTTGCAAAAAAACATACGTACGTACGTCGGGGACGTACAATTCTGGAGTGGGTAGTTAAAATGATTTTGGGGAAATAGACGAAAGGAGACAGATAGCGTAATTGTGATTTAATGCAGTGCCACATGGATAACCATTAAAAATATTATAGCTCCAGTGTGTAACTTCTATTACCACATGCACAGAGACAGCTCTAGCTTTCTGCCAGACATTAGATTTTTCTTCTATGGCTCTTCAGTGTTTCTTGTTTAGACTTCATTCAGGAAACTTGGAGCTGTGTTTTGAAGGAACAGCAGCAGCAGCAGCAGCTGTGTCGTGTTTGGCACATGCAAGTAGTGTTTTTAGAGTGCATTTGAACTGGCTTTGTGCTCTAATGTTGAGAAAAGGGGCAACAATTGTGATCATAATTAAAAACAGTTGTGAAATCTTACTGAACATCCTTTTCATTGGCGCTTCTTGGTGTTTTCAGCTGTAATTCAACTACACAATGATTGTCTCGCTTTACTTAGGGGCGGGGCTCTATCCAGTTCTTATAATACATCCATGTCATGTGATCTTTACTCACACTTTTTAGAATTATATTGTAGGCATGTAAACAGGGCTTTGTGATTCCTTCTCAATACAATATTTTCACGATGAGTCATTACTGGTAATGTTTTCTACATTCCTGCTGATGTACAAACGTGGACGTGCAGTCATTTTAGGGGCCTTGAATCACTGAGGTTTGGCGTTGTGCTGTAGTACAGAGTGTACAAATGCGACAGATTTCCCTTGGTTTGCAGAAAAATTAAAATAGCAAGGTTTTTCTTGGAGACCAGGTGGGTCTCACAGCTCACACTACCCCGTGTGCTAAGCAGCAGCTGAATCACAGCGACACTGTGCGTGATTTGTCCACTGCTGTTTGCAAACACAGAATTCAAAACTTGGCTCCTCCTGCAAGACTCAATTAGAGAGAGAGAGAGAGGGAGAGAGTAAAGGAAGGGAGCAAGAACTAAGTTGTTGTTTTGTGGTTGTTTCAGATTCTAAAACAGGAATAAACACAGCGTTTGGGGCGTCTTGTGTCATTTGTCACTTGTTGTGCTAAAGCACATTATGTCAAATTCAAGGCCCGGGGGCCAGATGTGGCCCGCAACGTCATTTTATGTGGCCTGCGAATGATTAATTGGTCTTAAAAATCTGTGTTAAAATAGGTCTATGCTGCTTTAAGGTGTGCGTTGACCATAAACTACATTTCCCACAATGCATGTGACGGCATCACCATCGCGGACCGGGTTACATCTATAATGTTGATTAATTGACTGTTGACCTGGTAGCACCGGTCACGACATAATGTCGATGTGAAGTTGTGATATATGACCTGCGTATTGTGCTTTATTTTGAAAGGGGGGGTGGAAGTGTTTTACTTTGAGTATGTGCCGGACTTCCTGTCTGGTGCGATCTGCTCTGTTGAAATGTACGCGTTTCAGCAGCGGCAACGGCAAAAATAGAACAGCTTCTTATCGAAAGCGCTTCGACACGGCGCGCCCTGTGGAAATGCTCTCATTGATTAGAATGGAAGCTATTTGCAACGACGACCCGTCCAGTGGAAATCCAGGGTAATAATTAAGATTATGATTGAGTCACAAATACACTGCATTTTATCAAATTTAAATGATAATCTCTATTAATTCAAGGAATATCTGTCTGTCCATTAGGGGTGGGATTTGGTGATACATCGTCGTCCTTCCTCACGCAATTTGAAAATTGTTACGGTGGAGCAAATATCGATATTTCAATTAATAAATTAAAGCACTCATAAGTAAACACTTCCTGACAGTTTCACTTGGCAGACGTCGTGACTTCACGTCTCCTCACGGTGGCGCTGCTCAAACGAATAAGGGAAACTTGGGTGGAAGTCAACTGGCCGAAGAAGAGCGGGATGAAGGTGGAAAAAGGTATGTCCATGTTCAATACTTAAGAGTTTATGCACTTTATGCTCTCTATGTTGTGAATAAATTGAGAAATCCTGGCCTGGTTTTACAGATAACGTGATGTATCGCTGTATAATTGTCTTGCAATATATTGATTATCACAGAATCTCTGTATTGCGATATTATTGGTATCATCCCCACCCCCGACTGTCCGTCTGCCTTTTAATCGCCATATAACTGTCCAACGGTTCACTTGACAGGCTTCAAACTTGGCAGTTGACTTACTGAGGCGACCAGTGTGCGTGGTGCCAACTATGGCAATGTTTGGACGATAAATGCCAAAGTTACACCACTAAATGAGGTAAAAGACGAGTGAAACATCACTCACTACTCGTAAGTACAGGTTTTTAGGTGTGTATAATCTTAGAAATAGTTTGCTTTTCATGGCCTCAGAATAAGTCTTTTATGTGCACTTTAGCTAAGTGTACAGTGCAGACTTTGGCGTTCTTTAGAGATAATCAGTAGACATGGGACAGATAGTCGATAAACACAGACTTTGAAACCCCCCACCCCCCCACCCCCCGTCTTAAGGTTTGCTGGATCAGATTCAGGCCGTTCAAAGATGCTCTGTCTGTTTTCTTTCCCCAGTAACAAAAAGGATCGTACTCACACTCGGTCCTGGCCGAGGTCCCGTCTTCTCTGGTGCGTCTGGGACGATCGTAAACGAATCCCAATCCCACATCGGTGCCACAGACGACTGAGAGGATCCAAACAAACTGAGAACAACAAAAACAATTTCACATCATGATTCTTCATTAGATGAAAACATACTGTAAACAAGGTCCTCATTAACTCTTTTACTTTCAGTCCTTAAGAAGATTTAGAGGTACAGTAAATATGACTGAAGACTTTTCACCCAAGTAGTACACATGCAATACTTAATTGACATGTAGTAATCAAAGTAAAAAAAAAAAAAGTACTGTAAGTAAAAAAATTAGTTAACGTGAGAAGTTTATTCACCACTAAACAAGGGGCTGAAATGTACAACATAAACAAAGGTCTCCAAAGGCTAAATGATTAAGGACATCAACTCTTTTACTTTCAACCCTTATGCACATTTCATGACAAAGTACAGTAAAAATAACTTTAGTATAAGACTTTTCACCCAAGTAACTCGCAAATTCTTCTTTTTTGACTTTTAAAGATTTGAAAACAACAAGAGTGTGTGGAAGTAAAATAATGCATAAAAGGTCAAAAACATTTTTTATCTGAATTAATCTAAATACCATATTATTAATAATTAATATACTGTAAAGCTGAAAATTAACCCACTTAAGTTAATTTTTTTCCTAAAGTTTGACTTCTTCAAGTTCATACTGTCACCGCAGCTGTGTGTAGTTCACGGCCCATAAAGTCTGCGTTAAAGGGTTTTTTCCAGAAAGTTTGCGAGGCACTACATGCGCACATGTTGACACTTAAATAAAGCACATATTCATAAGATGTGTTTCCACTGAACGCAGCAGCTCCTGCTGCTTTTCTCTGCCTCCTTCAAAGTAAAAGAAAGGACCACCCGCAGCCGCATAACAATATCCTCCCGACACTGTGACCAAAGGTTTGGGAAATGACTGACGGATCTGCGATTGTTCTGCAAATGTTTCACAGCGGGGAGGCGAGGAAACTGAGAGAGAAAGAGGGAAAAACCCTCAGAAAATCACGAAAGCGTCTACTTTTCTTGATGCTGTAAGGAATAAAACGCACTCTCGATCTACGCGGAGCAATTACGCACAGGTTTTTACGCGCAGCAGCGTCTGCGTTCACGGACGTAAACACGGACTCTTACCGTACCAGTTTGTGCAGCAACATGTTCCCCTGTCGCTCCTCTGACTGTCGTCCGGTGTCGAAGGAGGGAGAGGAGTGACTGATGCTGAGTGTGAAAGTGGAGGGACCACCGGAGAGGAGGGCCCTTGGAGGGAAGGACATGGGGGGTGTTTTTACTGGAGGTGGAGGAGGAGGTGGTGGCGGAGGTGGAGGCTTTCACTGAGGATGTGGATGACACACAGGAGGAGAAGAAGTGAGGCAGAATGGGAGGAGAGAAATGCCACAGATGTATCCTCCTCCATCAGGCGCCCGCACTGGACACACCGAGGGTCAAACCAGGACAGAGACAAGAACAACAGGTGACAAATGTATCATGGAAAACAGATTTAAAACAAAACCACTGTGAAAGCGGGGGCAGCACATGGAAGCAGAGGAAGGGAACATGTTTATTCAATAAAAAAAACATTAAAGCACAATTTAAACCAATTGATTTGAAAGACAATTAAGAGTTTTGGACGTTCTTTAGAGCAGTGGTGCTCAAAAGTGTGTTCAAGGAGCCCTGTGTGGGTCACAATGAACGTGGATCCTTTTTCAGACAGACAGATATTTTAACAAAAGACTTCAGAGTGCAACAATTATCTGCTGGTCCTTGACTGAGAGGAAAAAAAGCATGATTGTTGTGATTGTTCCGTTTGCAGTTATAGGAAGTGGGGACACAATCATATTTATTGACATGCACACAGACATAGAGCCTGGGGTTTAGTCTCAACATCAGGTGAAATGCAAACTGCAGGATACTCATGCATTACAGGAAAAGCGCTGCTCCTTCTACTTCTTCTCCAGAAGTTCCACCCGTAACCGTTTCTCCAGTGGCACCTCAAGGGAATAAAAGGTGGATTAAAAAAGTATTTAAAACAAAACATCCTTCCTATTACAACAACACTGGACACTGAGATCAGCATATCCATAGCAAAGGCAAACATGAGAATTAAATATATATATAAAAGGGATCATTTTATTAAACTTGTTTTAAAAACAAATTACAATGTAGAAAAATATGAGGTCTGCGTTGAAGTGAAGCCTCAATCTGTTACTTCTGTCATCTCTACTTTGCATCGACTGTAACCAACATGGTCTCAAAGCTTTCAAGTCTATAATCAATAACATGGACCTAATGCGATGAAATGCTGACTGAGACTCACAAAAAACTATGGTTTTGTCTTATTTAGGGAAAGTAGAAGGCAGACTGTATTAAAACACAAACATTTTTAACCACATGAATCACAGTTTCAACATCATCCGATTGGTGAAAACTAAAATTCTGCATGTTTTCCATAGTTCCAAAAACCGCCTAATCAGCCCCAGGTAACAGAGCCAGAGTAAACCCCGGCACAACTGCCTTTGTGGAGGTGGATTTGATCTAATCTAAACATACGAGGATACAAAAGCATCTTTAATCGATAATGACAGGAAACAAAAAAGTATTTAAAGAAAGATAAAACACACACACTAGTATTACTTGATTTTAATTGTACAGTACAGTAAAAAAAGTAAAAAATCCTGATTAAGGTTCATCATCTGTGAGGAGATGGGGGGGGGGGGGGTTGTCCAGTCCAGGCAGGACGGATGGTTAAATCCACACTATCCACTAACTATCTGGTTTCCCCTCAGAAGCCACGCACTGAAAGCCGGGGTTGAGTTGTGGGGATGAGGCGCACCAGAGTGGTGTCTGTGCAGCAGGAGAGCGGCGGCGAGTGTGCGAGGTGAAGACTGTTGATTTATTTATTTATTCAACTCTTGGTTGGAAAAGGGGCGTGTGTGTGTGTGGTTTGCACAACCGAGACGGTTTGGAGGCAGCATTAAAAGTCCAACGAAAGTGTGTGTGTGTGTGTGAGAGTGTGGCCTGACACTGAGGCAAAATCCACACCACCGTGTTTTCTTTGTAAAGTAGCATTTTTAAAGGTCCAGTGTGTAAGAATTAGAGCTCAGCTGATGGTGAGACTCCTGCAGTCTTCCCTCCCTTCCTAAAACATATCAGAGGAATAAAGTGACCTTCACATATGAGGAAAAGATGTAATTGTCTTAAGCTTCACAAGGCACAAAATGGCCACCTCTGTAAAGCAAGGCCCTTGCCTTAAGAACACAAAAAAAGTTATGGTGCGTTGGACGTGGAACACATCCTCAAGTTGGATTTCCAACTCCAAAGTTGAAGCACAAACCCTGACATAGGATTCAAAGATGGCTGCCACTCGCACCAATAGCAACATCGCTGACTTCTCAACTGGAACTCCAATGCTCTGTTACCCTTTTCTCTATTTTAAAGTGATTATACACTTGAACAAATGTACTTATGGGTCATATATTCAGTTTCTTTCAATAAACCCCTCCTTAATCTCACACACTGGACCTTAAAGTCTGCCACCAGATAATGAGGCATGTTTTTCTACTCTGCAAGGACAAACAATAGTAGTTCATGGTCACTATTCAGAAGCATAATTTACAAAGGTTTGCTCTGTCTGTACAGACAAGAGGCCTGTAAACATGAGAACCGATGTAGGACATTCTGCAATGAAAAAAAGTTTTGTATAATTTCGGCTTATTATCCACACAAGGCTGGTATTTCGGGAATCCTAAAATGCTATTTTTGAAAAAGAACGTATGCAACTTTGTGAAACAACGATGTCACGTCATAGATCTACTTCTGTACGCAGCTGACAAGCTTTACGCGTCACATCTTCGCCATTTTTGGTGTATTTCTGTGGCCGTGTTGCGGCGCCACACATAGGACTGGCATATAAACTACAGTGTTTAGTCGTTGTGAGTGGTTTTGTGTTTATGAAAAGAAAAGAAAGTTCTGTTTCTGTCGATGAAGCCTCAAAAGGCTGCTGCGATGTTTACGAACTGAAACAGATTCAGCAGTGTTTCCAAGTGACTCCGCTTTACGTGCCCAAAAACTCTGGAACAGTCGGTGCAACTGCAGCAGTTGTGATGTTTAAAAGTAGCATTGTGGGTGTTCATGATGAAACTTCTTCCTGATAATATCTTCCTTGTACAGTAATGGTTCATGAATACTTCCAAGCGATCCAAGCTTCTGACTCCAAACTGGCCGTTATCCAGTTCACCGCGGCCGCTCAGTCGGACATGGACGGCGAGCGCAGGGATCTGCCGCTGGCCGGGCTGTTGCTGTACGTGTGCAAGTTGTCCCGCTCCTTTTCCTTATCCTTGCTCTCGTGTTTGTGCTTGTGCTTGTGTTTGTGCTTGTGCTTCTTCTTCTTCTTCTTGTGCTCGTGGTGGTGGTGGTGATGGTGGTGGCCGTGCTCGCCGCCGTGCTTCGAGGACGAAGAGGTGGGCTCTTTTGTGAACGTAGGCACTGGCGTGGCGGGCATGGAGAGGATGGACTGTTCCACGGACAGTGGCTCTTTACCTGAAAAGAAGACGAGTATTAGTGTTTCTTAAAATACTTAAAGCTGAAAAAAAACATTTTTAGTTTGTCATTAGGATGTTATACAGCAGCTCCGAAGTGTGTTTTCGTGTGTTCTCTCCATGTTCATTTTTATCAATATTTGTTTTAATACTTTACATTCATATTTCTGTAATATGTTTTGTAGTATTGCTTGTTCTATTTAAGGTTTGCATCTGTACTTTTATACTGTTTATTTGTCTATTTTTTATTCGAGCTGAAACAGTTAATCGATTACTAAATTAATCGTCAACTATTTTGATAATCGGTTTGAAGCTTTTTTCATTATTAAAACAAGATTTCTGTTTGTTTTAGCTTCTTAAATGTGAATGTTTCCTTCGTTTCTTTACTCCACATGACAAAGAAATAATTAAAACAAGACATTCAACAACATCATCACTTCCAGGTTTGACAAACACTAATCAACGTTTTTTAACATTTTCAGACATTTTATGAACACGATTCATCTATTAATCGAAGAAATAATCGACAGTTAATCCATTACGAAAATAATCGTTAGTTGCTGCTCTAATTTGTATAGCTTATTTTTATCCTATTCTAGGGCCTTTTCAGATTTGTAACCCAATGTGGGATCAATAAAGTCTAATATAATCTATATAGATGATTGTAGTGTTACGGTGACCCCTATAAGCTTCACAATGTTATTCTCTGTGTTACCAGAATGAGGTTTTCGTGTGGAAAAAATTATGACTGTTCATTTTCCAGTACAAAGGAACATTGTAACCCATTCCTTGACCAAAACAGGAACAGTGTTTACCTCAGGTGGAACAGCCAAATTCAAGTTTTCAGACACTGATTCTGGAAAATGTCTGAAAATAGAATCCAGGACTTTTTCCAAAAGTAGAACACTCACCCACTCACTCGCTGTGAGTTATCTGGAACTTGGGCATTATCTGGAATTCTGACAGCAAAGTTCCACAAAACATCTGCAGTGACTTTTGAAGACATTTGTTTACTTACGTACTTAATAAATGTCCGCACTTCTTACAGCAGCTAAAGGTAACTCAGCTTTGTGAGAGAAAAAGAATCATGTGGATGACTGAGTGAAACTTGGACGGACATACAATGTAGAGAGAAAGCCTCCAAAGTTTGAGGCTTCAAAAACTACATCTGGCCTAAAACTGGCCTACAAGTCAAGATCATTTGTCAAAATTGGAAATGTTATGTTTGTTTTCTGCCCTTGACAGTGGCCAGGCCCAGTGTGTAAGATTTAGGTTAAATTATTTATGTTAAATTATTTATGTTAAACACAAATGGACATAACAATAATAATACTGATCGTGTTTTTAGTGTGCAATCAAGTATGAACTGTTGTTTTCATTATCACATCAGGATCATGTCTTCTACACACTCTTAGAAATAAAAGTGCTAAGTAGAACCATATAAGGTTCTTCAGCTTGTCCTCATAGGAGAACCCTTTTTGGCTGCAGGTAGAACCTTTTTATCAAGGTTCCACCTGGAACCCTTTTGGAGGGTTCCACCAAGAACCCTTTATTCAGAAAAGGGGTTTTAAAGGGTTCTCTGGATCAAAATGGTTCTTACTGGAACCATTAGTGTTACCAAGAACCCTTGAAAAACCCTTTTTTCGGGAAAGGGTTTTTCACAAGCAAATGGTTCCAGGTAGAACCTCAGCCCTTGTAGAAGGACCCTTTTGATACTCTTATTTCTTAAGAGTACAGGGAGGCTAACAACAACATAACAACTGTTTTTTGCTTGTTTGCATATTCAGTACAACACTGTGAAAACATCTCTTTACCTCTACAGTGTACATACTCCTTTATTCTCCACCTTTATCTCCAAAGTGATGTTGGAAACTTTCTCTGGAGCCTCTGTTGTGGCATACTAAGCAGCCCAGCTGTGAAAAACACCCTTTGTTGGCTTATTATGCCACAACACAGGCACTGAGGAAAAGACCCAGCATCTTTAGGCCTGGTCTTGCTACTGCTGCGTTTTTATAGCCATGGCCAATTATTAATAACACCTGGATCTGCTGGGGATAAAAAAAAAGTTTGTCTGTTGCCTCTTTTATGAGACCCTGGTCTGGGCAGTGGGAGGTTATTTGGGGAAGCAGTACTTTGTGTGAGTACTTGTATTTCTACTTCTTTTGGACCTAGTTTGGCATAAACACTGACCCCGTCAGGACCAGTAGACCTCGTGAGGCCCAAAACCCGGTCCTTATGGGGAAGAACCTCGTTTCTGAGGAAATGGTTAGGTTTGTGGCTAAGATTTATATTGTGGTTAGGTTAAGGTTCGGAATAAAACTTTGGTTAGGCTGTCCAAATGAATGGATTTCAATGTAAGAGTGCTTAAAAGGATAGTTATGCAAACCTGTGTATGTGTGTGTGTGTGTGTGTGTTTACCTGGTGTAGACGGTCTCTCTAACAAGTTGAGATGCTGGTGAATGAAGGCCTGACTATCATGAACAGTCTCCATGTCAATATCTTCATCTTCCATGGTGTTAAACTTCAACAGAGGATAACAATACATTAATACCTTTGTAATAAATAAAGGCACACATAATTGCAGCAGATTATAAAACAAAGGTTTTAAAAGAACTTGGTATTAGTCAAAAAAAGAAGCACCACAGAGCTTTTAGAAACCAAGGAGGTCAGCGGTCATTTACCCTGATCTTGTAGCGCCCTGCTCCTCTGCTCTCGTCCTCCTGTTGCTGCAGTATCTGTCCTGGCTCTGGAGGGGAGCCCAGTGGAGTCTCAGCCCTCCTCTTCAAACCCTGAGGTGGCTGACCCACACCACACACTCCCAGTGAAACAGGGTCTGGCTCTTCATCCACCTGACATGCGCAAACAAAGACAATTCAATGAGTGGGTGTATGGAACGGTAATTTATCTCAATAGTAAAGGCCATTATACTTCTCCAACTGCGTAATGCATTATCCGACTGCGTAACCACGGAGACCCCTCGAGCCTTCATACTTACGCGTAACCTACGTAGAGCACTTTACGCAGGAGTATAATTGGGCTTAAGACAGGGAAGTGTGAAAGGGCGAGAAGACAAACAGCTACAGGGGCCTTTGATACATGAGGCACTTACCATTGTTTTTGTTACTTGTACACTACCGTTCAAAAGTTTTGGGTCACTTAGATATGTCCTCACTTTTTTCCAATGAGTATAACATTAAATGAATCAGAAATACACTATACATTGTTAATGTGGTAAACGACTATTCTAGCTGCAAACGTCTGGTTTTTAATAGAATATGCACATAGGTGTATAGAGGCCCATTTCCAGTGTTCTAATGGTACATTGTGTTTGCTAATTGCGTTAGAAGGCTATTGGATGATTAGAAAACCCTTGTGCAATGATGTTAGCACACAACAGTTTTGCTGGTTCTTTGACGAAAAGGGAAAAATTCTTATTTTGAATAAAAACATTATTTCTAATCTTGTCAATGTCTTGACTATATTTTCTATTCATTTTACAACTCTTTTGATGAATAAAAGTGTGACTTTTAATGGAAAACACACAAAAATGTTGTTGGTGACCCCAAACTTTTGAAGAGTAGTGTATTATAAAGATATATATATACATATACATATACATATACATACATATATATATATATATAAATATATACATACACACACGTATATAAAAGACCACTTACGGCTGTGTAGCTCATGCCGACACCATGGATGCCTATACTGGCAGCAGTGTCCATACCAGCACCGATCCCCGGCTCAGGTTTGATGGTTGGGTTGAGCACAGCTTTCTTCTCCTTCAGGTTAAGCACAAGCCCGAGCTCTGGCAGTGGCAGGCACGATGGACGGGTCAGACCAAACAAGGTGTAGTAGAGGTTCACTGCATCGCAGCGGAGCCGCCAGTCGTGTGACGTGCCTGAGAAGACAAAAAAACAAACAAGTTGTGAGCAGGGGTTTGGACACAGGAAGATTTTGTGACGTGTTGCTCTATATCCATTAGTGGAGGCTCCTCCGGATGGCAAAACACACAAATCGGTCAATCTGTCAACTGTAAATTTGAAACAGCAGTGCAAAATATACAGGCTACATCGACTGGAGAGAAACCACCATTTGTGGAGGCAGTAAAAATCAAAAGAAATTGACAAAAAAGTAGAGGAAATAGAGTGAAGAAGGAAACTAATTTCCAGATTCAAAAACAATCCCGTGCTGATGTCGGCACCACATGCCCATTAAAGAGCATTTTATTTAAAATTCCCACAGAGACAATAAGAGCACAAGTAAATACAAGATAATGAGATCTCATTGGCACGAGTGCTACCAAAAGCATCATTATACGGGTTATTTGAGCAGCAGTGTGTGGATAATTGGACTGAATTGAACACCATATATCGCTGAAACTAAAAGGCCAGGCGCCTAACATGGGGGGTGGACTGTGGCTTTGGCAGAAGATTGATATAATTTAGCCTAACGGCAACATAAAGCACTTTGAGTTTGTGTTCTCACAGCTCTGACCTTCAGCCAGTGAAACATCATCCGGCGAGAGTGTGGGGTGTAACACGTGGGAGGCCTGTGGGTTATTAGGGGGAGAAGAATAAAACCAACACATTTTCAGAACAGCACTCAAGGTCCCCACATTCTGGTCACTGCGTATTTAAACTGGCAGCCAGAGTCGGGCTGTCCCACAGCAATGCCACGCAGTCTGACCGACAAACAAAAGTTCACCGTGGAAATTATGATCGGCCGTGTTTTTTTGTTCGTCGTTCAATCTCGTAAGTCAATAAATTAAATAACATGTTGCAAGAAAGAGCGCACCGGTCTTTAGGAGTATGGCACGGAGAATGTATACTGTACTTGTGTTTGGGTTTGTAGGTTTCTGTGTATTTAAATTGGCCCGGCAAGCGAGCTGAGAGACACGTAAGACCCCCTGGAGAAGGAGGGGAAAAAAAACAATGAAACCTGAATAGACAATAGAGGGCAAAGCCATGTGAATAATGTACATGGTGGAGGCACCGCAAAAAAATGTAGAGTCGGAGATTTGCACATAATAAAAGAATGTGCGACCAAATGAAGACACTCATAATCCGTCATCAGAATGATTGACGTTGTGGAGCATATTTCGTCACAGTCACAGAATCACACATGAATGGGCGGGAAAGTAAGCACTTATTTGTAAGAGGAACTCAAAATAAGATTAACCAATGTAGCTATTCTGAAATCCATTAAGAATACAGACATAAATATTAGAGCAAATAACATGAATGGAATGGCAAACTATAAATATTTGTGTTCTGTTTACCTCCGCTAACTGTAACAACCAATAATTCATTTCATATTAGATTTCATATAGTTATTGCAATATAATCCCTTTTAATAGCAATACAACAAAGTGACCAACCCACTGACGTTCACTTGAACTGCTCTACTTTTCACTTTTTACTCTTGTCTTAAAATTTACTGTTCTTTAAGATTATTTCTGATGTGCTTTTATTGTGGTTGGCCTTGTTTTTCATGTAATCAGTGTTGTTTTGTCGTGTGTTACATCAGCGGAATCAGAGATTCAAAGGAGAGAGGGAAGGAAAGAACTTGGGCCGTGTAATATTGCATTTTTCAGCCGACAAAATCATCTATAACAAGAAAAAGTATCATAAAATCAACAACGTTATATGTATAAATAATACACAGATTTCTTTGTCTAGTGAGAGGATTAGCAAGAGAGTGAAAGGACTGAGAGCCTGATGCTTATTAGCACTATCTACAATCAGAAAACCACATTCAAGAAAATTTCACACATATCCATAAAGCGCTTCGTAGAATCAATACGAAGGTGAGCTTCTAACAGTTATTTTCACGATCAATCTATCCCATAAAATGTCAGAAAATGTTGATTAGCGTTTCCCAAAATCTCAAAATTTTTCAATTGTTTCATTCCAACAATAATCTAAATTATACAGTTTTATTGACTTCTTTGTTATATGAAGGAAAAGAAAACACAAAATATTCACATTTAAGAAGCTGAATAATGATTGTTTCAGTTACTAAAATAACACTACACCCGATTAATCAATTATCAAAATAGCTGACATTTGTTTTAGTAATCGAATAATAATCAATCCTTGCAGCCTGTATCCATGCAGTATCACGCCATGAAATATGATATTTTAACGCTTCAAAAACCCTCATCAGAGCTGGAGAAGAGATTCACCAGTAAAGCTCCACTGGTGGGCTTTCTGGGTTGACCATGGAAGGCAGCTCATGTTCCTACAAAGCACCACTTTGCTTGGTCCAGATATGGTGATATCATTAGACTTTAATAAGCCAGTGGTTGTACTGGAACTAACTGTTAACAAAGATGTGTTTATGCAGCACCAGAAGGAACATTATGGACCCCATGTGACTGGTTTAGTCTGAAAGAAGTCAGTGAGTCAAACGTGCAAAAAGAAACTAAGGCTGTGTGTTTTTAGGGCCGCAACTGATGATTATGTTCTTAATTAATTGATTAGTTTCCCAAACCTCAAATGTATCCGTTTTTATTATTTCTATGTTACATTGAACAAAGAAACTGAAAATCCCTAGATTTAAGAGGCTGAAAAATCATGGAGCTTGTTTTCATTTTTAATATAAATCGACAAATTGGTTTTATGTCTTTTTATGTTGAGAAAAAGTGCATCACCACCAACACCAGAGGGTTATTTTTTCCATTTACATTTCAGCATTGACTTCTCTTTGAACTCCACCTCCATTATTTATCGAATATGAACAGTAGTTCCTCACAGAAAGAAATTAAAGCTTTGTGTTATGGGAAATTTTCCCTATGCCTCCCTATGTCAGAGGCCAAGCAGTAAGTGGCATGAAGGCCCAAATACTGTTTCTCCTCCTTCTTCTTCTCCACAATATTATGGTAAAGGGTGAAGCCAGAGTACAATTTGAGCACGTTGAAGCATTCACACATGCTTTTAGGTCATGAATCCATACTCAAGTTATCAAAATGTACACAGGGCCTTTAGATTATTATGGCTCTGTTTTTTGTTTTGATTCAGGTTTAAGTTCAGGGCAGGGTTAGCATTGAGAGAGAGAGAGAGAGAGAGAGAGAGAGAGAGAGAGAGAGAGAGAGAGAGAGAGAGAGAGAGAGAGAGAGAGAGAGAGAGAGAGAGAGAGAGAGAGAGAGAGAGAGAGAGAGAGAGAGTGTGTGTGATTTCACCTGAGTTCATGAGCTTCCACAGTTGGTCAACCAGTGCTTCATTACACAGGCCAGAGTCTGATGTTTTTGTGAAAGGCGGATTCTTACTCAGCAAGCCCAGGATACTGTGTCTGATTATAGAAAAGAAACAAGTAATTCAGGCAGGAAAAGAAATTCATTAATTAATGCAATATAATCTCTTTTAATAGCAATAAAGCAATCTATATGTCAGTGTATTGCACAAATAAACTTGGACAGATATGTTACCACTTTTTTTGAATGTTTTACCTCAAGTTGTTGTTTTTCTAAAAGCCACAATTAACTAGTTACTTCAACTTTTACTCTGGAGCCAAAATCAACCAATAATCATCCAGTATTTATCATAATCATTGATATTAACTGATTTTTTGGGGCCATATTGCCCAGCCCTAACCCAAACTGACTGTTGTATCAGCTGTACACACATCTACATCAGTGCATCATCACATAATGATAATGTACATTAAAGGAGTGATCCATATGTCTGGCTGCAAGTGTTTACATCTGGATGCAACACTAGAGGCAACAATCCCTGCTTTAACTTGTTGTATTTGATTTGTTCACTCACAATTGTGTCTATAAACAAATTAATCACCATCATGAATATCAACAATCACCACTGAACATAATGCGAGTCAGAATATGAGTTATGTGGCTTCTTCAAACTATTTTTTACGCTTGTTTTCATTTATATTATACTATGTAGTGCAGTATAAGGGATAATAAGGGAATCTTAATCTTAATTAATCCTTCTGCAATAACCGGTGAAAACGGTTGTGTGAGTGAAATATCCTAACGTCTCAGTGCTGAGTGCTGAGTCGGTCAGAAAGACACATTCAATGAGCTCCAACCATAATAATCATTACCAGATCACTGGAGAAAAAACCTTCAGCCTCTCAATCAAGCCAGTTCATTGAATGGCCGTTGTCATCATTGAAATAACATACGTCAGCAGTCCATCATTTCAGCTGTCATTAATTAAGCTAAGCTGCTCTGGGTTTGTGTGTCTCTTCAGTGTTGTCATTATTTGGTATACTTAAAAAAAAGGAATTGTGAGGAAAGAACAAACGCTCTTTAACGATGCTGTATAACCAGTGTTTCCTTCAACACCAATAAGGCTGACAGACATTTTCTTTCTCTGTCACCACAGCACTGAACTGACAGTCGTATCATTATTGATCCATGTATCTGTGGAATGGGCTCCAGCTTTATTTCATTTTATACTGTGATAAAAGTGGCTTGTAGAAAAAAGACAAGTACATTATGAGATAAAAGTCCAAAACACGTGGCCTTGATCCTCTTCCGTACGTACACAATGTAAAGCATAAATGTGTGTTTCTAACAGAGTGCAGATGTGCGCTAGCTACAAGCATGTGCTGAGCGTTAGCTGACCTGACATAATGAGACGGGTCTTCCTGGACCATCATGAGCAGCCACTGCAGCTCTGTTGCACTTCTCTCCACTGTTAGACAAAAGAATAAAGATGAAATAAAATCAAGCACGGAAGAGAAAGAAAACACAAATCCGCAAAAATATATACCATCTTTTACTCCACATAAAAAAGACATACCTCTCGTATAATCCACCAAAGCTTCCAGAGCAGCGACGCGAACTTCTACGAAGTGTCCGTACTCAGCGTAGGACTTGAAGAGCGATGGATCACTGGGAATATGACCGTTCTTCTGGAGGTGACGGATCGCTTTCAGACAACTGTAGAAGCGTAGATATTCAGAAAAGTGACAAATCAAAGCTCAGTGAGCATTTTCCTACATCTATCTATAAAGCAAGTTGTGTCTGTGACAGGCATATCTCGCTGACCATTAGTCAGATCGCCCAAGATTTTGGATATGATCTGAGCATGGCCCAATGGTGTGCATCCTTGATTTTCAAGTTTTTGTAGTAATTAAAATTTTTGCTGATTTATCACACTGCACTTTCGCTGCTTTATCACGCGACGCCAGCACACTACACCAGGCAGCGCATCTGATGGCTATTTTGCAGCTAACTTGGCGAACCTGTTTCCCAAGTTAAGCTAGCGAGGCTACGATTAGCATAGGGCTAACATAATACAAAACACTGTGCAATCTCATTAGGCACAACAATAATTTTTTTTTTTAATTAAAAATATGCATTACCATAACTGAAAAATCTTCTTCAGCTCCCAGTAAAGTATTACATAATTCCTATGGGCACTGCATGAGTCAATACAATACAGAGAGAAGCTCTCCTTGACAAACCATATCTAAATTAGGGCAGAAACTACTTCATGAATCGATTATTGATCAACTACTGAATTAATTGCCACTATTGTGTTTTTCAGCTTCTTAAATGTGAATAGTTTCTCCTTTCTTTGCTCCATATGACAAATAAATCCTTAAAACTAAATAATTTTGGTTTATGCATCATCATTTCTAGGTTTGATCAACATTTTTCAACATTTTCTGACATGATGGACCAAACGTGTACTTGATTAATCGAGAAAATAATTGCACATTTATCAATTATCAATGATTGTGAGTTGCAGCCCCACACAAGTGTATATTTAGAAACTAGTGCAGAGTTTGTTCTGTACCTGACAGTGATGATGTTCCTGAAGCTCGGCAGCAGTTTCTCCATGTTGAGATATCGGGTGATCTCCTCCAAGATGAGACGGACGTCACCATTTAAATTGTCCACTGTGCGCACTTCGTTGTTGATGCTGATGGCCGGGGTCAGAGAGTTGGTCAGCGCTTCGATCAGATCCGCACGATAATAGTTATCTGAAAACTATGGCGGGCAAGAGGGGGAAAAAAAAAGAAGAAAGAGACAAAGAATGAGAAATTAAAGTCAAACAAAGAACAAAGAAAAAAAAAAAGAACATGTGAATGTTTACTTTGTTTTTTCTGTTGTCATTATACTTGATGAGGTCAAGTATAAAGTTGAGGACATCTTTGGGACAGAGGTTCTGGACATCTCTGAGTAACGCCATGGCAACCGGCATCGTCTGACACAGAAAGCAAGCAGGAAACAACATTAATGCAACAATATTCTATAGAGCAGTATTTATCAATTGCAATACAAAGCTCAAGGCTACACCCACAAAATTAAATTTTTTTAAATGAAAACTAAATAGTGTGGTATGTAGCCTTAAAACCTTTATGATATCAAGTGTTTCAGCTGTGTCTCGTGAATTTTGTTTGCTGTACCTTTTGTAGAAAGTAGCTCTGGAAGTTGATGAAGTTGTTCGTCTTGACAATGTTGGGGCAGCTCTTACAGCAGAACATTCGGGTGAACAGTGACTTCATGGCTGGTGGGCCCTGCCATGTGCTCACCATCGCATTCGCTATCTGGAAATTGATTGATTGTATGACACAGTTTAAAACAGTCAATTACTGTACCTTGATCAGCTAAATTAAATTAAACTACATTTAAACCGACTCATTTCACAAGCAAAAGCGACTTGCAGCCAAAAAAACAACTCACGACTCACTAGAATAAGTGAAGAGTATGTATTAGTATCACACATACAGTATCTGGAAAAGTAAAGTTGCAATATGTAACCCTAGCAACTGGGTTGTTCAATCTGCCTGTAACTGATTCTTAACTTTTTTCTGTTCACCTTCAACTCGTAAATAACAAACAAAACAGCTCAGTTTGAGAACCACTGCCATAAACTTCTCTAAGCTGTTGGTGTTTCTGGATAGCACACTTACAAATGTATCCAGAATAATAGTAAAACTGTTAAAATTGTATTTCCAAACTAAGACCGGAAGAGTTAAAAGCATACGTTTGGGCAAATATTATTGCAACAAAGTTTTGAGACTTCTGCTAATCATAGGAAACAGTAAGTGCATGTACATCAAAGTACAGTGGACGTTATAGTTATTTGTGAAATGATGAATGGCACAAAAATGAGAATTGAACTACAACCTCAAAGGCAAACGTGAGCACACATAAACACATTGAGAGGGTTTCCACAGGTAAGAAGACCAGTGGCTCCAGTGGTCTTTGAGTTCTAACAGGATATTTGGGAATTTATGTTAATGTGGTAATAAAGGACTAAGGGTCACCAGTACAGGATGTTTTCATTTGGCTAGACAAATAAAGGATGGAATGAACACCAGAATGTTCCTGTAAGCGTGCATGCACGTCAAAAACACGGCTGTATTTTTTTTGCGCGTCACGTTCATGCATTTGTCTGTTTTTGTGTGTTTTCTCATCAGAATTTCAGCCCTGGGCTGTTTCTTATTACCCACCACATTTTCCCTAACAAAAACAAGCAAGTAAATGTAATTCCAGCCAATCACGATGCAGCCAAATCCATCTTTGAGTTAAAGTCAGTCATATTGCACTTTGTGGTTATTGTGGGTATGTAAGTCTGTGAGTGCATGTATTTATGTGCATGTTAAGAGCGTGTGGGTGACTGTGTGTTTAGCAGCAGTAGTAGTAGTCGTTTATACCAAAGGCCAATGAAAGAAGTAGAAGAAGTGCTGCAATTTCAGCCTCCACTCAGTTTATCATGTTGTGAAAATATTGGTTCAGGTGGAACTTGAATGGCGGAAATCCAGTGGGTTTAAAGTTGGAACGGACCAAATCCAGAGAATGGAGTATTTCCTGCCGCCACAGAATAGGATTATTCAGTCAACTAAGCTGAAGCACTGTGAGTTTTGAACTGGTGGGTGGCCGTGCAATCTGGGAAGTTATACGTTGATCTCATAGTGTAGCAGTTTCACAGTACAGTTTGCACAAAAGAAAAATGTAGACACAAACTAAAATCAGTGCCGAATTACACTAGTTTGAGTGTTATGCTGTAAAATGTATGCTATTTAACCAGCCCCCTTTTCCTTTAATCTCACATAGCTTTTACACAGAATAAAAGTACAGTCAATTTCAGATCCTTGCACACACATTTATAGCTGATTTTGAAATTTTTTTTGTAGCCTGAATTTACACCAAAGACATCAGCAATAACCAACACTATTTCTTAATGTAGAGGTGAGATTGTGACAGATTCATCATAGAGGATTTTATAAGGGGTAATGACTGTGGATCAGGGGATAGAGTGTGTATTTAGAGTGCGTTATTAATTGTTTAGTAACTTAATTGTCAACTATTTTGATATTCGATTAATCGGTTTGAGTCCGATTTTTCAGCTTCTTCAATGTGAATATTTTCTGGTTTCTTTGCTCCATATAGCAAAGAAATCATTGAAACATCATCATTTCCAGGTTTGATCAACACTCAACATATTGAGACATTTTATGACACAAACTAGTCTTAGTTGTTGTGTGAGAGAATGTCCGTATGAATGTTACAAGACAAGTAAAGGAAACTTTTATAACAAAGCATGAAAATGGCATTCACATATTTGCACATTCCAAATCAATCAGGGCCTGCGCTAAAAGGATACACAACAAATATCTGTCCTAAGAGTCAGAACTCAACTTTGAGTTTTTAAAGGTGCATTATGTAATAAATCTAAAGCAACTGGCCATAAAATCCTCCTAATATGTCACAGAGACTCAGGAATAATGTTCATATAACATACTGCATACAGTTACGTCAGAAAACAAAACCTAAAAAGGTTTCAAATTCAAAATACCTCGGTATTTTGAATTTGAATGCAGTAACCGTTTTTGGCCACATTCTTACATATAGCACTTTTAACTGTGCTGCTCTCCAGAATCTTGGGATAAAATGCTTTCATGGTGTGTGATTTTTGTTTGTTTTCATGATTATCACATTCAAAATTGTTGACTTTACCTGGTTAAGTAAAAGGTAGGGCTGTCAAAAATTAACGTTTTAACGCAGGATGATTCATTTGTGGAATTAACGCGTTATTTTTTTAACGCACTTTCTCACTTTCATTGTGCTACGGGTAGACGTGCAGTTTATGAACGTATTTCTATCATTAGAGCCGGGAGAGCGGCTGCGCGTTTTATTCTCCCATAGACGCCGGTTAAGCCGATACGTCAGTTTTCGGTGGGTATAAGGGTTCCTCTCGACATTGTTTATGAAATGTCTTCTCATAAACATGGAGGACTTTGACAGCGGAGAGATTTCTGAATGCAGTGAATTTGAGGAGTTTCTCGTCTTCGATGACGTCATCACTGATAACTTCGAACGTGCAGAATAAATTGACCGGGATTACCGGTTACTGGTTTTGAATTGTGTTCCCATATCTGCTACAGAGGCTGAGAAATCAGTCATTTAGTCGGCATTGAAGCTCAGGTTTAGAGACATTTTTTCCAGCCGCTTCAGGCCTTAATGGGTTAAAAGGTGCGGATGAGGAATTTCCTGCTGTGGGTTTAGTACCCCCAAGAAATCTATTTAACTTCTATACTTTATATTTTGTTTATAATGTGAGTTATTTACAGTAAAATGTATACTTTTTATTATATATTTTATATTATTGTATTATAAGTTTTGTTTTAAGTTATTTACAGTATTTTATTTTTTCTATTTATAGTCTTATAATGTGGGTTCTTTACAATGTAATGTTTAATTTTTACTAAGTTTGTATAGGTTTGTTTTTAAAGTTATTTACAGTATTTTATTGTTCTTTACATTTATATATAATGATTATTATATATAATATAAAGAGAAAATCATTTACGAATGATAATTAATTGAGATTAATCCACAGCTACCCTGTGATTAATCTGATTAAAAATTGTAATCTTTTGACAGCCCTAGTAAAAGGACAAATAAAAATAAGAATGAGCCAACATTTGGATAAAATATTTTACACATATTGCTGTATTGGGTTAACCCAGTGTGTGAATGGCCCAATAGTTTGAACTATAGTTGCAGCATTAAAGGATGTACAGCTACGTCACACTGTTAGACACAAAGACACAGACGTGTGTACACTTACCCTGGATAAACAGAAGCAGGCCTGCATGCGGACTTTGTAGAAACACTGTTCTTGCTCTAGGATGTCAGTCAAAGCCAGTCTGGAGGCAGGAGTTGGAAACTTTTCCAGTGCTGAGATAGACTCCTCCTAACGGAGAAGTAACATATTTTTTTTAGCTTTCATTGATCGAGGAGTCAGACTAATACATCACTGGGCCTATAATGGAACCAGCTTTTTGAACCTATTCCTACACATGACAAATAAAGTGATCTGCCTTCGCTGTTGGTAATAAAACAGATCGTGCGAAAAACAAAAACAAAAATGGGAAACACCCTTCTTAGATGCAGCATTATAGTGATGTAGTGATTACAGATTAAACCCAGTATTAAAGAGGAATCTGAGGTCACTCTGCAGACACCAATACACCAGTGTTGCCACCAGTTAGTAAAACACCAGGGTTTCATTACCTGGTGGGAAGATTGACACTAAATTGGATTGAATAAAATTGAATACATATATGACCACATACTTAAGTTCCTTTTGTTTTTGTCCCTGTTAAAAAGGGGTTTATAAAAGAAGATATTTCCTTTCCCAAAGCCTCAAGGACAGAGTATGTTACAGTGTGGAAAATGTAAAGCCCATAGAGGTAAACTGATACATGGATTTGGGATATACAAATAATATAGACTTAATAAGCCACTGCAGAAAACGGTGGAAATGGTGCTCTTTTCAACAGCCCACCTGTGCAACGACATCCCTCTCATAGCGCAGTTGATACTGCCACATGAAATCAGCCTGCTCAAACTCCACCTTCCTCAGAATGGACATGTCCGGGTCGATCCTGATCCAAAGCAGGGGAGAGTCAGCACTGCAGAGGAAAGAGGGAAAACAAAAGTCAAAAGAAAGACTTTGGTTCATGGAACAAGGTTTTTTACATACATCTGATCACAAATAGCAAATGTCTTGTTGTCTTACTCCATTGCAGACAAGTCCATGTCAACCTCCTCTCCGTTCATCAGCGGGATCTTCTTTTTTTTGTTTCTGGGGAGAGTAAACAAGATAAGCAGGAAAATTAGACAGTTTGACTGTTATTCTAAAGATGTTCTACATGTAAGCAGAGGTGGATTTTATCAGGTGAGCCTTTTCTTAAGTGGCTAAAATTATCTTATATTATCTTAAATCTTTTTGTCTCCACTAGCAGCCATGTTGAGAGAATTAACTACTTGCCGTCTGCTCTTGGAATGGCAGGGGATGTCGTGTTTGAGACTGTTTTCCTCTATCTGAAGTGTGTGGTTGAAGGACCCGTCCAGCTCCTGCACAGTCACCTTGATCGGACCCTGCAATGAAATATTCACATTTCTGACATACAGTTCCACATATGAAGTTAAACATTCTCCACAAATTGTCCCATGCTGTGAGGCAATAAAGTGGGTCAGACTAAAATAAAATATACATGCTACAGGTCTTTTAGCACCTTTCAGACTTGGACTCGGCCACATTGCTGGCGTTACATAGCTTCCAAGTCCTGGATTTTTACTCTGAACATAAACAGCCTCATTCCACATACTGAATCTTAAGGCTCACCACATATTTCTGAGTTCCAGATGATGTATAGTCCTGACGGATCTCCAGCTCCAGCACGTTCCTCTTCCTGTTGAAGGCAAAACTTCCAAAGAACTTCACCACCGCACTCTGGTCTCTGCACAGCCAACGTTAAGGCATAAGCAGACGGCCAAGAACAATACCAGCAGAGAGAGAGTTACAGGTACAGGTGGTGCAGAGATGCTTCATTTACAATAATTTTAGCTGAAGAAGCTTAATTCAATATATTCAAAAGATTGTTAAACATTTCTCTTGATGTTTTTAGTTGTAAAATATTAGTTTTTCTTACATTTCGTTTAATTTGTTTCAAATCAGTAAGAATAAATGATAACGGTAGCAGATTTGTAATTATTCCTCAAACAGTGTTTATTTTTTTTCTGAGTTCATTGACCCTGAAAGTGTGTGCATATACTGTACATCCTGTGATTTGTATTAGAAAGGCACACTCCTGTAGACATAAAGGCCCCAAGATGTGATAAATATACTGCATTTACAACAATTAATTGCAGAATTTCTCAACAATCTATTTTATTCAATTTCAGCTTCATAAATGTAAGAAATGTAGAAACAAATGTACAAATTTATAAACTGAGTTTAAACCTAAGGTCCTGGTCAGGGAGGTGACTGAGGACTCAGTCACTCCAACAGCTTGTGATCCATTACAGAAAAAAAAGGATACACCCATTGCTTGATGACCGGGCCAATGTCTTTGCCAGACACATTGGAGATGGATTTGAGGAAAGCGTGAGTTGACACAAGCATCTGACTCCACATGTGACTCTGATATTTCTGTGATGACGCTGTACTGGCCAAACTCAAGAGCTTGTTGAAAACCTAAAAGAGAGCAAAACGGCAAGAAAAGAAAATAAGACATTTACTCAAAATCACTTTTGACAGCCTCAATTGCACGGACAAATGCTAACTTGCAGCTGTGACTGACCTGCAACATGAACTCCATGCTGATCCTGTTCTCGATCAACCTCATCACCAGGTGGGCCTTGCACTGGAACATCTTGTAGTACTCCCAGGACAACGTGTGTGGGTGCTTGACTGAGAAGTGCAGGTGGGGGGTTGGACTGAGGAGAAAAAAATAACCTCACTGTAATTTGAAAGTTGAAATTAAAAAAAAAAAATTACATCAATAAAAATGAGACGAAACTGTGATTTACTTGTCTTTTTCTTTGACGCCACTGAAGATTGGGTGCAAGAGAACGCCTCCCATCCTCAGCTCATAGTCCACAATCGTATCCAGCTCCTGTGTGACAACAGAACAACAATCAGGAGAACTCAAGCTGATTAACCGATTATCAAAGTAGCTGACGATTCATTTTCAGACACACTGTATCGCCAAGTAAGAGGACAATATTTGTTTGGAAAAGTGACCAAAAAACTATTCACTGAATCATATTAAACAGCTTAACATTTGATTACAGTGTTATTACTTGCAGAGCTTAAAATGTCAGTTGAAACACAAAGCTCCTTCACCTGACTGCAGCGGTCAAGCTGCTCGTATCAACTCTGCTGACTAAAGAAGTAAACAGTGGATCAAAATCTAAAGATAAAGGCTTTACCTCTTTTATCCAGTGCCGATACTCATTGACTCCAAAGGTTTTCTTCAGGTAAAGGCCATAGATGTAACCCGAGATCCCCTTCAACACCCACTCATCAGCCCTACAGAAGCAACAGCACACGTCACTGCAATGAAAGCTCACGAAAACACAACATATTACAAAACTAACTTTCCAGTAGCAAATGAACTGCAATTCAGATTCATAATCATTAGATTCGTCATAGTAGAGGCTCTGTTTAACGTGAGATTTATGGCAACCAAGAAATGTGAATCTAACCAAGCAACGTCCATGATAAATGACACAGAGATTTGCGAGTGTATAACCTGGAACAGAGCTCGACACTCAAATCCCTTTATGAACTTTACAAGATTTTTGCCCACATTGTCCTGGGCTCTTTCAAAGTGGAAAACCTCGATGAAGGCAGGCGAAGGCCACACTGGAGTTGCTTCATCAGTGTGTCATGATTTTTAACCTCAAGACTTGACATAGTAATCACAACCTCCATAAATTTACCAACCTGGATTTAAGAGCTTGTAATAAAAAAATGATTCAACAGTGGTGGTTTGATGCTGAACTGAATCCATTCTGGTTTCTTTAATGATTTCTATATTTGTCTCGTCATCATTATGAACACAAGTGTATTATTTTATAAATACAATCCACTCTTGGGTCTCAACCTGGTTCTCAAACTGTGGTACGTGTGCCACCAGTAGCATGAAAATGTATAATAAATTAAATAATAACAATTAGAGTCACCTTTTCTCTCACTCCTTCTTAATCTAATTTAAGAAGGAGTGTGAAGTATACAGTATGTGAGGAAGATAAGCGAGTAATTAAATCAATTATATTACCATTGGTGATAATGGCTTTACTTCAAGAGCTCAATATTTTCTCAGGTGCTACTTGTATGAACTGGTATGAAAAGTTTGAGAACCACTGATGTAGGGATATTGATTGTGCTTTCTTTATGTTACTATGAGGACTGTGAATTCTGCAGCGCTCAATTTCCTTTTTCCGTCTTGATCTCCATTTCACAGAAACGTTTCAAGCTTTGGACAGATGCAAATTGCAACACATATGACAGGATGCAAACTTCAGAAGCTGCAAGTCTGTCTTTACATAAGCTTCAAGAGGGAAAGGTTGTTTTTTTTACCAGTAGACGCATTAAACATACCAAGGTGTCAACTTCACAATTCAAACACAAACCTCCTTTCAGTTTCATGCATTTGTCAAGAGAGCAGTTACTCTTTTAAATGTCTGACAGTCTACTGAGCGCTGCCTGGTTTCAATTACAGCCAACAGTTAACCCCCTTTGCTGATTAATTGCTAGCAGGCTTCGCCACGCTTTGCTAAAATCAAAGAGATGTGACCAGCCTTCCTGAGCTCTTTCCTTACACACCAGCCAGCTGAGCTCAACAACAAAAGCAAACCAAGGACCCACATCTGATGTGTGTTTAGAGGTCAGAGAGGGTCAGAATGTGAGGAAAGGACCCACTTTTTTACATTTTCCAATCAACAATTAATTATTTTTCAACAGTACAGGCAATACAATTCTTTTAGTAATATTTCCCATGCGATTCTCCAGATATCTTGTGTGTTTCTTATCCACAATGTCAAAGGCAGCACTGCAGTGCACACACTGATGATAGATAACAGACAGAAAGATACAATCCTTGCATTTATAAATATAAACATCCAGAATAAGCTTTCAGCATAATGTTAATCAAGTGATTTGAGAAAGTAAGAGGCTCTGAAACCTCCTCTATCTGGCAGGAGACTTTGATCAATGACAGGGAATTTAAGGGAGGCTAGCGGTGGAACCGTACAACGCTTGTTCATATTCTTGTCACTTAACTGCAATGATGCACGATTAGCAAACATAATGTACCATTAGAACACTGGAAATGACACCTATGTACATATTTCATTAAAAACCAGAAGTTTGCAGCAAGAATAGTCGTTTACAACATTAACAATGTATAGAGTGTATTTCTGATTAATTTATTGTTATATTCATTGAAAAAAAAGAAGTGCCTTTCCTTCAAAAATAAGAACATTTCTAAGTGACCCCAAACTTTTGAAAGGTAGTAGTTTTTTTAAATGATATTACAAACATAACATTTTTTGTGGATCAGCATTAAAAAACAACATCAATTGATGTTTCAGTCCACTAGATGGTGCCAAGTATTCACTCTCATGAGAGCTGTTGCGCTGCAATATATGATTTTGCAAATACTCAGTATATAACAATATCGGTAAAATACATTGCTTGCTAAATAACGTGATGATATCGCACCGTGGTGTCTCAATTCCCACCCTTATGCATGTGCAGTGAAGCATTTACATTATATTTCGTGGTTAATCGGTCAAACGTATAAGGATAGTGAGCACCACACTGGCTCGTATCAACCCAACACATTACTATTTAACAACCTGTGGCTGAAACTCAAAAATCAACAATTTTCCTACCCACTGCAGCTTAAACATGAGCGTGTCCCACTGGGTTATTCCATCAGTCTCTCACACACCAACCGCACTCGCACTGGCCGAGTATCCAGGCAGTAACACAGCGATCCATCACACAGTGCTGGCCCATCTTGTGACCTTAGGACTGACAAAGGAGCAGAGCTCTGCAGTAAATCTCTCATCACCAGCATTATAATAAAAGGTCTGGGGCTAAGTGATACCACACTTCTCAAAAAGACCTGAATACAGTGACGAGTAAGGCTGGCGCCCTGAAATTACAAGTATGCTTCCAAACAGTAATGACAGCACTTTTCCATTACATACATATCTGGCCTTTGAGTCTCACAGTGGTCTGTCCACGGCTGAACTCATATCACCTCTACGTGTGAGACTCAAAGACAGAGACTGCTTCAAATGAGTCAGTGTACCTGTTCTGTGTTACTACATTCAAAAGAAGTCGTCTGTCATGGAGAGTGAAATGTATGTGATGGATTACACAAATGGTCCTGCACACTCTCTCACATTGGTTGACATCAAATTCAATGACTTTTCGGGGACTTTCAAGGACCAATTCCCTCAAATTCAAGGGCCGAATGTGCCGACACAGCTTAAGATGGGAGGGAAATTTGTGAGAGCCACAGCACGTGCTGCATCTGGACAAGTGATTGTCCTTGGGATCTTGGTCAAAGCCATTCTTTGTAATTTTCTTTAGTGAGCCAGAGATCTTGAAATTGGCATTCCCCAGCCAATACGTAATTTGTTCTGTCTCTTGCTTAATGTAACTTAATGTAACACTTATTGTTCTGCATGGCATCTCATGTCAACGGTGAAGAGAGACCATGGACAGTGTTCATAACACCGCTAGTAATTACGTTTGTTCTGCATAGGCCGAGTCTAGCAATGCAGGGCATTAAACAGTAGGTGGTGTTTTAACAAAGGAGACATTTACCTAAAAATCAACTTATCTTCTTTCTTGCACCAAATTCAATTTCAATTTTTTAATTCAACTTTCAAGGATTACAAGGATCCATGGGAACCCTGACATGTATGGAATGGAAAACTGGTTCAAGAGCATTAATGTAAGTCCCAATGGTAAGGCATCTTTCAGGTCTAAAATGCCATTATCTCAAAAATGCAGACAAACTATTGGCATTGTATGCCGTTTCTTACAACCCACAGTCTTTTGTCTGACACAGGAAGCATCAAAACCTGAAGGCGCTAAAGTGAAAATGAAATCTAGACTACCTGTTGCTGAATAGCAGCAGGGAACTCTGTCAATCTGAAACTAGCAAAGACACTTGGTGTGTTAGTGACACGTGTGATGACTCTACTCGTCGTAAAAGTTTGCTTCACTTCTTAAGTTCAATCTTACCATGTCATCCTGGAGATGAAACAGCCAAAGAACTGCTGAGCCAAGGCCTGGGCCAAACAACGACGAGTCTGTGGGGTCTGGTCTATGATCATAGCACTGTGCAGCAGGTTGGTGCTGAAAGACAGAGGCAACAGATAATGTTTGAATACAGTTCAACTATATTCCTCCAGTAGACTCTTAGAAATGATTCCTAAGGAATCTACTCAGGCTTCTATAGCTGGTTAAGTGTATGAGAACAAAAAAGTACTAAACCAAACATACCTAAAGATGCTCATGGAAGCATAGGAGGATATTTCTACATAGGCTTCGTCTACAAACACAGTCTTGAAGCAAGAGTAAGGGTAGCGGCACGTCAGGATCTCTTCATAGAACTCAAAAATCTCATGTAGGTAGGACATTGTGTGTTTGAGAAGTGGTAAGAGCTGGGGCAGACAGAAGTGGGTCACCTGAAAGGGAACAATAGCAGAAAAAGCTACTTAATTAAACTGCTTATATACTGTATATTTTTGTTAGTATGTATGCCATCTGTATAGTGTACCAAAATGACATGTATGTATTCTGTGGAGTACCAGAAAGCTTTTAGTCAATACTGCCACCTTCTGTTTATGAACATTTAGTGGTCATTACAATAACATGCAAAGATTACCACAGATATTGCCAGATTATTTATTATAACAGATTTGCAGGTTGTATAATAATTGACAATAAAGATCATTTCCATTTCTTTTCTCCATTGCCATAATCTTTAGAAACCCACCTCATGCATGTAGGGGTCTACGAGGATTTCAAAGGGACCCACAGCCAGTGAGATGTTCGGAGCTGCAGTGGGAATGGGGAGGACATAGTGGAAAGTCTTCTTCCTCATGTCATGAGTGTAGATGGTCTCCACTAGATCACCACAGGACACTGCCACCATGGAGGCATCAACGGTGAACTCAAGCTTCCACGTACAGAGCTCGGAATAAGAATCCACACAGGGGAACCAGAATCTGGAAGAAAAGTCAAGCTTAATAGACGCTTCCTATATAAATAATGCGATGATTACAGCTTTATATGTAATAATATGTCAATGTATTTTGAATCTTCTACAACAAAGGGGTGCAATTACATAAACACTGTTTCTGATACCTGGTGGAGTTCTGGTATCCAAAGGAAAACACATGAGCTCCTCTCTCTGCCATGCTGCCCTCCACATCAGGAACAACAAAGTGGAGACCCCCTTTTGGCTGGTCCAGGGAAAATTCTATGTAAACCTTTAAAACTTTTAAATCTGGAGAGGAAAAAAAGTATAAACCATTATCCATCTCTCATCACTACATCATTCCATGCCACCCTGAATCTAACATTAATCTTGTAATAACAAAAAGACTACACTGGTATTTACACTTTATTAATTTGTCTCTTACCATCCCCTTGTTTCCAAAGTTCAGAAGGAACTTTGATGATCAGCTCCCCATGTCCTGCATCAGGGTCCACAGCACTCACTGCTGCTGCATAGGCACTAGAGAAATAGTTAAGGTTCCTCCTATAAAGAGACACATAATCCATTTACACAAATTAAAAAGAAGACATGCATCAGAAGCGATATATTTCCATAATTTGATGATAAATAATAATGTTTTAAGAATATTTCTCTCTTTTTTCTCCCTAACCCTATCAGAACTAGATGTATAACCAGGTTTCCAAACATTAACCCGTTTAGCAAATAATGGATAAGTACAGCACAACTGATATACTCACTGCTTCGACTCATGGTGGCAAACCTCCAGTGTGGGGTCATTGTAAATGAACGGGGCTTCGAGTTCATTGACTCGAACCCTGTAAATGCGGCACTGTTTGCTGTTGAGCTTGATCCTGTTCAGGTTAACCACTGTGGGGAAAATGGTCAGCTCAACAAAGCCCTGAAAAAAAGACAAAAACACAAAGAAGTTGGGAAAAAAAATCCACATACCACAGTTTTAAAAGCTTATAGTACATCATATTACCACCACTGATATAGCTAGTGTGTAATATTTGTCATAAACGTTTTGGAATCTATTGTATAACTGTACAGTATGTTTTATGTTGTACTTACAATGACAGACTTCCTCTGGAAGTTGATGTTGTTGATGCACACCGCCTGATGGGTCGTAAAGGTAGACAAAAAAAAAGTAAATATATGAGAGGAACTATAGTTGTAGAGGGCGCCAGTATAGAAGTATAGAAGTCAAGGATGTAACAGCCTATTTAGCCTAATGTTGTCGTTATTAGTCATAACAGCAGATCTTGGTATGTTTGCTACATACACTATAAAACATTTTAAAACCAATATCTGCCTATACACATACAGTAGAACAGCATTTCTGGTTTCCCTTCGAGTACAACCAGAGGAAGCTTGCGTAGCACTCACTGGTACATGTACCACAGTTTGAGAACCATGGGCATAGAGACGATGTGGTAGCAACTGTTACTGTATGTTTGCTAACAACATGTTAGCTAGGTTAGCGTACATTTAGCATAACAAAGCAAGTATGCAAGCAGTGCAGATGCATTATAACCTAGCTATTAACAACGTGACAAAAAGGGATACTTATAATTTGAAAGGGCGCGGGCTCTCGAATCCTTTATCCTTCTTCCTGTTCATCTTCGTTCCTGTTTATGTCTTCACAGTCAGTTTGAACATGTTGTGCCGCTGCTGTATCGCTGCTCCGGGTCTATTCCTCTCTTCTTCACAGCCGTGTTGCTGCTGCTGCTAACTTAACATTCAGGGGAGCTTTAATGTGTCCTGTCAAGTACCGTGAAACACGTTACGGGTGAAAGAAAGGACGGATTCTCTTTGACGACTGTTGCGGCTGCACTTTGTTTCGTCGCAGACGCTGTACAGCGTTTTCACTGCACCCAGAATGGACGTGACGGGACACGCGAGTTGGTCGCGATTAGCAGCCGGTGTCGCGGAGAAGACAACACGTCCACGTCCACGGGTCCACCTAATACAGCACTTAACACGCATCAAAACATTGCGCTCTGTGTGGGTTCCGCCATTTTGTTTTCTATTAACCTCTGACCTCCCGCGTAAAAAAGTAAACAAAAAAGTCACAGATATATTTGTATATACAGAGGGAATTCACTGAACTTCGTAGTGCACTCATTACAGGTAACATACAATAGTTTACAACTGATATTAAAATAATATAATTTATTAATATCCACAAAAAATGGGAAATACGTTTCGATCACGTGAGAGGGGGCGGGGACTCGCTTAACTTACTTCCGCGCGTGTACGTTCCACGGGAGCGCTCACAGGGACAGCATGAATGAAGTGTCCCAGAAATAGAATTAAAGCAGTTACTGCAGTTATATTTGTAAAATTATTGATTTGATTTGAAAGTTTTTTTGAACATACCACACATACAATAAACACAGCACAGATTATGCAGTATGGACTTCAGTAGTATAAAGTATAAACAAAGATTGCACATGAAATATTGTATATGTATATTGTAAATATGTGAAATATATTATAAATATTGCACATGGGATGAGTTTATAGTTTAATATTCACATGAATCATTTTGTAGACTTCTGTCACTGTTTTTGAACATTGTACAGTATAATATCACATGAACAGCATGTGCCACAGCAGGAAGGAAACATTTAGGATTACAGAATGAGAAAACCTCATCTGGGGCCCCAAGATATTAAGAACACTCACCCAGCTCTGATCAGCGTGTGTTCGACCTGCCTTGTAGGAACATGTGTGCTTATAAACAGGTTGAATCACCTTTATATGCCAATGTGGGGGAAAAAATGTCCCTCCCTGACATCCACTCGTCTTATTAGAAAAACAAAAAATCTAGTAAATTGTCAACTTCAAGTATAAACACAAGGAAGACATACAGTAGTTTTATAGAGCAGTGGTTCTCGTAG
The DNA here is from genome assembly GCF_963457635.1 of Microchirus variegatus. Lineage (NCBI taxonomy): Eukaryota > Metazoa > Chordata > Actinopteri > Pleuronectiformes > Soleidae > Microchirus > Microchirus variegatus. The sequence continues at coordinate 18,511,846 of NC_139802.1, forward strand.
TTAAACGCCATTAAGGAAGCAATAAAAAACTGCTGTGCAACAATAAGCATCACATATAGACGAGCAGAGCCAGAAATTGAATCCACAACCTTCCAGTTGAAAGACAGCTTGCCCTGCTGCCACTGAGCCACCATGGCTCAATCCTACCTCCTCACTTTTGTAATACTTACTTAATGTAATACTTAATACTGTACTTTAAAACTTTTACTTAAGTAATATTATAAAAATAAAGTCTTCATGGAAAATGAAAATGATCGTGACAAAGGCCCAGACAGTGTCCTGTCTCACACTGGGACACTCGCGAAAACTCAGGAAGTTTTTACCGTGGACAATTTATCCAATTAACATCAAGAGGTCATGGGGAATTTACTCTGCTCAGGCCAACTGTTAAGCGCGATTATCTAACATTAAGAATGTTCACAAGTAGCTCAGTGCTCAGTGCAGTGCAGATCAGGAACAGCGGTTTTGTCTTGGAGATTTCAAAGCACCAGGAGTTAGTTCATTTCAACATGCTGGTTTTGCTCCTGCTGGGTGCATTCTTGGAGCAAGATCAATAGATTGAGTGTAATTCTTGTACCTGTCAGCTGGAAAAAACACACAAAAAAAGTAATTTGTCAGCTGTCTTGGCTGTGTTTTAGGAAATGTTTGACTGTTTGACCCCAGGGCCCAGTAGTGTGATGTTGAGGGGGGGGGGGGGGTGTATAAATATCAGGACAACCACACAGTGCTAAAGTCTGCCTGGCTGCTTGAAGAGACTGTCACACACACACAGAGCAAGCGGAGGGAAGGTAAGCCTTGTTTCACTTATTATAAATTGTTTTATTTACTTATTATTAATTAACCAACAAGCCACATTTGGTGTGACACTACAGAGAGTGTGACTCAGTCCACAATAAATTGATATAAAATGTCAACATTTTGTGCATAATATTAGGTTTTGGACAATTTTTTCCCCAGCCAATTCATTAACTGTCAATTGGTCCCTCACTGTTGCAAGGTTTTGTGTTTAAATGTGCAAAATTCCACAGGATTTCACTCATCGATCACACTTGTTTTCTCTTATTCTTTGTTTCTTTATTTTGAAAACTGGTCAGATGAAAACCCTTTAAACACACACACACGCAAACCTCACTTTTAGTGCATAAGTAAATTACGTTTTGTTGCACAATTGCAATAAAGGTTTTATGGCTAAGTCTTTCTAATCCATCACATGTTGTTTAACTCAAATGGATTTAAATGCATCACAGTTTTTGGTTTAACAAACACAGCTTTGCAACGTACACCGAGCAACCCCAAAAACCAGGCAAAAGGTCACCGGCCGGCTGCGTCGTCAGCTTTCAGTCACTTCTCAAACTGTTTGCTCCATAAATGCATAAATCCGAAGTTATATATAAGATGATGCAACAATTTGAATTTTTTTGACATTTTTGGGCAATTTCCACCACCACATTTATTTCCCAAAAAGCTAAAAAAAACCCTGAAATTATGATGTCAGTGTTTCCAAGACATGGTCTACATTTTCTTTTACGATTAATATGTTCAGTATTTTTCCTATTCCCTCAAATGCCATGTATGTAAAAACGAGTTGCTGTTCATTCTTCCAGCGGTCCCTCGATGAAGTGCTCTCCTTTTATTCTTCTGTGCCAACAGATGACTTTTCCGTTTGTGCTCTCCGTCCTGCTGCTCTCTGCGACCGCACATGCTTTCCAGTACACGGAGCTGGTACAACACATTGACAACCACAAAGAAGAATACGTCGAGGTAAAATACTGAATATCCTTTCTCCTCTTTTACACGATGGAGGCTCTAATTAAAAAGCTCAGTGTTAAACTTCCGGTCACATCCACCTATTTGTACAAAGTGCCCTGAAAACAGTAGGACAATAGAGGCAGCTCTATGAATAAATATGAATTCTGGCACAGAAAGCAGATATTGTAAAGATTTACAAGAGGCCACATGTGTTCACAGTCTGGTAAACTGTAGGCAGGAGAGCGGGCCTAAACATTTTAGACACTAGGTGGTGCTATTAGTGCATTCATTCTGCATAGATAAGATAAGAAGTCCTTTATTCGTCCCGCAGTGGGGAAATTTACAAGTTGGGGATAAATGATGTTGAAAATCCAAAGACATACAGTCAGAGCCGGCCCAAGGCTGCTCTTTGTAAGAAATCATGTCTTGCCGAACAGGTTGGTTGTACCAATACTGTTCAACTTTGGGTTGCCTATGAGCTGCCCTTTGCCTTCTGCTGTAAGAGCCAGTCTCTAGAATACAAAGGGAGACGACTACTATCAATTGTAAAAGAAGGAGAAAGGAAGAGGCTCCAGACGAATTTGATTAAATCATCGGAATCCTGTTAGAGACAAAAGATGATCACACGTTCATTGTTAGAAGAGACAAAAGGTGATCACACGTTGGAGGAGACTTCAGTCTCAGACCTGGAGATGATGGGACTGATAGAGTCAGCCAATCTGCACATGTGGGTGGGCATACTCATGACTGTTTGGATACAAATATGTATGGCTATGTGGAGTAGTGCACTCAGACAGGACCAAAGAGACAACACCAGATAGAGTATGCCTAAGCAAGGCATAGGGTAAACCATCTTTTCATTGAACAACTGCAATCTTTGTAACTACCTTTAACGCAATAAAGGAATATATCAATCCGAAAGACAAAGAAGACCTTCCCGTCTTTTTTTCTTACATCTTTAATATATTAAAGAAATATAGATCTTGTTTTTTTAGAGATAGATAGATAGATAGATAGATAGATAGATAGATAGATAGATAGATAGATAGATAGATAGATAGATAGATAGATAGATAGATAGATAGATAGATAGATAGATAGATAGATAGATAGATAGATAGATAGATAGATAGATAGATAGATAGATAGATAGAGTTAACATACAGAATGTTTTATTGCTGACTTCTCAGGCAAAGCGAACCTAGTCTTGACCAAAAGATGGCAGTATGGCAGCGTAATCAACAATTTTTTCATATTTTTTTTTCATTTAAGAGCAAATTCATCTGTGTTTGTTTGTGTTTTCCAGGCTCTGCGGGACTGGGTTGCCATTGAAAGCGACTCCAGTAATGTCCAGAAAAGACCAGACCTGCACCGCATGATGGAGCTGGCGGCCCAGAAGCTGAGGCTGATGGGAGGAGCTGTGGAGCTGGTGGACGTCGGAGAGCAAGAGGTCAGCGACAAAGACTGATAATCATAGACAATCATTAGTTTGGCTCACGGGGAGGTCGGTGTTAAATGCTGTTCGTCAGGCAACACCTGGTTATTATTATTATTATTATTATTATTATTATTATTGATAATAATAATAATAATAATAATAATAATAATAATAATAATAATAATAATATTAATTAATGATTGAGGGGCCCTGAATAATCAAACCTACCATGAATCTTCTTTCATTTTGGGTCTATCTGTTCTCTTAATTCTATTTATTTATTTTGTTTCTCTGGGTCCTAGAGTTCCAAACATTTGTTCTTCCATGTCTACATGTTGGGATGATACTAAAGCACCTTGAATCCTTTGTTATTTGACTGAGGGCCCTGTCAAGACGTCAGTGTATCAGGATGTATAAGATATCAAGGTAGTAGCTTGGGCTTCGGTGCCCCCTGAGCTCCCCTGGGCCCCTGGGTCATCCTTGAGTGTGTCAGACGTCCCTGTAGCAACACCAAATAACTAAAATACACTCTGCACTACAAAGTCCCAACACCTTATGCCTGATGGTTAGAAAGCAAAGCATGTGTCACAGTGGATGCTAATGTTCGCAGCTTCCTAATGGCCAGATGTTGGCGTTGCCTAAAGTGGTGACAGCTCGGTTCGGCAGCGACGCCGACAAACACACGGTGTGTGTGTACGGTCACGTGGACGTGCAGCCGGCGAAGCGAGAAGACGGCTGGGCCACCGACCCCTACAACCTGACTGACATTAATGGTAAAAGCCTTTATATTAAACTGTTGTCATTTCCACTGACATTTCCACTCTGTGTTTAAATTGTTTTAGTGGTTTTCAAGGCCGGATTTGTGTATACAATTCTGTGCAAGATGTCTGGAATATTTCTATCTAATGGTACCTTTTTGTCTGTTTTCTGCCGTTTTCATTCCCCTTCCTCCTGCCTATGTGACCTTATGTATATGTTGAAAAAATAAATGTATTTTCTATAATGTTTCTTTTTTTTTGATTTTCACCTTTAGGTAACCTGTATGGAAGAGGAGCATCAGATAACAAAGCACCAGTTTTAGCCTGGATTCATGCTGTGGAGGCTTATCAGGCTCTCAACATGGTAATATGACTCCTTTGTACATCACATAAATGGCACTATTTATGCACACAAACAGGACTTCACTAAAAACAAAAATGTTTTTCTGCTCACAAATTCCTCAGCTCCACTCTGATTACATACTCTGACTTTCCTAACACCTAAGCCTCAAAATGTCCGTCTTTTTTTTGCTTATTTTAACCAGGAAAGGGCCATAAAAGATGCTTTAGTCCAGTTTTCCAGAATAACTTTCAATACCTGGCAGTTATTTATTTATCAATTATTGCTAAGAAGTAAAAACATTACAAATATTTTTTTTTCTCAATGTCCAAAAACAGGCAATCCCCCCCCCCCCCCCCCCCCCCCAAAAAAACAATGTACAGACGTTTTTCCAACTTTTTGAGAACCATGGATATAGATGTTTGTATGTTTTTATCGATTAATATCAGATTTCGGTAGCCTGGCATTTCTAATTTTCCTCTTGCGTACCACTGGTGGTACACGTATCACAGTTTGAGAACCATGGCTGTCAGGGTAAAGTGCTTTCTTTGGTCATGAAGTCTGCAAAAATGCTATATAAATGCAGAGCATTCACCATTTCCCTTGCCAAAGATGAGCAGAATGAAATGTGCAAGGTAATGGGAGCTGAGGCAGCCAAAGGACAAATAACAGCTCATATTTGCAGCTCATCTTTGTCTTGGAAAACACTTAGAATATAAAGAGGGGGACGACGGATAAAGATTGGTGCCTCAGGCAAGACAGACCCAGAAGATAACACCCATTTATTTGAGTGGACTGTTTTCAGTTGAGTAAAATACTCCACACATTTAGTGGGGAACAAACGGAGGAGTAGCCTCGGGCCTGGCAAGAAAGAGAAACTGATTGCAAAGTCACTGCTGTTGTTCTGCAAAGTCACTGCAGCAGTCCTGTTCCTGTTCCTCGCAAGAGAAAACGACGCCGCTGAATATGCAGTGCACATCGAAAGGGTCTGTGTAGGATTTGATAAGACTGCTTTTAAAAAGAAAGCTAATGGCTCCATTCGACGGTCTGCACACGTGACAGAAACACCACTACAACATCAAAAAGCACAAATACGCTGCTTTCAGTTACTGTAACACTTGCACTTTTGTCCACCAGGAGCTGCCGGTGAATGTGAAGTTTGTCATCGAGGGCATGGAGGAGACGGGCTCCAACGGCCTGGACGCCATGATCCTGGCCCAGAGAGACACCTTCTTCTCTGACGTGGATTACATCATCATCTCGGACTGTGGCTGGCTCAGCAGACGACCGGCCCTCACCTACGGCACCAGAGGCAACTGCTACTTCTTTGCAGAGGTTCATGATCTTTGACACTCGGCTCATACATATACACGCGGTGTATAACCTGTGTTCTGCTGTCTCATGTTCTCCCGTGGTGTGTGTGTGTGTGTGTTTGCAGGTTGATGGACCCAAACAGGATTTACACTCTGGAGTTTATGGAGGTGCCGTGATTGAACCGATGATTGACCTCATTGGCATTCTTGGTAAGCGTGTACCATGAGTCATTCATTCATTCTGCTCTTATTTTGCCTTTATCTAACAAGGAAGTCTATACTATGTTATGTTATAGGATACTGTTAAAGGTCCCATATTATGCAAAATCAACTTTTTATTCATTTAAATCCTTATATTTGGGACTCTGGAGGTCCTATCAGTCGGCAAAGTGTGAAAAAAGATGACTCACTCATGTTTTGTGGTCTTCCTCAGTCTAAGTACAGGAGATAAAACATGCAATGTTGACTGAATGTGTTATTGAATGAGAATGCTGGCAAGGGCAATATTATCCGTAAAAACCAGAAGTCCACGAAGTCCGTGAAAAGTTCTATTCTTGGCTCCACAGTGCAGCACAGAGTCCATCACAAACTTCCAGCCTCAGAGGATGTATCTGTCCAGTGGATACATGTTATATATGACAGCAATGTGCCTGCTAGAGCCTGCAAATGATCAGTTTTCCAAATGCTAACTGCTGTTAGCTCCCAGTAGCCTCTCTGGCCGATGTAATGTCCTGTCCCTTAAGTTTCGTTTTACTTTTTTTTTAAAGGTTTTTCTCTGTGGACATTTTAGAAAAAAAGGTTTTAAAACCAGAATCAGATGAATTTTGACTCTTAAAATATCTGATTTAGAGCAGTGGTTCTCAAATGGCGCTTTTCCATGATACAGTTGTAGCACTACGACTACCTTGTACCTGGTCTGCCGGCCACTGATTGGTCAGAGAGTGTCGTCACTGGAAGAGTAATGAGCGCAGTATCTGATACAAGAATTGAACACGGCGCCATTTACACCGGTTTACACCAGTTTTCTGTCGGCGAGGTGCAGACGACAAGTTAATCTAATGTGTTTGTGTCAGGGTATAAAACAACATCCTGCCATGGCATGAATATCCCATCCATAATGTTGAGGAGGTACTTAACAAACAGTTTGGTAAGTAATGGAAAAACGACGTGCCTGAAAATAGCTTCTTCATGACTCCCTGCCGCAGTCCCTTTTATGACTTTGACCCGGCGTCAGACCCAGAGTCAGAAGACACTGACGCTCCTGAAACACCTCCACAACGGAGGTTATTCTTCTTCTGAGGTTCAATGTACGCAACCGGATGTGCCCGGACTAGTGCCCGGAGCAGGATGATCTGCTGTTCAGGACCGGACCGGGTTTTTTCAGAGATCTCGCTGAGCGCAAGATTACAATAAAACACAGCGTTCTCAGCAATGGCTGAACTGTTTGTTAAGTGCCTGATCAAGTAGAGTCAAGCCGAGTATAGTGCTACAACTGTTGACAGGAAAAGTGCAAAAACCTTTTATAATGAGTACAACCTGTGAAAATATTGAGCTCTCAAAGTAACACCATTATCACCACCAACACCAAATAAGGCAATCGAGCAAAGTCAGCTGCAGACTTTTCACAGGAGGCAGATTTAATCCCAATAAGATAATTTGCTCTCATTATCCTCCTCTTCTGGTACAGTGACATTAGATTAAGACGGAGTGAGAGATATGGTCACTCTAATTATTATTTAATGACTTTCATTTTTGTTATTTGTTTCATTTTCTACGCATACCGATCAAAAAATACCCTGGCATATATGACAGTATTTCTGAGTTTTCTCCAAGTACCACCAAAAGGAAGCTCACGTACCACTGGTGGGACACGTACCACAGTTTGAAAACCATGGATTTAGAACCAAAAATGTCATCAAACATACCAAGGTAAAGGTACAAGAAAGAAGGAACTTCACATGTTGTGAACTGCAACTGTATGTGTATGTATCATACAGTATATATATACTGAATACATATATATATATATATATATATATATATATGTAGTTACACAATGACTCTCAGGGTGAAGGATCTACAATGGCAACACAGCAAGACACTTAATTAATGAGGAGATCCTGTCAGTGAATGAATGAATGAATGGATATGTGGGAACAACCATACATAACAGTATATAACATTACACATGACAGCCACTGAATATGCAAAACCAGACAGGCAGACATTACTTAATGATATTTATATGACCTATTAATTTTATTGCAGTAACAGACACTAATGAACAGCCTTGGTTTGGAGCAGCACTCGAGGCCTTCTTCACCATGTGACAGTATATTATACCAGTTTTATGGACTTTCTACTTCAGCGTAGTGGAGTAGATACCAAAAGAGTGAGAGTCTCTTTAGTTCTTGTTTTCACCATCATTTCCTTTGACACTGCGAATAAAAAGTGCACAAAACAAACCCATATGTTCTCACACTTCTACTTAATAATTAACACGTAGCAGGAAGTGGAACGTGAGTCCTCCTTTTTTATGATGAAGATGTAAAACTTGCTGGCTCTTATGCAGATTACTCAAGGTTTTATGAGCACAAAAACATCCAGGAGCACTGTAAGTATAATTCTTATGCTTAATAAGGAACTGAATCCTTTTAGACATTACTAGAGCTGCAAATAAGTATTATTTCCATAATATGTACTTGTTTGGTCCGTAAAATGTCGGAAAATGTTGATCGGTGTTTCCCAAAGATGATGTTCACAAATGTCTTGTTTTGATTTTTCAGTTTCAATGATTTTAAATGTAATATGGAGCAGGAATATCTACAAAAATATTCAGATTTAGGAAGCTGAAAAATCTGAAATTAATATATTAATAATTAATAATCGATTAATCAAATAATAATTAAACAAAATTCTATTTTGACCGTATTACTTATTTTAATCAAATAAATGTTTGTTATTTGAATGATTGCTTGTATTCCCTAATACACTGCTTTCAAATATCAAACTCTAATATCAGATTTTAACATCCCACATTATTGCCAGTGCCTTTTTTCTTATTAGTTTAATTAATAGGCACAGTGCAGCTGTAAATGCGTCAGAATTAGCCAATAGGCTGTTTTCCATGTGGACAGATGTTATAGAGTCATACTGAAGACAGAATACAAAACACAAAGTACATTTTACAGTCATCTAACATGCAGAACAATACTAAAAATTAGAGAAATACTAAAATTATAAGACAGCATTCAATATAATGACAGGTACCATTAAAATACAACAGATAAGACCTTAAAGACACAACAAAAGTCATTTGATTTGTATAAATGCTGTATAGTTCATTTAATTGATTGAGTGAACTCATTCTGTTGTATTTCCACTCGTCAGACTCACTGATCAGCCCCAGTGGTAAGATCCTGGTTCCTGGGATCAGGGAGGCCGTGGCTCCTCTCTCTGACGACGAATGGAGCATGTACCAGGACATCCAGTTTGACATTGACAACTACAAGAACAAGATCGGCATCGACCAGCTCATGTACAGCAACAAGGTGAGATTCAAAAGTGACGTTAATTTGGGGGGGGGGGTCACGCGAGCGTCTAAATGTGAGTGAGGGATACAAATGAAGTCATTCTGTAGAAAGGCACAAAAAGCTGACCGTCCAATCTGTGTTTCCTGTATAGGTGGACCTGTTGGCCCACTTGTGGCGCTACCCCACAGTCACCATCCACGGCATTGAGGGGGCTTTCTCTGACCCTGGCACAAAGACCGTTATCCCGGCTAAGGTTATTGGCAAGTTCTCCATCAGACAAGTTCCCGACATGGACCCTGCAGTGGTGAAGAAACAGGTAAAACAATGCTACTGGTAAATGAATGCTTTAAAGGGCCAGTGTGTGAGAAGTAGTGACAGAAGTCCACAAAGTCCGTGGAAAATTCTATTCTTGGCTCCACTGTGCAGCACAGAGTTCTACACAAACTTCCAGCTGCAGAGGATTTATCTGTCCAATGGATGCATGTTATATATGACGGCAATGTGCCTGCTAGAGCCTGCAAATGATCACTTTTCCAAATGCTGTTAGCTCCCAGTAGCCTCTGTCATTGCCTGTCCCTTAAGTTTCGTTTTACTTTTTTTTCTTAAGAGATACTACTAAACAGAGCGTTCTGAGCAGGGCTGTTTTGGCAGGCTGATTGAACTGCTGTGGTGCTTCATCCTTAAGGTGTTTTGACCAAAGCATGTCACAGACATGTTCATTAGGACACCAGGGAACTAGGTTAACTTGGAGAAATAGGGTATAATATGTCCCCTTTAAGATTTTCGACATTTCCGTGCTAAATGTTGAAGAATAATGCATGTTTTCAGGATTTTTAAGTGTTTTTTTACAGTTCGGTTTGATTCTTAAGTCAGACGTCGCATTCATGACTCTTCCAGGGATGAAGCTCTATGACCAATCAACCAAGCGACCATTACTAAGTTCAAAAAACTTCTTCAATAAACCCTCCTAGATGTTACATAAATAAATATAAAATAACACATTGATTTTCATCCTCAGTGTAAAATAAATGGCTTCCTCTTTCACTACCTCTGCTCTTTGTCTCCACATTTCGATGCTTCAGGTGACAGACTACCTTCACTCTGTGTTTGCCAAGAGGAAAAGTCCAAACAGACTCAAAGTTACTATGGTGATTGGAGCGAAGCCTTGGCTGGCTGACACTCAGCACCCTCTTTACGATGCCGGGAAAGCTGCCGTCAAGAGAGGTACGGCTTTTTCACATCACATTAAGCTCCCGCCATCATTCTGTCAGCGTGCGCTTTACTCAGACACACGGCACATAGTGTAACTGTAAAACCATAAACACACTGTAAAAGAAAGTATAAACGTAAACTAGCAGTAGTAATACAAATGTCAAGTCTTATATATATATATATCATCTCAGACTCTTCTCACCCCCCGTGCCCTTCACCTTTGACCTTTTGACCTCAGGCAGGCGATACAGGTCAATGAAGACACAAACCACCAGACTTATTCACAATGTCTTTCCCAAGACATCAAAAATACTGGGGGTTTTATTCTAAAGCATATTTACTGTATATTATTCATATTATATTTATAGTAATACACATTCCCTTGCTTTGTTTCATGATTTTAACACATGGTTTACAATTGGAACGTGTTGTTTACGTCTTGGTTCTTCACGACTAATGATCAACTTTCACAGTATATTTGAAATACTGTTAGTTCTTCTCACATTTAAGTGGTTTATTCAGGGTTTTTGTGTTCTGCTGGTGTGTCTTTCTAATTTCATTTTTAGTCCTCTACTGTTGTTTTTCAAATCTTGCAGTTAGCTTTAACTATTTCATATAAATAATCCTGCTGGTTCATTCTGTTCATGCCCATGATTCTGGAAAACAAAATGTCCTCCCCTCTCTCTCTCTCTCTCTCTCTCTCTCTCTCTCTCTCTCTCTCTCAGTTTTTGACATGGATCCAGATCTGATCCGTGAGGGCGGGACTATCCCCATTGCTAAAACCTTCCAGGATGTGACGGGGAAAAGTCTCATCATGATGCCCATCGGAGGCTTCGACGACGGGCTGCACTCCCAGAACGAGAAAATGAGCAGGTTTGACTCCCATAGGCCATTGTGGTTTTTTTTGTCGGCCTCGTTTTTGTTTTAAACGAGGCCTTTAATGACGACGAACGTACGACACCACTGGCACAAACTGGCAGAATCTAGACAACAAATAGATATTTGAAATAAAGACATAAAGAAACTTGATTACGTATTTGTATTTCAGCAATAAATCAGTCAAGAATGTAAGAATTTACAGCATATATTTAAGTAAGGAAAAAACAGCACTCATTGGTGCTGAAACAAAAAAATAGGAATGCAACTGCGAGAAAATTTAATTAGATTAAATCTGAGGCTACAGATCTTGGTGTTTATCCTAGATTTAGATCAACAAGGTGACAAAAAACAAAGTTTAGATCTGCAACCAACGATTATTTTTATAATCGATTAATCTGTTGACTATTTTCATGATTAATCGAGTAATTTGTTCCATTAAATATCAGAAAACATTAAACAAATGTCGATCAGTGTTGGTCATTGATGCTCTCAAATGTATTGTTTGTCCAAAACCAAAATGATTGACTTTTTAATGATTTCTTTGTGGAGCAAAAAAACTAAGAACGTATTCACATTTAAGAAGCAGAAACAATCAGAAATCTTGTTTTAATCATGAGAAAAGGTTCAAACCAATGAATCGATGATCAAAACAGTTGACGATTTGTTTTGTAATCGATTAATTGATGATTGATTAATCCAGTAATTGTTTCAGCCTAACCAAAGTTTGCCGCCTAAGTACAATTTCTAATCTAAAAAGATGCCAAAAAACACTGTAATGCTTTTCTTTAATGCTGTTTTGATCATTTAAAAACCCTGCAGTTCAGCTGTTAACAACAACTCGGAAGGAGAGGGAGCATCAGTCAGATTTTGGCTGCTCTGCACTGACTTCCTGTATCATTTAGGATTGATTTTCAGCTTCTCCTTCTTCTATTCACAGCACTTTAATTGGAATTGCACCAAGCTAACATTGCTGACTCACTCGTTCAGCCCGTTCGGCCGTCACAAACACTGCAATCATCTGCTGTCGGTTTATCGATCGCTCCGTCTAACAAACAGCGGCAAACAAAATCAGGGATGCGTCCTATGAGCACGTTCAATATTTGTAAAAAAATAATAATTTAGTACCTCACATGCACAATTTGTCTCGTTTGCATTTAATTCATATTCAGTTCACCTCAGGTTTGCACTACTCAAACTTAAACTCTTTATTTTGCTTATGAATGAGTTGTTTCCTTCGTAAAAATCACTGTTTTGAATTGCTTTGAGCTGTATGTAGGAAAGGTGCTCGTATTTCATTTATGACCCTCACATGGAGGATAAAGCAAGTAGAAGATGGACGGATGGATTCATTTATTTCATTTTTAATTTTACTATTATTACTCCCATCTATTGCTGTGGTGTTGAACATGAATTGCGATTGAATCGGTGAAGGAGACTCGTCTTCATACACAAGGCGGATACTTTAGCTTTAATCATCGCTCTATCAATCACTATAAACACTTATACTGTGTACATATATTTGTGTGTGTGGATGAAATTCACATTGATACAGCAATATGGAATAAAAAATAAAATAAGTATAAAGAAAATTTGTAGAAATATTATTTACAGCGACATATACATACACAGTGTTCAAAAACGACAACAATACACTATTTATAAGAGATGTTTGATTTATTAACCTGTATTTGTACTGTATGCTTTATTAGGGGACCTGCACAATACAATAAACAGCTGCTTAAAAACAAAACACAACAACATACACTGTCTCAACTTAAATACTATACTCTATTAATTCTTGTTTTTCCTCTTCCAGGTACAACTACATCGAGGGAACCAAGTTGTTCGTCGCCTTCCTGAACGAAGTGTCCCAGATTAACAAGACGACTGTGTGATGACGCTGGACAACATTTTCAAGTAACACACCGTGACATTCTGAGTCTGAGTCTGGTTTTAAATTAACACTCATGCGTATTTATCTCAATCTCAATCTGTGCGTCTGCTGATAAAATGTCTGGAGTCGGATCACGTTGCCGTTTCAGTTGCTCACGCTGAATATGTGGAGTTTGTTGGTTTGTTTTGATATAATAATGTCAGACACACAATGTCTCCTGTGTGCCTGTGTATTCAATGTAGTAAAAGCTTACACTGCAACAATACATGTATTTTGTTTTTATGTCATGTAAGTACTTAAATAAATATAAAGCATAAATATAAAGAACTTTTCACGAGTGCTGAGCAACCTAGTCTCCACGATCAGATGTTGAATGTTTCTGCAAACCACACTGAAGAGTTTTCTGATTTCCCTGGTGATGTCATTTAGGAAGGAGGAATATTTTTGTATAGCCATCAAAAAAAGTCTTCTTTAATAGCACATTATTTAGAGAACAAATAGATGATAAAGTACAGCACATAGAGTATGAGTGCACACTAATGTGACGGACAGCTGATATTGTTTGGCGCCGGCCAAATTGCATTTCTGGACGCTTCAAAATGGGAGTTCAGATTCTTAAGGGTAACAAAATGACAGGTTGTCACTTAAGTCTGAGCTTTGTAAGACTCAGAAGGACAAAAAGCAGACTTCAGGCAAGAAAAAACAGTTCAATAATTTTACTCCAGGATCAGTTAGTTCACAGAAAAAAACAGCCCAAAATCAGTAGGGGACAAACACTGGAATTTAAAGCACAAAAACAACGAAGATCTGGCAAAGAACAAGCAGGAGACGCTGACTTTATAAGCACAGGGAGGAGGGAAGACAACGAGACACAGCTGAATCATATTAGAGAGGGTGGAGACAATCACAGAGGCGGGAAACTTGACAGGAAGTGAAAAAAAAAACAAGAGAGGGGTTTACGGAAATAAAGCAGAATAAAGCACGGCTAGAAATAAACAAGAATTGTGACTTTGACTTGTGATTTTCTAAACACGTTTCTAAAAACAAAAGTATGTCATTTACATGCCTACAGACATACATAGCGACATGAGCTGCAATGAGGAAATGAGCTCACCTCTGGTTGTAAACATGGTCAGGTTTGAGCTTGTGGTGTTAAAATACAGCAGCATGACATCACAATGTTTGTTCACTCACTCCCTGTTGGTGCGTTCCAGTCGTAGTCGGAACTTGCCAATTCCCGAGCAAACCTCAGAAAACCCTGACATAGGTCTCCAAGATGGCTGCCACCGGTGTTGCAGCTGTACACATAGTACTGCTTAATTTGTATCCCGTAGACACTGTTTGTGCAAAGAATACTGTGTAGAACAGTGTTTCTCAAACTTTTTACACCACCAGAGGAAGCTCCCGTACCCACAGTTTGAGAACCATGGGTGCAAAGCGTTGTTATGGTATCGATAACAATGAATCGGAGCTGACATCATTGCCATTTCCTGGAGCTGAGTGTCAACACCGTGACAAACACTCAAACGTATTGTTGCTTCAGTCATGAGACATTTATTTATACCTGTCAAACGTTCACTGCACCGAAGATTTAGTGTGTGTGTGTGTGTGTGTGTATATCTCCCTTTCAGAGCTATATACAACGTCTATACAGACACATGCACACAAATGCACAAATGCTTCCGTTCCTGGACTGGATCCAGACATTGTCTCAACTCTCCAGCCTGAGACAAAGTCCTATTCAGGCGAACGCATAATCTTTACCGTTCATCTGACAGACAGTCGCCATTGTTCAGTGACAATGTTGCAGTGAAGATATACAACGTAATATAGTCTCATATGTATAGTGCCTTATATACAGTATTTAAATCCAGTGTTGTAATGTAACAAAGTACAAATACTTTGTTAATGTACTTAAGTATAAAAGTCACGTATTGGTACTTTACTTTATTTATAGTTCTCGCAACTTTTGTTACTTCTTACTACCAAATAAAACCAGATGCAGAAGGGTTGGTTTACACTATATTTTTGCCATTCACATGCTTCAACATGGGGTTAAGTGTCTTTGCTCAAGGACACACATGGACTAGCAGAGCCAGAAATTGAATCCACGGCCTTCCAGTTGACTTTTACTTCTAAAATAAGTACATTTTATATCAGAAAATGCTTTTTTTGATACTTAAAGGTGCATTATGTAATACATCTAAAGAAACTGGCCATAAAATCCTCCTAATATGTCACAGAGACTCAGGAATAATGTTCATATAACAAACTGAACTCACCAACAACAACAGTACAGACAAAATATTCGCATAAAAAAAAATCTGTTGCGGACCGCAAACATGTTCATGTTTTGAAATCATGTGGCGCCACCTACCGCCGTCTACCAATCATTGCAGTCAGTCGAGTCTCAGCTGCTGAGCAACCACGGGTTGCCAGTTACGTCTGAGCTACCATGGCGGAGAAAACAAAACCTAAAAGACCTCAGTATTTTGAATTTGTGTGTAGTAGCCATTTTTGTCCACATTCATACATATGGTGCCTTTAAGTACAGTACATGTCATATACTTTTAAGTATAAATAATATTACTGTAATATTATTTTCAAAAAGTGACGTCAACTACTACCAAAGCCAGATTCTGGTAAGATACTTCAAGACATAAAAATTAACACTAACTCGACTTGTTCCTTTTAGTTTTATTAGGTTTCAGGGAATCTTTAAACATGAACTCTAGTGTCTTAATACAAAACAAAACAGAACAAGGACAAACTAAAAAAGCACAGGCGAGAACTTATTAACTTAACTTATCCCACCTTGTAACAATGGACAAATCACCCGTCGGATAGTTGAATCTTCAGGCTCAGTCGTGTGTCCCGGCAGAAAGTGGTGAGGAGGAACCCTGGTGTTGTGAAAAAGCCGTGTCTGACACTTCAGCGGCCTGATTCACAACACCAGCTGACCCTCCTCACCTCCACACACACCAGTGTGGGACTCATCTTCAGTGACTTTTTTTCGTTAATATAAGTTATAAATATAAAGTTTTACGTAGACTTTTCCAGCAGGAAACTGATGTTTGTGAACCACTCATTCTCCCACACCAAAGTCCTTAGAGAAAATCAGTGATTTTAGCTCACAGGGACACAGTTGCTGCTGGTTCTACTGCTGCCTCGTGTGGTCAGTTTGTGTCGCTGTGGTAAATCTGAATGAAGGATTTCAAACACAAAGCACAAAATAACATATTTGAACTCACTGACGGAGGCAGCAGTGGATCAACAACTCCTCTGTGCTGTGATGTTAAAACCGCTGGTTTTCTCTCTGCACTTTGGTGTGGGAGAGTCTTTATTTTAGTTTCCTGTTGGAAAAGTTCTTTTTTAAATTTTGATCTTAGGTACACTGTAATGTTAGTGGTTTTTATACACTATATGGATGTCTGTTCATGAAGACCAACCAGAATAACTACAAAAGAAATCAACAAAAGTTACACACTGCAGCTGTAACGTAATGCAAGTAGCGTAGAGACAGCGAAAAATCATAGAATTCCAGCTTCTACATGATTATATTATAATGTAATATCTGACTATGGACTGAAAACTTCCACTGCTTACACTAGTTTTTAAAAACATAAATCAAACAACACACACAAAAAAATCAACACTTAAAAGCATGGCCTAAGGTCACTCACCTTTGCTCTGCAGTAAACCTTTATTTTCTCTCATAAAGAAAGTGGGTTAAAAGAAATTGAAGAAGAAATTGGGTCGGACAAGTGCAATTCATCATGTGTCCACCAGTGGTGTTTGAATACGGAGCTTTTCTTCTCTATCCTCTCATGAAAGAACCACGACTGAACCTGCAGCAGAGAAGACACAAACAGACCAAACGTGACATTAAACTCTGTGACATCACTGTAAAGTGCTCTATTATGCCCAACACGGTAAATCATTGTCTCTATTTAATGTCTTACACAATCTCAATGTGACTCGACACGACTATACTCATGTTACACTGCTCCATTTCATTATGCTATTTATAAAGTCGTGTGATATTGAGGACAGAGCCGTGATGAGGCTCAGAATAACTCTGGTTCTACTGTATATACCAGCCTATTTAACATTAGTGTTACTTTGAGAGTTCAGTATTTTCTCAAGCGGTACTTGGCATAAAAAGTTTGAGAGCCACTGCCATAGAGTTTTTGTACATAACCCGAATACATTTTGTCCATTTCGCTGTTCTCAAAACAATCAATAATTGTATTTCTGACTTCTGCCATGACCATGAAATTCAAGATAACGTCTAATCTGGTTGAGAGCAGAGATATTTTGCTTGAGCTGTTTTCTGACGTGAGTCATGGAGAACTGTTTTTCACTCATAAGAGAGAGAGAGAGAAGACACTCTTAGAAATAAAAGTGCTAAGTAGAACCATATAAGGTTCTTCGACTTGTCCTCATAGGAGAACTCTTTTTGGCTCCAGGTAGAACCTTTTTATAAAAGTTCCACCTGGAACCATTTTGGAGGGTTCCACCAAGAACCCTTTTTCAACCCTTTATTCTGGAAAGGGGTTTTAAAGGGTTCTCTGGATCAAAATGGTTCTCACTGGAACCATTAGTGTTACCAAGTACCCTTGAAAAACCCTTTATTCGGGAAAGGCTTTTTCAGAAGCAAATGGTTCCAGGTAGAACCTTAGCCTTTGTAGAAAGACCCTTTTGGAACCCTTTTTTCTCAGAGTGTGGGAGTGCTGGGATGTTCATGCACAATCATCTCCAGGGTTTTAAAGAGAATGGTCTGAAAAAGAGAAGATATCAAGTGAGCCGCATTCCTCTGGGCAAAAAAATGCCTTGTTGATGCCGGAGGTTAGAAGAGGAGAACCCAGCCTGGTTCCAAATGAAGGACATAGGCAGAAGACACATACCAATGACTTTATTAGGTACACATATTAGAAATGGAGGAGATAAACCTAGGTGGCAGTCGATAATCCCTCAGGCTCGTTTTGAATAGCACCTACTAAAAACGTCCTTTGCCTCTGACACGAGCTAAATCGGCAGCATTTCTCCCCCCCCCCCACAGCCCTCTCACTCTGTATTTCTTTCCCTCTTACCCTCGCTGAAGTGTTTCCATCCTTTATTCGCCGTGACATTCTTTGTCTGAAGGGCACTGGCGTTCAGCCAAGGGCGTCGCTGGTCCGTCCCAACCGTTTAAGGGAAACCGTAAAAGAACTCTCTCGGCACAAAAGCCCTCATGTGGGCTTTGTTGCAATTAGATTGACCAGAAAGACCGGCAGACCTGATAAAAGGGGATTAGGGTGGAGAGTATTGGTGGGATATTATGTTGAGTGTGACACAGCAGCTTGAGGAGGAATTAGTGAGATTCTGACCGGCCGTGGATTGGTGGGGCAGGAGGACAAAGCGCTGATTAATGGAGTGGTCAAAGGCTACACTTAAAAGCCAATTTCACAAGAGGAGACAACTTTGCAGCAAAGTGGTCCAGTGAACTCCCCTCACACAGCCACAGTTCAGCACAGCGTTGTGAAACAGCTGGACACACTGTCATCATAGAAGCCCAGAGAATTGACTTAGACCACGATCAACCAATGATCTCTGTAGCAGATTTTCAGACCAGACTAGACAATGTAGTCAAGATGTACACTCTTTGGGCGCTTTCACACCACTAGTTCGATTATTTGATCCGCACCAGGCAATACAATTGTTATTATGTAACATTTGACTCCAGTGTGGTCCGCTTTCACACCAGCAAACGAACCAAAATTGGCATGATTGACGTTTCATCAATGTGTATATAAAAGCGCCACTTTTGACTCACTATGGAGCAACACGTTCGCACATTGCTACTTGCTCTGATCTTTGTTTATTACATTCTCTGTATTGGCCATTTTTGGCAAAATATCCAATTTGAGAATGAGTCATGGCTGCGTCTGGAGAACAATCAGCTGGAGTTGGGGAGAAGACGTATAGCGCGTCATTTCAGGCAGAGGAGACGTGCTATTTTTATGAATGTGACCAAGATTGCTCCAAAGACCTACAAGGTAGGCTATGTCCATGGCATTTACTGCAGAATATGGTTTGGACCCGAGTTTGCGTTCTCACCAGAGGGACCGCACCAGAGTCGGACATTTGGTGCGGAGTCAAGCGGACCGAGACCACCTCTTTTTAGCGGTCTCGGTCCGCTTGATTTGGTGTGGACCCGAGTGCGATTGATGCTTTCACACCAACGAAAACGAAACGAACTAGAGTTTTTGGTTCGAATGGATCGTTTGGTACACACCAACTACTGTTGGTGTGAAAGTGCCCTTAGAAAGAAAGGGTTTTTCAAGGGTTTAACACTATTGGTTCCAGTAAGAACCATTTTGATCCAGAGAACCCGTTAAAACCCATTTCCTGAATAAAGCATTTTAAAAGGGTTCTTGGTGGAACCCTCCAAAAGGGTTCCAGGTGGAACCTTTATAAAAGGGTTCTGCCTGGAGCCAAAAAGGGTTCTCCTATGAGGACAAGCAGAAGAACCTTATATTGTTCTACTTAGCAACTTACTTACATATTTCTAAGAGTGTAGAAATAAGGGTTCCAAAAGTGTTCTTCTACAAGGGCTGAGGTTCTACCTGGAACCATTTGTTTTTCAAGGGTTCTTGGTAACACTAATGGTTCCAGTTAGAACCATTTTGATCCAGAGAACCCTTTAAAACCCCTTTCCTGAATAAATGCTTTTAAAAGGGTTCTTGGTAACACAAGGGTTCCAGGTGGAACCTTTATAAAAGGGTTCCAAAAAGGGTTCTCCTATGAGTCTCAGCTAACAAGACATGACACATTCAATATCCCGTAAAAACCACCTTACTTCCTTTATCCAGCAGCTTGTGCAGCACATAGTTGAACAGGTGTGCCCTAAATAAACTATGCGGCCGAGTGCATTTTTGTTATTTAGAAAGACAGACAATTCACTCAAAGGTCATTCGGGGACACTGGCAAAAGAAGAAACCTGGAGCAGAACCAGGCGGAATCACCAGTCTGGAACAATTAAAAGAGCGAATGAGATGGAATGAGATGAGAGAGAGAGAGTCAATTACAGCAGCAGGTGCCGCAGGAAGGAAAGTGGGGCAGTAGGAGTCCTGCAATCACAGATCCAGACTCTCCTCTCGCTGCCTGTGGAGAACAACGTGAGGGGGAGAAGACCACAGAGACGAGGACGCAGAGGTCTTAAACTTGCTGCTCATGGCCCTCCAGTTAAATAAATTACTAAATGTATCGTCAATTTGAGTTTTTTTTTTCTTCCAATAATTAATTTATGATTTTTCGGCTTCTTAAATGTGAATATTTCTGGTTTCTTTGCTCCAAATAACAAAGAAATCATTAAAACGGAATCATTTTGGTTTGTGGACAAATCGAGACATTTGAGAACATCATCATTTCCAGATTTATGGACCAAACAACTACGCGAATGAATCAAAATAGTCAACAGACGAATCGATCATGAACTAGAAAAGCACTCGTAGGACGCAGACCTCCGCCAAGGCAGCTCAGTGCCTACAAAATACTCCACACCCTGCCGGTACGCAAGGGTCAGACAGCAAGTGTTGTAACCAGTGATAGCGTCTACGGATCATGCCCAAAATGTAATAACTTGTTCCTGGTCCCATTGCGGACATTTCCTGATTTCATCCAAATCCGTCAGTGACTTTACGAGTTATGTTGCTAACAGACAAACAAACAAACTCAGGCGAAAACATACCCTCCTTGGCGGAGGTAATTATAAGCAATCATTTCTGTGTTTTTTTTTACATCATAATGCATTTTTATTTATATATATATATATTTATTTTATTTATATATGTTGTTCCATATCACTGCACATAGTTATTCTGTGAAATATCAACATAAATATTGTTCATACATTACTGAAAAATTGCTTTTTTGAGTTTTTGACCAGACTCGATAATTATTTTGAGTTTGAGACCCCTGCATTATCAGTATCTGCTCAGTAATCCCTATCAATTGATCAGATGGGGGTGAAAAGGTAAAATCTGATATCTGTAAAGCTTATTGTAAGTAAATGTGCCACCACGGTCATGTGATTTCTGCACGTCTGTCAAGCTGCAGTTTTAAGATAAAAGAAGGAAAAAAAAAGTGTGATTTTTTTTTATATACGTGTGGAAAGAAAAAAGAAAAAAATTCAAATTCAAAGCAGCTGCAGCATTTTTTACTGAGTCACAGTGAAGCCTGTTTGTTTCCTCCTCTGCGGGAGCAGATTATTCACGACACAGCTGGAACTTTATGTCTTTGAAATGGCTGCTGCTTGTGGCACCGGCACAACTGAGTTTTACAAAGAGGAAAAACAGACTCTCAGACTGAGCCGCATTGTTTTTAAACATTTATCAGCGAAATGATCCGTATTGTCTGGCCTAACCTCACTTTGTGTGTCTGCTCGGCCTGAACTCTCCTCTGTGTGTGTGTGTGTGTGTGTGTGTGTGTGTGTGTGTGTGTGTGTGCGTGTGACAGAGCTGACAGCTCCCCTGCTGGTTTTTATCTCACTTCCATTCATCAGGTTTTTTTTGCTTAGCAGACATCTTTGCAAACGATGCGTTCACAGAACAACACACACTCAGGATGAATTCATTTATCAGCGGAGCAGAATGGCCATGTTCCCTCAAGCTGACGACGATGCTTATCTTATATATTCGCCGCAAAAACGGTGACATGCGACATGCATAATTCATGTATGTGTTTTATTTATTTTATACATTTGTTTTATATATAAATTTATATTTTATTTGTTGTTTTTGTTTCTATAGCCTTGCATACTGTATCTAGAGCCAGTATGTCTTTATTTGTACGTCACTGCATTCTGTTAGCTTTGATTACGTTTTTAAATCGGTTATTTATTTGAAAATATGTCTCTTATTTGCATCTGCCAATGCAACATTATGTGATTTGTTGAAAGTCTGTAGAGACACATGAGGGAAGTTAATGTAATTTCAGCAAACTCAACCAACAAGTCGACTGCTGACAATAAATGTCCTGAATTAAACCACTTAATTCAGTGTTTTTTGTTTTTGTTTTTAAACTCTATACTGTATTTAAAAGTAAAGTGGTTTCCTGCTTTGGCAATTAAAGGGGAAATAAGTAGTTTATAGTGCCATCTAGAGGAGAGGCTGAAATTTACAACAAAGACCTGCTGCTCTGCTCACCCCCTCCCTTCCCTGAGCGATACGGTATCCGCAGCTGGTCAAATGTCGTCCTCGTCGCCTTTCTCCGTGTCAGCAGATGAGGTTCGTGAGGCGAGGGAGAGGGCGAGCTACCGCGGCCGTAGCAGTCAAAGCGGAGAGAGAGGAGGCGGGACTTCCGCTACAAGTAAAGAGACGCTTGTTTTGTTCTCTCGCGTTTGTCCTTACAGGATCCGGTTGAAACATGTCGTCTCGCTGCTAACAGTGGCTATGCAACCGCGGTCCGCGGTCATGTTATTTAACATGACTTTTTGAAACACTACGAAAATGAAACAAAAACTATTATACAGCGACTAGACAATGCAGGAGCACATAATATGTATAAAAAAGTGGATTTTGGGTTATATAAACCCATAAATACTACATATTGTACCTTTAAAGCCCAATGTGCAAGTGTTTTATAACCTGCAAACTCTTTAATGGCCATCACACCAAAAAAAACAAAAGCCTACTTTTGTATTAGATTTATCACATTGGTGAACATGTTTTTTCACTGGGGGGGTTGTGGTCCCGATCCACTAGTTCCACCAGGTCTTCCTCAATAAATGATGGCCTTATCGAGTCAAAAATGAGATTAAGTGCAGTGTTTGTTGGAGCATTGCAGGTGCAGGTGGACGTACACAATCAGGTCCACTGCCATGCTTCCAAATATCCATCCATCTATTCATCTTACGAATGCTTCGCCAGTCCAGCACAGGGCTAAAACATCCCCTATGGGCAATTCGGAGTTTCCAGTTAGCTGAAAAAAACTGAGAAAACCCACGCACACAAAAGAAGAACATGCAATCTCCACGAAGAGAAGCCCGAGCACAAGTACTAACCACCACTCTGCTGTGTGGCCTCTGCTGCAAATGTGGACGTTAACGCATGGCACGTTTCCATGAGAACTGATCGGAAAAAGACGTGCGTGACATCATGAGTCATGAGTCCAGGCACCATTTACCAGTTAGCTCCGTTAGCTGCATTAGCCATTAGCATTTAGGGTGCCTATAGTCAAACTGGAGCGGTGTGTTTAGTGACAAATAACCAGCATACCTGTGTACTGCGTATGTGTGCCTCTGTTTTTAAAGTACTTTAAAAGTTACTTTAGAGACTCATTTTAACAATCCAGAGTCACGTAAACATGACGCCACACACATCTTTTTCCGGTCAGTCGCCATGGAAATGCATCATGTGTTAACGTTGACGCCGTTAATGCTGGTTACGCGTTAATGTGCCTGACACTATATATATATATTTTTTTTAAATAAAAGAAACCTCAACATGACCCGAAACTGAACGATTAAACTTGAGGAAGGAGTTTGGGAACCAATGGGTGATATCACATAGGGTTTTTTTCCTTTTCACTCGGTTATAAGAAAGTGTGTGATTTGATGTTCAAGACCGAGTGTGTAAGATTTAGGTGTACCGCACAGCACCGTACCGAACCTAACCAATCCACCCGGCGGGAAACACAGCTTTTGAGAACCAATGCTCCTGACTGCCAGTAGGTGTAAGTGTGTGAGTGAATGGTTGTTTCGTCTCTATATGTTTGTCCAGGGTGAACCTTGCCTTTCACCCTGCATCAGCTGGGATTCGCACCAGCAATTCCCATGACTTTCCTGTGGAGGATAAAGTGGTAGACGATGGATGGATGGATGGATGGATTCTGTATGTACAAAATGAAACGTTTCCCCGTTGTTTGCAGAAATGTAAAACAACAACGTTCGTCTGCGAGAAGAAGCTGGCAATGCCACACCCAGTGAGCACTGCTTCCTCCCCCCCCACCCCATCTCGCATCGCCTGCCGTCCATCCGTCATGCTGCTTTCAGACAGCTGTGCTTACTCTGCACTTCACAGTCAGGGAGGGAGAGAGCGAGAGCGTCTGTGCACGGCTGGATAAACACAAGCCTTTTTGTCTCCTCGCTGAGCTCTGCCCATTTTATTTAGATCAGTCACTCAGATGGCGCCATCACTGGCATCATTGATTTAGCATTCTTCATTTTGTAAGGAGGAGGAAAACGCGGAGGTGAAGGTGGCTGAGCTGCGCCGCCAGTCGTTCATTAAGTCATTACTTTTTCTTTTTTTTTATCAGTCTGTGAAATGAGAGTATGATGTGTAATCAGACTCTTTTGACTAAAGTGTGTCACTATTTAAAGTTCTTTTCAGGGCTTTGGCAGATCTCACATTCCCGTCACGCACAGCTGATTTTGTGATTCTATATTGTGACACGTTGTAGAATGGATTTAAAGGTGCTGTACGTCAAATATGTACAACAGCAACCTTTAGTGATTACAGTGGTTACTGTATTCCAAATTGTGGACAATACAGGTGCATCTGGTCCGTGTTATTTGATGGCGATTGAAAGTGAAAGTGTCTGGTTTCCCTTACCAGGGAGAAAAGTTTCCATCCTGGCATGTTTGTCGCGATCTGTCATCAATTTCCTCTCTACTTGAACTACATTTTAACATGTTTCCACTGCAGACCGTAATTTATTTCTCCTTTCCTTCTCTTTTGGTTGAGATTGGGGGCTGTCTCCGCTCCCCCCAACTGTCTTCTTGGCACTTTTACACCACTACACACTCATATGCCAGGTACCAACAATAACGTTATTTTAGACGTTCATTATGGCAGAGCCAGTGAAAAAGAAACAGAGAAAAGCGTAGTCGGAGGAAGTGAGAATGAGGAAACACACGAGTTAACCTTGGACTGGCTTGAAGCATGCAAAACGGATGCCGACCTGGCGTTTTTGCTGCTGTACACTACCGTTCAAAAGTTTGGGCTCACTTAGAAATGTCCTTATTTTTTAAGGTAAATACATTTTTTTCAATGAATATAACATCTAATTAATCAGAAACACACTCTATACATTGTTAATGTGGTAAACGACTATTCTAGCTTCAAACGTCTGGTTTTAATGAAATATGAACATTGCTGTATAGAGGCCCATTTCCAGCAACCATCTCTCCAGTGTTCAAATGGTACATTGTGTTTGCTAATTGCTTGAGAAGGCTTGTCAATGTCTTGACTATATTTTCTATTCATTTTGCAACTCTATTGATGAATAAAAGAGTTTTAATGGAAAACACAAAAAGAATTGTATAGTTGACCCCAAACTTTTGAAAGGTGTAGTGTATTTGGGATAAACTCTCTGTTTGCACTATTTGCACATGGCTACACAAGCTAGACACATGGGGGAGCTTGAGCTTAGAGAAAAGGCAAAAAAAAGTGACTAAAAAACTACTATTATCGAAAGCAAAATGAGGTGGAAAAAAAGGCACAACACATAAATGATGAATTAATAAAAGACATTGACAAACAAGGTCGTGCCCCGCCTCAGTGACAGTGAGGAATACGGGGCTCGATTTTGCAAAGTGAGCGACAGAAAAGGCTGAGTGATGGGGCTGACGACAGCCAGACCGAGTCCAGTATATTCAGCCCCAGAATAAACTGGAGTGTTATCACAGGAGGAGCAGCTGGCAGCTGACAGAGATGACGCTGACAGCCGCTCCTACCTGCCAATCCTGCACCCTCTCTGGCTTCATTTAAAGAGTGCTGTGCAGCTCAAGTGGAATAAAGTCACCATAAAGTCTCACCACTGCGCTGTGTATCAGCAGGAAGCAGCTGCATTTATACCGTATATACCGATTAGAAGTGGAACTAGGTATATTCATACATGGTATAATTATGCAATATATTTGACCTTCTGTACAGAAAAATAATGAATTTAGTACAGTACAGTGACATGGCTCAGGGAGTAGGAGGAGGTTGATGTGCCAAGCAACAGACCACAGTGTGAGAATTTAATAAGTCAATTAAATTAGAATCTCATCGACTGTCATTCACATAGTGCTTTTTTTCCACATAAAGAAGGGATGCCATTGCACAGAGTGAGAGAATATTTTTACTTTAGCCCTAACCAGGAAAATCCTGATCATTATCCTCGTTCAATTTCAGCCAAAATCACTAAAGTAAGGGTTAAAACAAATGTTTAAATAAGGGAAACCACAGCACACACACACAAAATGAATCTGCAGTATTACTTTTCTGTCACGTTCTTCCAAATAAAAGAAAATAAAAAAAATTGTTTTAATGCAAATATTTTGGCTGTACTGTTGTTGTTGGTGAGTTCAGTATGTTTTATGAACATTATTCTTGAGTCTCTGTGACATATCAAGAGGATTTTATGGCCAGTTGATTTAGATTTGTTACATAATGCACCTTTAATTCAGATAAACGTAGAGGGTGTCATTTTAGCAAAGCGTATTGCTGAACTCAAAAGGTGTTTAATTTTGTCCACTGTGAGCTGCTGTAAGAACATGTTGGTGTGGTCCAAAATGGTGTCTCCTGAGGTTCATTCTGGGGCTGACGAAAAACAACAATTCTTACAATCAGTTGATTGTAAAATAATGAGAATCCCTATGTCAGCTGAGATTGTCACAGCACGCCCCCCTCATGTGGAGGATAAAGCGGTAGAAGATGGATGGATAGAAGATTGTATTGTTAATTGCTAATAATTTAATCCTAAATTGTACACACTCGACCTTTAAAGGTGAAGTAAGTAGTTTATAGTGCCATCTAGAGGAGAGGCTGAAATTTACAACAAAGACCTGCTGCTCTGCTCACCCCCTCCCTTCCCTGAGCGATACGGTATCCGCAGCCGGTCAAATGTCGTCCTCGTTGTCTTTCTCCGTGTCAGCAGATGAGGTTCGTGAGGCGAGGGAGAGGACGGAGCTACCGCGGCCGTAGCAGACGAAGCGGAGCGAGTGGAGGCGGGACTTCCGCTACAAGTAAAGCGACGCTTGATTTGTTCTCTCGCGTTTGTCCTTACAGGCTCCGGTAGAAACATGGCGTCTCGCTGCTAACAGCGACTAGACAATGCAGGAGCACATAATATGTATAAAAAAGTGGATTTTTGGTTATATAAACCCATAAATACTACACAGTGTCCCTTTAAGCCTTTGTTCTTTCCTTTGCGTTATAGTTTACTAACTTAACTTTGATACCAAATTCATTTATTCTTATATATATATATATATATATCTTATAAATTGATTGTATATTTTAAACTTTTGGTCGTTTATGAGATGAAACATTAAAAGATGTCACTTTTCTTGAATAAATAGTAGACAAATTCCAGATTAATTAAGGAAAATAACCTGAAATATATAGTTCCCTAACCATGTTTTTCTTTTTAAGTTATTGATTTGTCAGGCTGTGTCTCCAGATGGAATATCTGTAAATGAGCAGGGGATTGATCCACATTTCCTGTCTAAAGTGAAGATGACAGTATCTTCAGTTCCATCAGGAAAGTGGAAAAGCAATAAGACGAGTAATTCATGTCTATAAATAGAAGACTTCTTCTTCTTCTTCTTCCCTGTTGCGCAGTGGAAACTTGAGACAGTCTGAGACTTAAACAACAAACTGTATCCAAATGCAAACAAAAGATAGGGATGATATATATCTTTGTCTTTTTTTTTTTGGTCTTCTTCCCTCACACTGTCATTTTCTCTGAGCTGCGTTTAATTCTTGACTTTGTAGTTGAAGGAGGCAACTTTTAGTGCTTAATTAGTTCATAAAATCACGTGGGGTGTGTCGGCCCTGAGGCAGGGTCCCCACGGCAACACGTCAACAGTCTGCTCATTAGAAGAAGCCACTGGTCTGTGTCTGTGCGCTCTGCATGGGCTAATATCACAGTCTCTGTGGCTTAGAGGAAGCACACACACACACACACACACAAATCCAGTAATAAGATATGATCTACTTTGAGGAATTGTGTGGTCCAATGTGTTTTATTCTTCTACTGTTTCCAAAAAACATCAGTGAGCCACTTGCATGGAGTAACACACAAACACACAAACACACACACACTGCGTCTTTGTTCTCAAAGACATACTTGAACCAAACGCGTGTTAATCCGCTGCTGAAAAAAAATCCCCAACAAATTAACTAGCTGTTTGAAGACATAACTAATCTACTACTACTTAAAATCTAATCTACTACTACTTAAAAAATAATAACACACACGTCCATTGTTGCTCTTTCAATTGCAAAACATTTGAAATTACTCTCAATGACTAAGGACCATTATTTTCATGGAATTTTCGGGTTGTAATATATTAAAGCTGCTGTGCGTAGGATCTTAAAACTTCTCTATCATCAAACAGCCCCGCCCATTTTTACATATATTTTGTTGTATTTGTTTTTTTTGACTCACTGTAGGACTTTATTTAGGTTTCTTTACAGTATAGGTAGTTGTTTCCATTCAAATCAAAACTGCAGTGTGAAGTCGCTGAGATCATTGATTTACATTTACACAGAAGGTTTAATATGGAATTCCTCATCGGTAACGTGAAACAAATATATTGTCACAAAATACATAATTATTATCACATGATTGCAAAAACAAATCTTTGCTGCTTTAAGGCTGTCGTACACACAGAGTTTATTAAACATCAGTGGCACGTGACCTTCCTGTGATGGTACTTGGCCATAAAAAATTAAACAAATAACTATGAATTATATTAAATTCACCTTATTTCTTGCTCCATCTTAATCTAACTATACCGTCTCTGAAGTATATGTGAGGAAAAGGACGATGATGAAAGCCAGTAAATGATCTTATTGGGAATAAATCTGCCTCCTGTGAAAAGTCTTTCTCAGGTGGTATTTGGTATAAAAAGTTGTTGAACCACCGCCATAGAGTTTTTGTACAAAACTAAGTACTTTATTCTATTCTCAAAACAATCAATAATTGCATTTTTTTTGCCCCGACATGCCCATGAAATTCAAGATAACATCTAATCTGGTTGAGAGTGGAGCTGGAGCTGTTTTTCCGACATGAACCATGGGAAACGTTAAATCAATTGGTTTGGATCAAATTCAAACAATAAACAGTAAAACTGCACACACTGTGACAGAGAAGTGAACTTGTGTCAGTCGATCTTGACATAATACCGTCTGTTGCTACCACATACGAACAGTGTCTGTGGTTAAATGAGTGCAAATCAGACGCACAATATGACTTAAATGGCGTGTTAGTGAATGGCGAGATGAGGCGGTGGAAGCGGCAAATGATGGAGTGATGTGGTGTCGCAGCTGCAGAGGGAGGAAGGAGAGAGACAAAGTGCGAGGCAGGGACTCGAGACTGGTTTCCCCCTTTTTGACTGAATGTTTGGCAGGCGCTGCACACTGCAGCAGCACCGCTGAACCAGCTGGCAACCACTGATAGAGAGAGAGGGAGGAAGAGGAGGATGACAGGGGAAAGCAGAGTGACAGATGAGAAAGACTCAGGGCAAGATAAAGATGGATCTAAGAGAAGAAAAAGATAGGAAGAAAAACTGAGGCAATCACTCTTTACACACACACTAGTTTGCGCTTCGGTCATAGTGAGGACCCTCATAGACATAATGCATTCCCGAGCTCCTTCCCTTAACCTTAACCATCACAACCTTTATCCTAACCATACAACTAGGCCTTAACACCGAAAAAATCCTTTAAAGATGAGAGGACTAGACAAAATGTCCTCACTTTGGCCATTATGTCCTCACTATATGGTTTATACAATTTTCTCACAAGGTGACAAATACAAGAACACACAGACACACAGGTTTGTGCAGCTATTCTTCTGAGAACACTGCCAAAACAATGCCTTATTCTTACCCTTAACCGTTACCACTTAAGCGCAATTTATACTGCCTGACTTTATTTAAGTGTTCTACGTAGGTTACGCAGAGCCTCTGCGTCATCTCCAACTGCACAAAATATATTTTTTAAGTGTCCGTCACTCCGTCAAGGGACACCGAAGACGGCAAGGGCTGTGATTGGTCCTCAGGACAGGCCGAGCGAAGCTGCTCTGTGCCGGCTCATAGTGCGCACCGAGCGTCCACAGATGCGGAGCTGATCACCGCCGACAACGTCACCACCAAACTATAAATACGTCATATCTTAATACACACAGCACATGTTTAGACTCTAAATGGCCAATTTCTCGCCTCAAATTATCTTAAAACTGCGTTCCCTGACACAGAAAAGTGAGATACGGCCACTCATTGCTCACTGTAGCCAAAAGCACAACAAACATTGCGCAGCGACCCCTACTGATTGGGCAGGAAATTGCAGTGCATAACCGTCACCACGTCGCAGAAGTATGAAGGCTCGAGGTGTCTCCATGGTTACGCAGTCGGATAATGAATTACGCAGTCGGAGATGTATAACGTGGCCTTAAATGTCTCGCAGGTTCTTGCCTCATTAGGACCAGGTTTTGGTCTCCATGAGGTCAATTGGTCCTGACAAGAACCAGGTCTTAACCTGCCCAAAAAGCCCTTTAAATATGTGAGGACCAGCCAAAATGTCCTCACTTTGTCAAAATGTCCTCACTTTGTCAAAATGTCCTCACTCCTTATGGTTAATACAATTTTCTCACAAAGCAACTAATACAAGAACACACACACAGGTTTGTACAGCTATTCTTCTGAGGACACTGCATAGACTTCATTAGGTTTGCACTTGTTTTGGACCTCACTAAGATATAAATACATGAACAAACACACACTGCAGTGGGGAATCCACCTTATACCATTCATTGGGTTTTGTTCAAAAAACCACTGAGCACAGTATAAAACATTTTCACGTTAAGGGAATATTCCCAAGCATTTTAAGGGTTATTTTAAATTCAAACTCACTGGTCCACGCCTGGTCAACTTGCAGCGAGCAGATCTTCTTCTTTCTTCCTAAATATGTCATAAATATGCAGAGGAAAATTCTCGTTTGAGATTATTATGGGCTGTTAAAACATGCAGCGACGCCCAGTGTCATTTTATGGACTAAATATAGATTATGATGATTATGAAGTGTTGAATGTGATGCACTTTTGCTCTTTTGGTGATGCTAAATGAGGTGTTAATGGTTCTTATCTTAGCGCTGATGTTACATTTATCTGTTACATACTTTGTGTGTGAAAAGATGATTGCCTTTTGCCTTTGATAAATAATGGCTTCTATGTGGAATTTTGTCTCTGTGATAATGTCCTTTAATGTAAGATTATAGCATTATATTATTGTCTTTGATATTCTAAATATTGTGTTTGATCATTTTCTTCCTTATTTACTATTCCAGAGAGTTACTTTATATATATACTGTATATATGTAGTATAAGGAAACCT
Organism: Microchirus variegatus; assembly: GCF_963457635.1. Taxonomy (NCBI): domain Eukaryota; kingdom Metazoa; phylum Chordata; class Actinopteri; order Pleuronectiformes; family Soleidae; genus Microchirus; species Microchirus variegatus. The sequence continues at coordinate 18,543,329 of NC_139802.1, forward strand.
GTTGGAATGTGATTATTTTCTTGTCTCTTTTTATCTCTTTTATCATGTATTTCCTTACGTAATTTGTAGTACTATGTGTTTTTTTTTTGTTTTTTTTTGTTTTTTTAACACTGCGTATGGTTAAATATTGTTGCCTTTGTATGGGGAAAAAAAGCAACAACCATAAAATAATTTATATTGAATCAGAATAATGTAAATGTTCTCTGATTTACTTCACAAAATGGCTCAAAATAAAAATTTTGTTTTGTTCTGTTTTAAATAACAGTATTTTGTCCGTTTGATGCCACTGAGTGGACGTGACGAGCACCAGTCGAGTCTGACTTTGACAGAATTACACACACCTATGAAACAAGTGCTTTTTCTAATTAGCTTCCCCGTGAACACAGTATGTCTCTGGTCTTTTTTTCTTTAATCCCACCCCTACAGAATGATATAAATCAGAGGGAATTACAGTAGCTTTAGGCTGCGCTGTGGCTGGACACATTAAATGATAGCATCTTGTAATAATAAGAGTGAAATGTACCCTGAGTGAAGAGGACGGAGCTGGAGTTCTTTTAATCCAAACGTGAAAATGATGGAGGGGAAGAAATGAAGTCAGACGGTGATTAAGTGATTATCTGCAGGGAGATGGCTGCATGTGCAAAGTGTGGAAGAGGAATTATAATAATGAATTTAGGCAATTATGTCTACTCAAAAAAACAAGCATTTAGAATGGCTCAAAGCCTGAACTAAAACCAATGACTGAAACAAAAATCAGATGAACAAGTTTAATGTATATGTTTCGACCAATAAGAACTTTGTGAATAAGGCTTAACAATTCCTTAAAAGCTGAATAGTGAGGCTATGGCTACCCAAATTCCATTATGGTTGCCTGACCCCCCTTCAATATATTGAAAATAAAGCTTCTTCTACTACTAACGTGTGAGTTATTCAACAGAAAACTACAAAACGCATCTTCTTTGCAGAACAAGGACGAAGTGTTATATCATTGGTCAAAGGGTCAGTCACAGAGTTTGTAAAGGAGATCATAATGCAATTGTATATAATAATCAACAAAAACATACAATACAACCAGGTGATTGTACACCATTGAACATTTGAGGTCTTTTGGGGGTTATAACAATGCTACAAAGTACAGCGAGGTCATATCAGAGGACAGATTAGTGGTTTTAAGCAAAAAAAAAAAGTAAATCTATGAATTAATGGGTGTAATAAATAAATAATAGCAATGGCAAAGTAATAATTGAATCTCAGTGGACGTTGCGGTAGATTTCAAAAGATCAACCCAAACTGGCTTCTGTCAATTATTAGTGTTCTTTTTATCATATACCTTGGTCCATTCTTTCACTTCTGGGTGGTATATTCGATTCAGATCAAGTTACTGCTTTTGATTTGATTTCACAAACTAATGTGAGGAGCAAACCACATGTGAGTGTGATGAAATCAACACAAGTCAAATAAAACTGACCTTTTCTCCTTCAGGTGATGGTGATGGTGGTGTTGTCACAAAACCTCTCCGCCTGCAACCAGGCTGCAGCCCTGATGACTCACCTGCAGGAGGAAGAAGAAGAAACACATGTCACCATGTGATGACTTTGTTTTAGTGAATGCTTATTGTGTGTTTCACAAGTTGGCGACTCCTCACAAAAACACACACACACACACATATATGCAAATTGTTGCTTGTTTAATTCAAGGTAATAAATCACATAAGTGTAGTCAGTGATTACACATAGACAGACCGAAGTACTGGTGTGTGTGCATGTGCGTGTGTGTGTGTGTTTGTGCTGCCTCCTTATCGACAGCTGTGATGAGGTCCGCTCTGCGTTGATAATAAGCTCATTAATCATGCAGCCTCACAGCCTGCAGCTCCTGCTCTATATCCACCCCCTCATCTATGATTATCAGCATTGATTTGCTGAGGAGGAAGCAGCCGCCGCTGACTCTGGACCAATGGAGGCAGAGGTTGTTGGTGTGTAACAGAGACGAAGACTATTGATCCGGGCGTGACAGGACACTAAATGTTTGTGCTTCTGTGATGAGACGGCGGTATCTGACGTTAGAGAGGAATAATGTTTAAGAATGTTCTGTATGTTTACTTTCAATTGATTTAACCCTTTATTTTAACCCTTTTGTTACTAAAAAGCAATGGTGTCAAATACGTAATTTTCCATTACTGAATTAATCTTAATGAATGAAAATATGTTCTGTTTTTTCTTTGCTCTACTTGACAAAGAAATCATTAAAAATGAAAAAAAAAATGTTGTGGACAAAACAAGACATTTCAGAACGTCGTCATCATTTCCCCTGGTTTGAGAAACACTGATCAATATTGTTTTTCTGGACGTTTTCTGGACATTTTCTAGACCAAACGATGAGACACTGGGATAAAAGTTGAAAATACATGTTATATTACAGTAAAAACATAATTACAAAGGGCACAACGTGGATGGCAATTGAGTAGAAAGTTATATATAATTATGCACTGTGTATAATGCCATATTGCAGATATCATTAATATTGTTAGTAGTATTATTATATATTTATGATACATAATTAGGCTGCTATGTATTTATTTAAAAGGTAATATTCCCATTGTTCTATTTTTTTACATAAGGTTTATACTGAAAATACTCCCACATTATCTACAATTTCCAAGTACCAGGCAGTTCAAAATGAAATATGATATAAAAACAATTAATTTAAGCCTCAAACATAAATAGAAAATCAGTTTGTAAAGTTTTAAAGAGAGTACTTAAAAAACAGACCAATCAGTTGTTCCCCAACCAAAAATAAAACTTTTATTAACTCTAAAAATCATTTATAATATAATAATAATGTCTAATAATAATATATATGATAATAATAATATATCATTATATTCTGTACATAATGGAAATGATGCTTCATAAAACAAACGTGTTTCACAGTTTAATAACCTTATTTCTACTGGAGAAAAGAAAAAAAACATCCTTTATATAAAAATATTGGGTCAACTGCGCCTTCTTTACAAAAGGCTCACCTTCTAAAAATCTACTCTAAGAACATGTATTTATTTTTATCTCACAGTTAGACAGACGTTTATGGCTGGAAACTGAGGTTAATAAACTGCTCCCTCTCATGGACCAATTGTCCATTGAGAAAATCAGTGTTTTAAAGCTCACAGTGGCACAGGAGCCACTGGTCCACTGCTGCTGCTGGTTGTGGTAAGTTGGAGTCACTCAGGTAAATCTCGACAAAGATCTTCAGACGCAGAAGTCACGAAATTTTAACTCACTGGTAGCAAACATGCTCCTAAGCAGGTGTAGATTTCATTATAGGCGAGTCTTTTGTTGAATTGTTGTGTCTTCACTGGCAGCGATGTTTTCAGTAAAGGTCGGAGGTGAAGCTAAACTGTCCCTTTAAGGTGGATTGTAATTCAGGTGTACGGTGTATGTTGAAGTCATGCTGACTGCTGTACCTTGTGTTACAACATTTCTTCAACCTCCTCCAGAAGATGAAATGAGGATATAGAATTAGGGCAGGTGGCCTAAAAAAGACTGGAAGAGAAAGAGGAGCAGTGAGTCTGCAAGGGTTGGGTCAAAATAACCTCTTTGCAAATGTGTCCTCACATCACAGAGAAGGTTCATGGAGGACATGAGGACAGATGGTTTACTGAAGAGGACACAAGGGAGAGGACAAGATGGAGGCACTTAAGGGAGAATTTGAAAGAAGACTAAAAGGTTTGTTTGAACCTGAATGATTCTACTTATTCAAACATCCACAGGCGTTAATTCTTGCGGCGCTTTTCACAGAAATGAGGTTGACGATGACCATTTCCTGGTTATGAACAAAAAAGCACTTGGTTCGGCAACAGTAAAATAGCATGTGGCGCTTTTCCATTAAATGGTTCTAGAACTACTCAGCTCTACACTCTTTGAAATAAGGTTTCCAAAAGGGTTCTTTTACAAGGGCTGAGGTTCTACCTAAAACCATTTGCTTCTGAAAAACCCTTCCTTCGGGAAAGGGTTTTTCAAGGGTTCTTGGTAACACTAATGGTTCCAGTAAGAACCATTTTGATCCAGAGAACCCTTTCCTGAATTCAGGATTTTAAAAGGGTTCTTGGTGGAACCGTCCAAAAGAATTCCAGGTGTAACCTTTATAAAAAGGTTCTACCTGGAGCCAAAAAGGGTTCTCGTATGAGGACAAGCTGAAGAACCTTATATGGTTCTACTTAGCTCTCTTATTTCTAAGAGTATACTCTACTCGGTTTGGCATCAGTCATGTCCTTTTCCATTACTATAGTAAACTCCTCAGTGTGGGCGGGGTCGTCATAGCACGGCAAACACAAGCTAGTGATGTGCAAAACAGTTGTTTTCCGTTTACAGAATCATTAGAAACTAAAATACGGCTGAAAGGCTTGTGATTGTCACTAAATACACCAGACTCCTCTGGTAAATATCGAGATTCTAGAAATTCCCTTGTTAAATTTTGTAGATTAATGCAAGTTTTTTTGGGGATTTTTAAGTCTTTTTAACAGATCTGCAGTTCGGCATTGTTCGGCTTGATTCCTGTGTCGGACGTCGCGCTCATGACTCCTCCAGTGACGACGCTATCGGACCAAATCAGCTCGCTTGCCACCTCACCAGAGCAGGTACAAAAAAGAGCACAAGGTACCAGGTACTATCTCTAATGGAAAAGCAAAAATAAAAACAAAATGAGGCGAATCAAGCCAGGTTGAACTGTACAATGGAAAAAGCACCAATTGGTTTGCCTCTCTATTTCTCTCGCTGTGTTATTCCTCATGTCTTAATGTAGAATTCATTTTGTGAGAGTCGACTGTGCAGAACACTATTTCTGATTTTCCTCTAAGTACCACCAGAGCAAGCTTGCGCACCACTGGTGGTACACGTACTACAGCTTGAGAACCGTGGCCTTACACAATTCAAAATAGTAGTTTAATTGCGCAGGAATTTTAATTCTCGTTAGAAGAATGCAGGGTTGAGCGGAGACGGGGAGGAGGAGGACTCACTGCGGGGGCACACCATCATTCACCCGTCACTCAGCGAACGTCAGGTTTTATCTGCGTTAAACATACAGTACCTTCCGTCCTCGGCCCTCTCATCGTCTACTAAGTAGCTCGGCACAGTGTGTGGGATTAGACGCTGTGGTAATAACTTCCTTATATTCACAAAGGCTGCAGCTTTTATGAGCAGAATTGCCCGATCCCTCATATATAACTCCACATATACGTCTCGTTTCCACTTTTCTCAAACATGAGCAGCGTGGTTGTTTTTTTTCTGTGTAAACCCCCTGCTGCAGAGGGGTTTACAAACCCTTTTTTATTTTATTTGATGATGCAGAGTCGGGTGTTTTTTTTACGGTGTTTTGTGGCTCAAATGGTGGATTGGAAAGTGCTGACACTCCGGTGGCGGATATTGCTCTCTTGCCTGCCAGCGCCCTAAATCCCCTGTTGCAGGAAATGTGGTGTGAAATCTATTTAGCACAAAAATCTTGCAGAAACATGTCATCTCATTGGACAAGATGAGCCTTAACTGTAGGTGTAAGGAAAAATAAAGCATGATGTTCTTTCTTTGTCTGTGTGCAGTTTCCTGTCAGAGAAGAGTGGTGACAAACAGAGATGGCTGCTCCGTCACAGCGTGCACTAACATCATATTTCAGTAAGACTATAGCTGCAGGTGTGCTTGTTGGCATCGCCTTGCTGCATTAGATTGGGCACTTAAGTCAAGGATGGAATATGCATATAACATTATCACATTATTAACCCTAACCCTAACCATTTTCCATGGCTTTGCGGCCATTTTTGAGACAGTAAACACGCTTAAAAGCTCATAAAACTCCGCAACGGCTTTATAGCGTCACCCATAATGTGAAAAAATTCAGTTGCATTGAATTTCACCAAACTTGGTTGGAACATGTTATAGTTCAAGCCGAACAAAAAAGTCAATGGGGACCATGGCCCCAACTCAACAAGAAGTCGGCCATTTTGAATTTTGGAGTCCATCTTTGGCGATTTGCACACTTCATAACCAACATTAAAAAAAATGTGTCAGTTTGTACTCGTTTGATTAAAAATGTGTTTCATAGACACTTGTTATCAATTGTATTTTTGATTCTATTCAATGTCTTTATTAATAGATTCATTTTGACACGACAAATGTTTTTGTGAACTATTTATCGCTTCGTATAGAAACAAATATGCTTTTATTTTGTAATGGTGTGCAATATCATTACGAGCAGTTGACTGTCTGGCCTTTTTTGAGTGACCCCCAGGTTATTTGAGTTTAAGACCCCTGTACTACACTGTTAAAATCATTTAGAGGTTTGATTCTATTAGGTACAGTCCTACAGTTCACAGTCCCGATGAATATTTGTGACATGTGCCCACTTTTTTTTGTTTTTTTCGGCACCAGCGTGATCAGATTAGAGCAGCCACAAACATTGCATGAGATTCAGCTGTTCAGAGTTGAGCTCTTGACTTATTTTGTGCATTTAACTGCAAAACAGTGGTCTGTATCTGTCCATTATGCCATGAACACAACACTTTCTGTTACTATTTCACAATAAAATCACTCTGGTATTTCTGTCATGCCATGAATACCTGGCATTACATGTTTTAAGTATATGAACCTTGACTGGTGGACGCTCTGCCTTCTACCCATCCTCTGTCCTATATGTAAATGCATTATACGACTGCACAGGATAAGGAATTACATATACTGAATCTGCATATAACTGATGATGATGATGATGATGAGGAGGAGGAGGAGGCACTGATGCATGTCCCTGTGTTAATGTGTGCGTGCATTGTGAACCCGTCTATGTAGGTGCATCTAATCTGCCATTTAAAAAAAAAAAAAAAACATTAAATAAAACTACGCCATTGACTTTAAACCGTATTTATTTATTCATTTTTGGTCATCAATGACAAATTGTCTTTCTGCTGCGTCAAGATTTCAGGTTCAAGATAGAGCCAGGAGTTGATAATACTATAATACAGATTATTAATCTATTACTAAATTAATTGACAACTATTTATTATAATGAATCAGTTTGATTTCAGATTTTTCAGCTTTGTGGACAAACCAAGACACTTGGGAAACATCATCATTTCCCAGGTTTGGTGACAAATACTCAATTAATTGAGGAAAATAATCGACAGATGAATCGTTTATGAATAATAATCATCAGTTGCAGCTCTAATGCGTAGTATAATGAAATCTAAGCTCTATACGCCTGATTTTAAAGTCTGCGTGAACTGCACCACAGTGCTTTGTTGCTCCACATCTGCTGCACTAACTCTGAATATTAACGGCCACATACAGTACAGGAACATAAGAAATGGCTCATTAAAACTGTATCAACCCAATGACTCATGTGCTGTTAGTACAGGAATTCTGCTGTGGACGGTGGAGTCACAGTTTGGAGCTGATGCTCTCTCTCTCTCTCTCTCTCTCTCTCTCTCTCTCTCTCTCTCTCTCTCTCTCTCTCTCCGATTGTGTCTTTTGTCTGAGCTGAAGTGAAACGTCTCAATTCTTTCTTTTTTTTTGAGAAAGCAAAGTCCACAATCTTTTTCTCTCTCCCCTCAGAAAACGACAAAAACGATGATAAAGTTCAAACAAGGGCATTGATTGACTGCTGCGGTGTCAGTCAGTGTGGAAGCCAATCAGAAGTGGTGCTGATGAGAGTGTGTGTGTAGTTCAGGTCTTTGTGTGCAGCTGTATGTCAAACAAAGGGCTGCTTCGCCTGCTTGTCTGGCTGCCATCCACATGCCCGGGCTTGGGGGGAGGGAGGACAGCGATGTGTTCTGGTATGGAGTGGGGGGGGGCGGGGGGGGGGGGGAGTGGGTGAGGTGGGGGTCACAGTTTGGAGGAAGCAACCAGCTGTGTGAAAGACTCCACACTGACTCACTTCTCCACTCACCCTCCTTTGTGCTCCACTTCTTTCAATCCACTGTCCTCATCCTTTCCTTTTCATGCCTTCATGACCCTTTACCTTTCTCCTCCTCCAATCCCCCCCCCCCTCACCCCACATCCACCCCCCGCTCCTGCCTGTCAATCATCCACAAACACACACACACAGCACAGCACAGCAAACCAAAAATTATAATAGAAAGTTTACCACCATTTACAGAGCTCCTTTGGCGGGAGACAATCTTTGATATGGAAATTTAACGCCCGCCACCAACGCTTTGTAGGAGGCGTTCACAGGCGAGCACACCTGAGTCTGCATGTGCACCCCCTTTCTGTGTGTTTATATGTGTGTGTGTGTGTGTGTGTGTGTGTGTGTGTGTGTGTGTGTGTGTGTGTGTGTGTGTGTGTATGTGTGTGTGTGTGTGTGTGTGTGTGTGTGTGTGTGTGTGTGTGTGTGTGTGTGTGTGTGTGTGTGTGTGTGTGTGAAAGGAGCGTGGGAAGACAATGAAAAATGGATGGTGCATCCTCAGGGAATCCTGTCGTAAACCATTTTGACAAATTGGGACTGAGCCCTTATGTGATCTCTGGGGTGTATTTTTTTTTTGCAGCCCACAGCCACACACACACACGCACACACACATCAAATCAAAGTGACACAAGACAAAATGCTAATGTGAATGATGGAGTGACTACCAGCCCAATAAGCTCTTCTAATATATTCAAAACCCACTTCTGCACAAATAAGTAGTGTATAATTGCTCCAAGTTGAGAGACGCACTCAGAGCAAGTCAAGGCACGGGGGAACAAAGACATGCGAGCGCACACTGCATCTAATATCGCTCACTTTTTCTCTTTTACATGAGGTTCCATTTTAAATTACAGCAAATAAATAAACACATTTATTTATTGAATGCAGCTCTTGAGTGAAGGAATCCAGCTCCCACAAAGACAAAGGAAAAGAAAAGGGCTTACCTTTCTGTTACACAGCCACCACCACACGTGAGTGCCCACCATTCTCTCTCTCTTACACACACACACTTTCACACACAAAGACACACACACACTGAGAGGTACACAGGTTTTCCCATGCACTTAAAAAAAAAAAAAAAAAAAAACAGTGTGAGAGGAGAGTGAGACGAGAGCCCTCTCATAACCCCTCCCACACTGATGCGTCGCTCTGTCTGGATGGAAACATGTAGGCATCGAGGACGCACACACACAAACACACACACACACACACACACACACACACACACACACACACACACACACACACACACACACACACACACACACACACACACACACACACACACACAGTGTCTGGCAAAACACCATACAGCATCAACAGTCTGCTGCCTTGTTGCAGCCTCTGTCTACTCCAGTAATTCCAGCACACACACGCACACTAATCCCCCCCCACTCTTATGCTTACAGCTCACAGCATGCACACACACACACACACACACACACATGTGAGAGAGCATGTGTCTTTTCCACTTCCTGCTCCTCATCATCACTTATTCCCTGAGCATTGTGCACTAGGCATGTGATATATATACTTATGCATGTGTGCAATCTTTGCACATTATTCCCCTGAGTGTGTGTGTGTGAGTGGGGTTAGGTGTGAGGATAAACAAACGGGCACCTTTACAACACCCTGGTTCTGCTCAGCCACGGAGTCAGAAAGCAGCTCTCACATCATCCGGTGCTGCATGAGTCTCGAGGGGAGCCGCCGTGTTTGTCTATATGTACTTACCCCCTCTGCATTATTGATGTCTGGTAATGGTGCTTTTACTAAAAGATAGGCAAGCGAGCGGGTGTTTTAACGCGGCGCTGACGAGGACACTGAATCACCACCGAGTCAGGCTGAGCGAAGTCCAGAGCTCTTTAAAACAAAGTGGACGATGGAGAGAGACCGTACTGGACTGAACCACTGACGTTAGACTGTGACAAAGCACAATAAGAAAAAGGGATAAAAAAAAGCGTGTGTAAGCGACTTGTTTGGAGAGAGAATTTATGTGAGCATGTGATAGCAGGGAAGTCCCACGACCTTTTTTCAGACGTTCACTGATGCGTTCACAGCAAAATGCAAATTTACGCGTCGCGTCGAAAGTAAGAACCATTTTTTCCTGAATTTCCTGAATTTTCCTTATAGGCTTTTAAAACCCTATGAAGAATAAAGGGTTTTAAAAGGGTTCTTGGTGGAACCTTTATAGAAATGTTCTACCTGGAGCCAAAAAGGGTTCTCCTATGAGGACAAGCCGAAGGACCTTATATGTTTGTACTTAGCACTTTTATTTCTTAGCGTGTATGGATGAGAATTATGTTCCATTAAGTCGTCATGTGAAAAATGGAATCTATTTATGGCTTAAAATGAATCTTTGCATTAAAAAACACAGTGAAAAAGTGGAACTTGATAGTAAGTGAAGGGCCACAAGTTTGGGAACTGTGGTTTAATCAAATGTATGATGCCAAAGTTCCATTGAGCTTCTATAGTTTCATATGGCGCGTTTCCACTGAGTGTAACGGCATGGTATGGTACGTCATTTTTTTTGCATTTCCATTAAGAAAAGTACCAAAAATAACTGGCGCCAACCTTTCAATTTTTCAATACCCTTCCCTGGTGACACCGAGATATCGGGACGGTACAGTACGGCTGGAGTTTGACCCGTTAAAGTCAGCTGATTTGGCGACAGAAAAGCGTCACTCTTGTTGAGACAAACTGAGCGGAAAAGATTGTCGTCGTTGCGTTCGATGTTGTTGTCCGTTATCATTGCAATGGTACAACATCACCCCTCCTATCAATTAAAAGTACTGTTCTCATTCTTAACGCAAGCCTGACTGAGAGCTTTACGGTTTTTAAAACCTGTACCATGACGGAAACACGTCATACATGAAGTCCCTGGTTAATGTGTAATGTTTTTCCATGCTTAGAAAAGTCAAAAAAGATCGAAATATCAAACAAAGTTAGGGCGGTGAGGGGAAAATGAGAAATGTTTTTTAGTGAACAGCACTCTCAGTGGATAATTTGGATAAAGTGTGCTGCTCTGAATCATGGTGATGTGTTTGCTGACTGCGGCGTTCGAGTCCGGCCAACTTACCACTTTTGTGACTGTGGGCAGACTTTGCATGAATCGAACAGCAGCACACACACACGCACACACACACACACACACACACACGCACACAGGCGTAAATCTTAACAATGGACAGGAAGCTACGGAGAGGATTTATAAAGCTCTGACTGCAAAAATAATCTTTTAGCATTAATTCAACCAAAGATCGGACCAACTCAGCTGTATTTTGGAAAAACATGGAACATTATATACATGTTTTTATTACATTTGATCTTCTATTGTTTCATGTCATAGTATTTTACTTGAGATTTGGTCAACCGTAGGTTGTTTTTTTTGCTTTTCCACATCTGTGTCTTCTCTTTTTCACGCCACAGTGATATATCCAGTACAAATAAAGCGTGTGCATGCTCTTAATAAGGCTTCCAGACTGAAAAAAATAGTTTCTATTTTCCACCTCTTCACTTCAGTGAGAAAGCAGCTATTGTTTTTGTCACACAAACTCCAAATGTGTTAACGCAATATTTAACATCACCCTTTGTTTTATTTATTTATTTATTTATTTATTTCTAAAAAATACAGTGAAAACTTGTATTTCATTACACACCTTTAATTGATTTCGCTTCAATCCTGTTTGTAATTAGAAAATGAAATTAATCACACGTCACGTTGTGTCAACACGTTTTTTTTTAATCAAATGTGTAATTAAATAAAATAAAGAAGGGGAGAAAAAAAAGGTGCAAACGATGTGACATTTGAAATCATTAACTGCCGTGAAAGTCTTTTTTTTTTTGCAATTTGCTCAACGAAAGTCACGGAAAAAATGTCACTGTGAAATAATTTAATTTGTTGCTAAGTGTCTTTGTTATTGACTCTGTGGCGGAGGACAAAGGATTTCGTCACTCTGTGAGTGACACGCTCACACACACGCACGCACGCACACACACACACACACACAGTGAACATGGTGAGATGAAATTAATTTTCTGGTGAAGACTCATTATTTCCCATTATGAATGATAATCTACATTATTTTATTGCACTCTACAATAATAATGTGAGTTGAGACATAGCTGCCCTGAGCCAGTCCGCCATTTTGTTTTACCTTTCTTTGTTTACCTGGTGTTTATGACAACCTTCTATGGATATATAAAGAATACATAATGCATGATAAGATCTATTATATTCTAATGCTGAGTAAATGCTGCTGCATAACATGAGTGCGGTGGCTGTTATTGTCACAATGAGTTGATGTGTATTTTTTGTTTTCACTTTAGTGTTAAGTTTTGATACAGTAAAAAAAAAAAAGTTAAATAAATGATAGTCTTACTTTTAAATGAAAATGTACATGGCTTTGGTGTGAAAGTGTGTATTTTATGTATTTTATTTGCTCTGTTCAATCTATTCAATGTAAACATTATATTTTTTGTCCATAGAAGACGTATTATGTTGAATAAGGCTCCGACTAATGATGATTTAATCTGTCAGAAAATGTTGATCATGTGTTTCCCAAACCTCAAAAAATGAAGATCTTCTCAAATGTCTTATTTGTTAATTCATGCATTTAATAGGATTGAACAATCACATTATTATTATTATTATCTTATTTTCATTATTAAAAAAATAAAAAAATATATAAATAAATTAATAAATTAATAAATCAGACAAACTAAACAAAATAATTATGATTAATTGCAGCCCAAATGTTGAATTCAAACTCCAAATATAAAGAATGGAATAAAAATGACATTAAAACATAGTTTAGCAATGTTTTTAGTCAAAATAAAATTATTAATGTATTGAAGTGAAAAGCTGAAAATAATCCTGACATGTCAGTGGCTGTTAATGTTTCCTGCTACATACATGAGGCTATGAAATTCAGTTTAAAAAGACAGTATTTTAATGTTTTTCTATTCATTTTATTTTATTATCCATGCAGTTACACCAAATACAGCTAGAAAAGAAATGAACTGGAAAAACAGAGGATGAAATAAAATAGATATGAGAGTATTTCCTGAAACGTGTTGCATGGCGATGAACGAGTGAATGCCACACCCAAAGGCCTGCATGTAATACTCACACACACACACACACACACACACACACACACACACACACACACACACACACACACACACACACACACACACACACACACACACACACACACACACACACACACACACACACACACACACACACGCACAGTCACAGGGTCAGTGGCCAGTGCTGCTGCACGATGTACTGTATGAAACACAAGCAGCAGTTTAGTGTTGGATGATTCTGCTGTTTCCTCCTCTGCAGAGACACAAAAACCTCAGCACACACACACACACACACACACACACACACACACACACTCACAGACAGACAGGCAGCCACCACCGGGCGAAGATGACCAAGCATTCATTCGGCAATAAAGCCAGATTGAATTACAGCAGGCCGATTGCAGTGGGGATAGATTTCTTTAGTGTGATAGAGAGATTTGAGAGTTATTCTCAAAATGGGGTTTTGTTGTTTTAAGTGGTTGCTTGCAGTAATTGCTTTGGATTATTGGTATAGTTTGGGGCCTCTGCGCAGGAAAAACTATCCAAATGTATAAGAAGCTGTTGTAGATGAAGGAAATGAGGGAGAAATTCTGATGACACTGGTTCTCAAACTGAGAAAATATTGAGCTCTCGAAATAACACTGTTAAAATACAGTTTTAATCCCAATAAGATGATTTACTCTCATCCTCCTCCTCCTCCTCTTCCTCACATATACTTCACACAGTGGTGCCGTGAAATTAGAATAAACTGGATTTAATATATTTATTTCACTTTCTACCGTCAAAAAATCCTCAGCAGTAGAACAGTTTTTTTTTTCTGATTTTCCTCCCAAGGAACCACCACAGGAAACTCACGTACCACTGGTGGTCCATGCACCACAGTTTGAGAAGTGTGGCTCTATGTGATAACGGCTGGAAAGAAAAGCAAAAGCTTCTCAGATTAAAAGGAAACAGAATCAGAGAGAATCGAGAGAAAGAAATCTATGCAAATGGGTTAAGTAAAAGTTTTCTATCTTTTTTTTTTTTTTTCACTCAGGAAATCAACCACACAATCTTATGTGGGCTACCAGACTCCAAACCTACGCTCACTTACTGCCATCTGTGTCTTTTGCTGTGCAAATCAGGACACATTTTGAGCGAAAAAATTAGTTTGAGCTCAGCAACACAAATTACAATCTGTCTATACAGAGAATGTGAAATGGTGAGCTGCACATTCATCTGCTGCAAAAGGTCCAACTAAATGTCTTAAAACTGATTCTGGCCTTTGCTGCACAGAAATAGTTAAAAACGATGCTTTGTCATTTTATTCCATTTTTGTGGCGTCATTTTCCATTTTCCTTCTATTGTATCAGATAAATACCTGTTAGTAATAAGTAATAAAATAATTATATCATCCATAAAAGGGTTAAGAACTCTTTTATTGTGAATCTGGCTGATAAAGAGACAAACAGCAGCACGTCCTTGAATGATATGTACGACTGACATTAGTGATATCCTGCATCAAACGCAACACTACAGCTGGAGGCTTTTTGCATAAAACCTGAGACACAGTGAAAGAAAAGAAGCTTCACACTGACCCCACCTTCTCTGGACCTTCTCCTGTCTTTGTCTTTCTCGCTCAGAGTCGCAGGAAAAAACGTCAACGACAAACTTCAGAGGATAAATCCACCGAGGTCGGAGGAGGAGAAGGAAAAATGGAGCTTAATGATCTCCTCGGACCAGGTGAGCCCCCGTCCACATCGGCTCAGCCTCCATCCTCCACAATATCTCCATGACAACCACTTAACATGATGACACCCCACCCCCCACCACCCCCACCACCACCTCTGTCGCCCTGACACCCTCCTGGGGCCTGTAACAGAACTAATGTAGCTGCGACGGATTCCCAAACCACCACCACCACCTGCTTCCTCTCTTTCCTTAATTCCTTCACCCCGAGGCTTAAAGCCGCTAAATCTGTGTGAAGTGTCTCATCCAGACAAATAAAACACACTCTGTCCCAATGGTTCTGCTGAGTTATGTAGCTCTTCACCTCCTGGCACGGGAATCGATTAGATCTACAGCGCTGCTGCTAACCAACAAACCTAACCCGATGACTCCACAAAACTGTGCCTGTGTGTTCTCTCTCTCTCTATCTTTCGTTCCTCTCGTTCAGCCTGAAGGAAACTCATCTCCTCTGGCTCCTCTGCTCGACAAAACTTCCCCCTCGAATGGCCGCCGTAACATCGTTCGGGGTCAAATTGCTCGGTTATTTAGAAATTAGGCCATCGCTGGCTGTGTATGAGAGGACGATTGTGTGCCACAGGAATGTGTGTGCAAGCAGGAGGAGAAAACACACATTCACACACACACAGACTTACACACACACACGCACACACCAGCTTCTTCTTAAAGCATTTTTTTGTCTCTGGGGATTGTGTAACGACTCGACAACAGCCTGTCAGACATCATATGAAACTGATTCCAACGAACCCAAATGTCATTATCCATATCAACTGACACCTCCATTCTCCATCAGCCTCCCTCTTATCTCTGATGATATAAAATGGCCCACATGTATATATATATAGATATAGATATAGATATATCTATATCTATATATATATACTATGAAGAACAAAGGTGTGTGTATACAGACTCATAAAACAGAAAAGGACAATGAAAGTGCTGAAGTTGATTTATGCCTCAAGATTTCCCTTCCTCAAAACACTCACTGGAGTGGAGAGTGGGCAATATTAAGAAGAAATTATTATTTTTGTAGATTTAAATGAAGCTGTGCAGCGCTGTCCTTATTTAAGAGTCATTTGCATTGACGTATTTGTCTGAAATGTATAGCTTCTGGGCCGCTCATTAAAAAAAAAAAAGCTATAGATATTCTGTGTACTGTATGTACGTGTGTGTGTGTGTGGGTGTGTGTCAGGACCGGCAGTCCTCGTGAAGACCAAAACCTGGTCCTAATGAGGCAAAACCTAATGTCTGAGGAACTATTTGAATTGTGGTTAGGTTAAAGTTGGGCATGAACAGGTTATGGTTTGGTCCAAATGAATGGAAATCAATGCAGTGTCCTAAGAAGAGTAGCTGCGGTGTGTGTGTGTGTGTGTGTGTGTGTGTGTGTGTGTGTGTGTGTGTGTGTGTGTGTGTGTGTGTGTGTGTGTGTGTGTGTGTGTGTGACTTACCCCTGGCTGCCCCTGAGGTTTGAACATGCTCTGACAGCGCTGACGCTTCTCATCGCCGCCGCTACTCTCTCATCTTTTACCTACAATCTGTTCACCGTCACTCAAAAGTCTTCCCTACAAATACACTCTTTCTTCTTACTTTTGTCTCCCCCCCATGGTTTCTCTCTCCCCCCTCTTCCATCACCTTTACTCCCTCTATCTCATTTCCCCTTATACTTTTCTTCCCTCCCTCTCTCCCTCCCTCCCTGTCTCATCCCTCTCTCCTCCCCTCTGTCACCCTCAGCAGTGAGTGCTCCAGGAGCTTGGTAGTGCTGTCTCTCAGCTGGCACAGAGAATGAGCAGACACATGGGAGGGCTGTTTTGTAATCCAGCAGGTCATACCACCCTGGCACAGTGAAGGGGGGGATGCTGATGAAGGGATGAAGGGAGGGGACGGAGAGGGAGGAATGAGCAGGCCTATACTGCTACCTTCCAACCTATACCTTTCTCGCATCCCTCCGTCTGTGAGCTCGTGGTCTCTCCCTTCTTTCCACTGACGACGGGAGGTCTAGCCTTGCTACATCCTCTCTTTGCGTTAAGGGTTTTAGGAAGTAAGGAAGGAAGGAAGGAAGGATGGAAGGACATGAGGAGGGGAGGAAATAAAAGAGAATGGGGATGGAGGGGAAGAATGTGAATGAGAGGAGGGATGAGGACAGGAAAGGGAAGGGTTGGGAATAAAGGGAAAGATGAATTGGTGTGGGAGGAGGGACGGCCTGAAGGGCTGAATCAATGAAAGCTCAGCTTAGTACAAGAATTATTTTTAAATATGGGAATCAAGTCTATGGAAGAGGGGAAGAAAGAGCCTGGTCATGAATTTGATATTCTGTTTTCTTCATAAGTTCCAACCCAGTTGCGCAGCTGGCGTCACTGACTGTGGTTGAGCAGATAGAAAGATGGAGGTGAAGTTGCAAGGTGACTGGTTTTCTCTTATTTATTTATTTATTTAGAGTTCACACTTTCACCTTCAGACTCGTTCATGGTAAAATTAGCAGGTAGTTTTTGAACCTGCGGGTGAACAGGAAGAAGAAAACAACAACAACAGCACAGTGGAGCCAATGTGACAGTTGTTACAGTTTCATATGTTTTACTTGGGTCCCTCATTTGATTTTGAGATGCTCATGGAGTGAAGTGAACTGAAGTAAAACTAAAAGCAACTCCTGTGTTGTCCCATGTTGTAAAAAGTAAGATTAGCCAAAAAACCTTGAATGGCTAAGGCTATTCAACTTAAGGCCCGGGGGCCAGATCGGGCCCTTCAAGCAAATTTGGACCGGCCCGCGGCCCATTAACCCATAAATAATGAATGTATTATTAAAAAGCCAATAAAACCGTAGCTTCGCCTATTTCTAACACTTTGCGACACTTTGCGTCCCTTTTTGGCAAATACCAGTACAGCTGTAATTGTAGGCAGCCTATGTACCAGAATATTTTGCACTATGAGCCAACTGTAGCGGTACCTGTGTCTTGTTGGTACTGTAACTTTTATTTTTTGCACTAAGAGCCAACTGTAGCAGTTATACCTGAATATTATTGGTACTGTTACTTATTTTTCTGCAAAAATAGCGTATTGTGGCCATTGCACCTTAATGTTGTTTATATTGTTACCTCTAATTTTGTAAGAGACAATTGTGACTGTTATACCCAAATGTTGGTGGTACTGTAACTGTAACCTTTTTGCACTATACGCAAATTAGATTGTACCTGAATTTAGGTGGTTTTGTTACTTACCTTTTTAGCGCAAAACTAGCAGCCATTTCAATAAATGAGTGCTAAATAATTTATAACATTTTGTATTTATTTGTATCCGTTTACTGTACATGGAACACAAAATAGCAGGACAGGGGTCGACCGGCCCACTGGCTGGACAGCCTTTCGAAATGCTGGCCCTCCAGAAATTTTAGTTGAATAGCCCTGGGCTAACAGCTATGCTAACGGGGAGAAGATGAATTATTTCAAACTGCCACTAAGTTCGTTTGTGTGACCAAAGTAAAAACTACAAAATAGTAAGACACATTTTTCCATTTAGTTTAGGGCAGGTACGCAAGCACTGCAAGCAAAATAATGATTTAAAGACACTAATGAAAATGTATAAAATGCTGAGCACTGTCCCAAGTTCTAAAAAGTAAGGCTAGCTAAAAACATTAATGGCTAACAGTTATGCTAATGCCTGTGTTCGTCTGAATGACCAAAGTAAAAGACGGGAAATATTAAATGCTTTTTTTTTTCATTTAGTTTGTACATAGCTCGTACACAAAACACTGAAAATAGGAATGGTGTTAATCGCCTTCTTTATCGTTGCCTTCTAAAATGTTTCTAAAAAGCAAAGCTAAAATCATTCATGGCTAATATATATAACAACTGGATGACGAAGACGCCACTTAGAGCTGAAGCTGATAAAAACCAGCGTGCACTGCAATATAATTTGGCTAATTAAATTGCAATTAAACACACACAGAAAAACAGTTTAAACCTGGGTTGTTTTTATTTTATTTGTTTTTGTGAAATGGGGTAAAAGAAGATACTGTCAGAATGTTGAAATATCTCCATTACATAATTCAAAATCAGCTAATGATCTGAATAGCCAACTTCATTCAGGCAAATTACGATAAAACATGCGCACTTAATGTTGCTTTGCAACATTAACTGAAGCACTAAACTGAATATTACTGTTTCACATAGTCTATATTTTTAATGATCCTATTAGCCTCACAACATTTTACAATTATTTGCCATTTAACAGAGTAAACAGATCGTATTTGTGCTTTATCAACATTGACAGACTAGGGTGAAAGTGATGGAAATCGCTAATAAGATGTGAGTCCAGAATATCACTTGTTGGAGTGCGTGATTTAAGGTGATTCAGTTTGGTCTTTGTGAACAGAAATATTGAAATATTACTTGTACAGGGTATCAGCGGGGTCTTAAAAAGTCATTCAATCCAATAATTTGAATTTTAGGCCTTAAAATGTCTTAAAATCTCATAAAAGGTCTTAAATACAATTTTGAAAGGTCTTAATAATCTATTAACGTTATTTAAAACATGCATACATTTCAGTCTCGCTTTGAAACGTTTCTATTTTTGAGGATGCGATAACATACTGTAACTACAACACGGAACTAAAGTAGACCACCTGTGCTGCCCGCTGAGAATTTATCGAGCACCACTATCTAGTGCTGTGTGCGCCACAGTGTGTTACAGCTTAGCATAGCAGCGGAGAAAACTTGATGAACTTGACTTGACTATATGTCTTTTGTACTTTTTTGCCAGTATGGATCTGAAATGGGTCTTAAATTGTATTCATTATGGTCCTAAAAAAAGTCTTTAAAAGTCTTAAATTTGACTTGTTGAAACATGCAGAGACCCTGTTGTAGACGACGTCCCTAATTTTAAAAAGGGCAATAATATCAGACAGGACTGAGGAAGCGTTTGTGTTTAGACAACGGCAGAAGAGAATTATTAATTATTATTATCAACAGCTTTTGCAGCAGTAGAATTCACTTCTGAATCTTGGACGTTTCTTTGTGTTTTCAGTCTTCAGTACTCTGACCTGTTGACAGGCCTCATTGTGTAAACTCATTTGACAATGTCTTGAATGTTAAAATAATTGTTTTAATATTTCTAAGTCACGCACTACTGTTTTTAACTATGCTGCCGGTTGCCAACATCAATCTCAATAATGTCATATATATCAGTGTCACCTTGGGGAGCCATTGTGTTATATTCAATCATTAAATTGGCAGCAGACGGTTTTCGTTTACCTGGCCACTTCCAGGTTGGTCATTCGTAGCTAAGCATCATTAACGGAGCGGGTTCTTTTTTCCCAGCGCTGGTGCTGTGCAATAATAAGCACCGTACAGCCACCATGAAAAGCATTCCCGATTGCATGTGTGACACAAATGGGATTGCTTTGCACAGCAGAAAATGCTTATTATAGCTCAAGATCCACTCCTGAGGACGTTTAACTCACCACTTCAGTCATAACTAGAGTTAGAGAATCGAGTTAGAGTTACGCATTGACTGAGCATAGTGTATGTGGAGAGATATCTGGGACTCAAGAGGCTTAGAAAACAGGCTGAATGCCCGTCCAAGGTTCATTTCTGTTTTATCTTTGTTTTTCCTTTTTTGTATCACGCTCTTTGTTCCTCAGTCAACAGGATTCTTTTTCTCTTGTGAGGCTGAGTTGCATTAGTTGAGTTATTTTTCATCGAAGTGACCTCCTTTCTACCGTAAATGGAGTTGTCATTTTTCCCTAAAAGCTGCATGGCCAAGAATACAACACTATGAAACCATGGCTGATAGAGGACAAATACACATTTGAATGGGTTGTTTCTTTCCCAGGGTCATTACACCGTGCATGTGGTTTGGCAGGGGTTGGCAAATCAAAAAATTTTAGCCATTGAATTGTGGGCCAAAACATCATATCTTCATCAGGCAAAAACTGTTGAGCTTTTTTTCCGACTCATGACATCTTTTTTCAAAATAAAAGGCACTGAATTCTGCATGAATTTTGAGAAGCTAATAATTTTAAAAAACAATCAGATTTTTGAATTAATCCTGGTAGTTTTATATAGTTTTATAATTATATTTATCATTATTATTATTTTTGTTACTTTTTCTACATACCCTGGTATATATACACAGTAGAACGGTATTTCTGATTTTGACAATCCAAATACACTCTTAAAAATAAAAGTGCTAAGTAGAACCATATAAGGTTCTTGGGCTTGTACCCTTTTTGGTTCCAAGTGGAACCTTTATAAAAAAGAACCCTTTAAAAACCCTTTATTCAGGAAAGGGGTTTTAAATGGTTCTCTGGATCAAAATGGTTCTTTCTGGAACCATTAATGTTACCAAGAACCATTGAAACCCTGTCTTCTGGGAAATGGTTTTTAAGAAGCAAATGGTTCCAGGTAGAACCTCAGCCCTTGTAGAAGGACACTTTTGGAACCCTTATTTCTAAGAGTGTAGCCATTTAAAATCAACAGAGGCCGTGCTGTTTTGTACCCTGTAGAGAGGCAGAACTGTTGTGAAACCATTGAAGCTCAAGTGGCTCTGAGGGGGAAGGAGAAGAAGAAGAAAGGTGTTTTGGTTTTTTTTACACAGACCTGTGATGCATCTACTGTATAGACAGCACTTAACGGAGAACACAGCATCGTCCTTCAGGGGGGAAGCCAGCAGCACTATTTTGTTTGAATCAGTCATGTGTCATATTTGCATTCCTAAAGTGAACAGAAGCATTTGAACGAGCTGACTAGATTTCGAGATCAATACTCAGAACATCTGTTGCCGATTGTGCGCAGTAATTAGAAATAGAGGTTGCGATTCAACAGTAGCCTTTCATAATGGAGTGCTGAATCAAAAATTCCAACAACTATGTCCAAAAAAAAGAGGCAACGAAAGGATGACAAAATACTCAACTTTCTCTTATATAGTGTAGCCTTCAGAGTTTCGCAGTATCGTGCAGGTTCGTCTAACTTCTACTTTGGATCAAATCACAAAAAAATGGATTGTATACGGTATTTTTTTTATACACTCTTAGAAATAAGGGTTCCAAAAGGGTCCTTCTGCAAGGTCTGAGGTTCTACCTGGAACCATTTGCTTCTGAAAAACCCTTTCCAGAAGTAAGGGTTTTTATAAGGATTGGTAACACCAATGTTTCCAGTAAGAACCATTTTGATCCAGAGAACCCTTTAAAACCCCTTTCCTGAATAAAAGGTTTTAAAAGGGTTCTTGGTGGAGCCTTTATAAAAATGTTATATGTGGAGCCAAAAAGGGTTCTCCTATGAGGACAAGCCGAAGAATCTCATATGGTTCTTTTATGGTTCTGCTACTTTTATTTCTGCTACTTTTATTTCTAAGAGAATCTCTGTAGAGAGATTTTGATGCTGCGAAGGAGAAACGTGATCTTTAAAACGAGGTATACATGTGCTTCTGTGACCACTGTATGTTAGCAGGAAAATGGTCACCATCATTTCCACATGAGTTTCCCACTTCCTGACTTGACCTGATGCTCTGTGGCCCCCCGAGGTCGTCTGAGTTTGAGGCCCCTGATCGTGCAGCATTGGTTTGTGCACGTACCCACATTTCATCTCATTATTAACCCTAAGAAATGTACATTGACAGGGCCATTAGCAGCCCGTGAACCCACTCCTCCTCCTGTGTTGTGGTTACATAACACACTACCTGCTGTATAAGTCACCCATTAAAAGAACAACGCTAATGGGAGTGCGAAAAAGATTCCACTATCGTGATAATGATGC
Source organism: Microchirus variegatus (assembly GCF_963457635.1). NCBI lineage: Eukaryota > Metazoa > Chordata > Actinopteri > Pleuronectiformes > Soleidae > Microchirus > Microchirus variegatus. Next base: position 18,565,840 of record NC_139802.1, read on the forward strand.
ACCAACAGTTTGTATCTTTTCCCTTCTTATTGACCATATGTGGCTTTTTATGTAAAGTAAACATGTTATTAATAAAGTGGTAAACTGGGCTTCACTGTGTTTGCTCACTAATAGGGTTTGCTTTTATCAAAATGAGCAGTTTCTTGCATTATCGACAGTTAAGAGGTTCATTGTTGCTTGGTACAAACATATCTGCTGTAGAGAAGGCGAGACTTTTATTCTGTTTGAATTTGTTGACGAGGCTGCGATATGTTTGCTAATAAACAAAGTTGTTTTACATTACAAGTACAGTTTTGTAAATTAAAATAAATGATGTATTACTGTGTTTTTAGGTATTAAATCCTAAAACAAATACCTTTTTTTTCCTCTTTAGCCATTTTGCAATTGGTGATTTTGTAATGATTCTATTTTTATTCATTGGTTTTTCAATGTGTTTTTGTATTTTTAATTTATTTTCTTTGTAAGACACCTCGAGTTTCCTGAAAGGCACCTGAGTAGTAGTAGTAGTAGTACTACATATCTTTTACTATGGCATCCAAAAACATCATTCCATGAGTTGCTTTGGTAAAATGAAGAAATGGATGTTTGTTAATGCATTTTTTTTAATCATTATTTTGAAAATATTTAAATTTAAATTAAATATTTATTTAAAAAGTACCTATAAATGTGTTGATATTAGGGCAACACTATTTTCAATTCACAATTGGACTTGTGAAATGCTCAGTGGAGCAGAAAGGGCAGTTCCCCAGTTGTATTTACAGGTAAACACAAATAATCCGTGATTATTGGAATACATTTACCATTATTACCACCTCTTTACAAAGAGACACGGAGCCTCAAGCAATCAGAATCATATGAGGCGTTCAGAGCGACGGTACTGTGTATTTTCGTCACATAATACTGCATTAATATTAGTACCGTGGACTAGTTACTGCAATAATATTTGATCAAGATTTCAGTATTGTAATGTCCCCAGTTTATATTCCTTTTGCTTCAAATGTGCTCTTGTATTCATGTGAACATAAAGAGGTGGAGAGCAGTGAGCATAGGAGGAGGAAATAAAACCTCATCAGTGCTATTCATCAAGGCTGAGTAACCCAGAGAGAGGCTGAGTCACACAGACGGAAGACGTGTAAACGCTACAGTGGAAGGGCTTTGGAAAGTCGAGGTCGAGGAGGAGGAAAAAGCAGCATAAAGTAAAATGTCCTCCTCTTACTGTCTATATATTGTACAGTATATATTATATAAAGGCACGGGCAGTAAAAGAACAAAAAAAACATTAACCATTGCTTTAGAGTTAAAATGGCAACCACATAACCACACATCACACACAATTATGTGTTGCATTGCTTCAATTAAAAACTTTATATTAAAATACATCCGAGTCTGGAAAATGAATGAAATAGCATCTAAAACCTCTAATGTCTTAGAACAGGGGTGTCAAACTCATTTTCACTGAGAGCCACATCAGCATAATGGTTACCCTCAAAGGGCCAGATGTAACTGTCATTCAGAATAAATGTAACTAAATGTAACCAAATATAATGTAAACTAAAGGTAACTACTCCGTAACATATTGCTAAATAACTTTCTGTATTTATTACTTATTCAAGTTACAAATATGATGCATTATAGATGTAACCCGGTCTGCGATGGTGTTTCTTGACAAACTAACAGTTTTAAAAGTCTTGCACTGCTTCAAAAACACACCCTCAGAAAAATACAAATTAAATACAAACATTTGTTTCTATTTAAGGCTGTGAGTAAATTAATCTGCATACAAATTATTATCATTATATTGTCATTAAAATAAATAGACGACTACAAGAATAAAGAGAATAAAGTTATAATTTTATGAGAATAAATTCATAATTATTATTCATAAAGAGATACATTTTGATTTGGGCTTCACAAATAAAGAAATACTTCATCTTTTTTGGCACATCGGCACCACATCGTCAGGACTTGTGAAAAGATTGTGAAAGAAATAATGGAAATGGCTGGTATAGTGGTCGACTACAGGGCAACTGCCGGTCCTGCGTTCTGTGACTTTTATCTTGTAATATTATGACTTTTTATTTTAATATTACGTCTTTATTCTCAAAATATCCTGTGGGTTTTTTTTCTCCTCTTCAGTTTGGCCCTAACACGCTGTTGTACAAATAGAGGTTGCCAAAATGAACAAAAAAATAAATAATAATAACCCCAAAACAAAAGTCCACGAAACAATTGTATTAGACCAAGATCAAATGGAAACTACAGCAACAGAATGAACCCAAAACAGTCGCTGTGAAGCACGGAGACTAAATAGACTCCAGGCAGGGACAGACACAGGTGACGCTAACGAGACACAGGTGAAACACATTAGGGCGATTCAGATAATCAACAGAGAAGAGAGAGGAAGTAAAATCCGACAAGGCACGCAAAAGGGGAAAACTTCAAAATAAAACAGGAAACTAAAAGCACAATGTAAGCATCTTGAACACTGAACTATTAAGAGCAGATACAAATCATTAGTAATCCAGTCATTGTGATTTAGTATTAGTGCTGACATTGCAGTTTATTTTTCTTTTGTGCTTTTTTGGCAGTTGGTTGCATGAGTACATTCTCTTTCCTCTCTTTCCCTCTCGTCTCTCATTTCCATTTCTCATTGAGCCAGCTCTTAACACTACATTTAAAAAAAAACAAAAACATTTAAATGCTACGATGCGGACTGTCTTATACACCGCGGCACTAAATTCCATTAATGTGACGCCATATGAAAGAATAACATCACCTGACAGAAGAGGATTTCCTGGTTGAAATACTGTAATACTCTAAATCAGCTTGAGCCTTCTGGTTTGCATAAAATGTTTAAAAAAAAATAAAAAATAAAAAGTGCTTTATGTTTGTTGTGAATTGTGAAATAAATACATGTGGACGTGCCTGTAACATCATCAGCAGAACAGTCTGACCACAGCGGTATTATGAAGTCAACAGTGACTCACAAAATGGCATCACCTCAAGTGAAGGCGCAAGATTACTGGAGCTGAAAATATCCTGTATCTCCAATGAGTCTCCACTCTCATTAATATGACAGACACCAGCCACTGTCCACTTGTAATCTCCTCTACCGTCTCACAGGTGAATCAGCCTCAGACTCCCTCCTGTGCATCATCATCTCCTGTCATCAACACAATCGTCATCTCCACCAGTAACAGAAGCGACATCATCCCCGAGTCACTTACATCACTATTTGATCAGTCTTGAAAAATAAAGTATGATCAATTTGGCCTTTTTGTGTAATCAAATAAAAGTAGGACTTTTTTTTTTCCGAAGGACATTTGAAATTTTGTTGTCGATGGATCAACAACACGCTGAGATGCAAAACATGCATTTGTTATGAGCTCATCTCTGCTTGTGTTTTATGTCAACATCTGCGTCTCTTCACGTATATTATGTCACATAAAAGTCCTTGTATGGTCTTTCCAGGACACTCGTGCCAAGCGGACAGGTCGCCAGTTCATCACAGGGCCACATAGAGACAAACAATAAACGATAATTTAACATCGCAAAGACACTCACGATTGTCGGAAGGTACGAAATCCGGCCAATTATCCTCTAGAGTGGGGCAGGCTTAACTTTCAAAATAAAAGACCTGAAAACAGTGTGGCCAGTGGGACAACAAAAATGTATTTTAATCTAAACTTACTTCATTTAGAAAAGTGAATTAACAATATCTGTTATTTGCAGCAATCAGGGTCATTAAGGACCATGGGATCTTTTGCATTTTGATGTTTCATGCCTGATTGTGCAGGAAGAAGCACCATGGAAACAATCAATCAAGTCTGGCGATCATGCTGCGACTGGCTGCATCTGTATGTTTCATGATTGAAATCTGTGTGTGTTGATTTGAGCGAGGCAGCGTCACCGCTTCTTCCATCTATGGGTTCAAAAGCATTGTGTGCTGATGAAGGACATTTGTTATTATAAATCTGCACATTCCAAACATCATTGTGCTCACACAAGAGTGTGTTTGAAGTCCAGAATTCATGCATATACATTAAATCTCAAATGTGGTTTTCCTCTGTAATACGATATTACAAAATCAAGTAACAAGTAGCACGTGTACATTTTATCATAAGGCAATTCCCCCTGGTGCTGTGTTTCGTCTCTTTGTAACTGGAAGGCCTCACTGTTGGATCAGTGTGAGTCTGACTGGCACCAAGAACTCGCTGAATCACTGGAGTGAGTCTGCGAGCCAAACACACACACACACACACACACACACACAAACGCACAAAAACTCACATTCTGTATTGATGTATAAGTATCAGGGCGACTACATTTTTAGCAACATTGAGAAAGGTTTGTTGTTTTAATTAATGTCATTATTTCTCTACATATTTTTGTAAAGATAATATTGTTGGAGGAGCTACATGGTGGTGCAGTGGCGAGCATTCAAGACAGTCACTGGTTCTGGTTCAGATCCTGTTTTGAACGAAGGCCTTTCTGTGAACATGTGGGTACTCTGGTTTCTTCCCACGTTCTAAAAACATACATTCAGGTTAATTGTTAGGTTAAACAATAGGTTAATTTAAATTGATTATAGGTGCGAATGTAAATGGTTGTTTGTCGCCGTGTGTTGGACCTGTGATGGACTGGAGGGTGTGACTCCTTTGTCTGCGCCAGCTCCAGCCTCTCAGAACCCTCATGTGGAGGATAAAGAGGCGGAAAATTAATGAATAATAATAAGTGTGTAGCATCATGTCTTCTTGCGTTATGTGGGAGCTGTTGTCATTGAGGCATCTGGTTTGGTTCTTCCTCTGCTATGAATCACTTCATGTTTGACTGGGAAAAACCCTGAGAGTCAATGCATTCAGTGCATTGTGCAGTGCAGTGCACAGACAGTGAACATGTGCAACGTACGTGTGTGGCAGCTGCATTACTGATCCGCGGCCTCTCTGCTGTATCTTCTGAGTAAAATCTGTTTCATTCTGTTGTTTCACCTTGAAAATATCTCTTGTTTCAGACCAGTTTTTTTCCTCTCACTGTTCCACACCCACCAGCTTGATTACGTGCCCTGCCTTGATCGCTCTCACCTGTGCTCTATTAGCCACACCTGCAGGATCTGGACCTTGTTTAGACTGCAGAGCAAATTGTATTTTTAAGCTTGTCTAGATCGTATCTAGCTTGTTTTTTTTGGTCAGTCTGGACAGCTAATAACACGAGATCTGATTTCTCCAAATCTGATTCAGACCACATACAGAGGTGGTTTTAAATGTGATTGCGATCTGATTTTTACAGATCTTTTTCAATCTGAACCGCTCAGATAAGAAAGTGTCTTCTACTTGAATGACAACAAATATGACATAGATCCGGAGAGACAGAAGTTAATTGCAAGCACGTTAAACGGTCGAAATAGCGTAAGACAATACAAGAAAGTTTGTGCCACGGGTCCACTTAACCATTTGAGATAGGAACTGGCACAGATTTGGGCTACAGTCCAAACAAGGCCTTAGGCCCTGTCCCAATACCTCCCCTAACCCTACAGTTTTCCCCTAACCCCACATTTTGCGCGTTCACGTGTAGGGTGGAGCTCTGATGCGGGCTTAAAAAGAAGTGGAAGATGGAATTACCCATGATGCTTTGCGAATTCATCAAGCCGGCTGATATTTTTCAACAAAGATGGCGGCCACATCTACCAAGGAATATTTTCGTTGTAATATATTTTCGCAAATAAGCATGTTACAATGTCGAATTGTGTTGGAATATGTTGGTTTGATATACATCCAAAGGACCATTGAGCTTTGAACACAGAAAATAAGTGACAATTTATGAAAGCAGCTGGCTAACTAGCTAGCGAGCGGCTACCCGCCGAGCGCCCCGAGAGAGCACGCCCGCCACGCAGAGCTGCATGATGGGCAAACGCTCTCGAAGCACCTGGAAAACAGCCGCCAGCCAGCTCTGCTACATCTGGGTAGTTTTGTCAGTGTGTGGATGTGTGTACCGGCGTTCACTGGAACACGAATACCCTGGACTTGTCAGATTTTAATCACATTCGTGATATAGCGTTTACGAGGACGGAGAAAAAACGGCGTTGACGAAAAAAAAAAAGACAGCTGACAGAATTGTCAACATGTGACGTAGGTTAGCACGTCTGTTACGTTCACTACGCTAATTTGTATGTAGTGATGTCCCAATACCACTTCCCTCAACGAGGGGAATTTATGGTTGAGGGCACTCAAAACCAAGGGGAAATTTTAAGGGGGAGGTATTGGGACGGAGCCTTTGTCTTCCCTCATCAGTCAGTCTGCAAGTTTTCTGCACTCCCTGGACAAATCTTGTCAAATTTTTGAATAAACAGGATCATCTGTCACCGTCATCTGAGACAGAAGTTGACAGCAGAGTCTACAGTACATGTATTTAAAGGCTAATTTCAACTATAAAAAACAACTATAGGGGTACAGATTACAGAGTTGGAAAAAGTACTCAAATATTTTACTCAAGTAAAAGTACCAATACTTTGGTGAAATATTACTCAATTAGAAGTAAAATTAGTCATCTGAAAATGTACTCAAGTAGAAGTAAAAAGTAGTTCATTTGAAATGTACTTTAAGTAAAAGTTACTTAGTTACTTTGCGTGGGGTGTGAGGGTAGTAGAAATGTGACAAGGGGTCAGAAATCCCAAACTATTTTGGAGCTCACGTCCGGCACGACACAGGATATTACGTCGCTTTTGACGCGCGCCCTCTATGTTCACGCACCATGGCTCATTACCAAAGGTGAGGGTATGAAGATCGCCCGGTAGATTGAGCAGGTTTGCTTTTTGACGGTGCAGCAGAGCGAATGCAATACCGCTCACGCTGCTAATGTCACGCTCCATTGTTCCCTCACTCGTGAGCAAGACCTCAAGATACTTGAACTACTCTAATTTGGGTAAAGACGGAAACAAGGCATTATCGTTATTACTCAGTTATGACATTTTCAAGTTGAAACCCTTGACAAAAAAAACATGGTTTTATTGTCTTTTTTGCTTCATTGCATTTATTTCATATCTATTAAAGATCAATTTAATGATGTTGCTTTCACTCAGCCTGTTTGCAGACTGTACACAAAGCAACATTTGCCATACAGCTGACGGTCACTGGCTTGGAAGAGATTGTCGGGCTGCCTGCCCAGTGCTGCGGTTGCCAGCGTCTGTCTTTCCATTGTGGACCTCAGCACTACACCGTTCTTCCTCCAGAGACGACTCTATTAAAGTATCTCCACTGAATCTGCTTCCATTTTTGTCTGAATTTGGATACTCCTTGTCTGTCCTGTGCTTAGTGGACCATGACACTGAGCGAGAGAGAACATTTTTAAAAATAGATTTCATCCTGTTGGTGAGACTTGGTGAAAGTAGCAGCTGGTTGCCAAGTCTTTGCAGGGTTATATGGTGTCCACCCCACATTTCATGCAAAATGAAATAAGCAGGCAGCAGTTGTGATTAAGACAGCAAGAGAAGCTCAGCTTCCTCTTAAATGTAGTCAAATATGTTCTGTGTTGTATTTACATTTCAATATAAAACATCCACTAGAACGTAATTAGAACTTGTCACTAGTTTGTTCAAAATCAGCTGTTTGGGTTACGTGATTTTCATATTCCCATAGCAGCCTGAAAACTACTTGAAGCTCAGCTTCAACGGTTCTCTATGGGATGACACAGAAAATTGTGTTTTCACTGGAGTGAGCTCGATGGTAATTGGACAAAAGCACCAAAAAAGTCACTTCCACGGGTGCGGTCGTTTGGCTTCTGCGTGATGATTGGAGGAACTGTCTGAAAGGCGGAACCAGAGGCCAGAGGCAGAAACATATACAACCGCCTCTCATTCCTGTGTGGATTTGTGTGGGACAGCTGGTCGTTGTGTGTTATTTGCTCGGCGAAAAACACTATTATAGCATTTCAGTTTTACATAATTAGCACATTTCCTTGTCTTAGTTGTTGGTTGGTTGGTTTTGGTTTGTTGGTTGGTTGGCTATTTTGGTTGGTTGGTTGGTTGGTTTTGGTTGGTTGGTTGGTTGGTTGGTTGGTTGGTTTTGGTTGGTTGGTTTTGGTTGGTTGGTTGATTAGTTGGTTGGTTGGTTGGTTGGTTGGTTGGTTGGTTGGTTGGTTGGTTGGTTTGTTTTGTATATTTGATTGGTTGGTTGGTTGGTTTTGGTTGGTTGGTTTTGGTTGGTTGGTTGGTTGGTTGGTTGGTTGGTTGGTTTTGGTTGGTTGGTTGGTTGGTTGGTTGGTTGGTTGGTTGGTTTTGGTTAGTTGATTGGTTGGTAGTTTTTTTGGTTGGTTTGGTGGTTGGTTTTAGTTGGTTGATTATTATTATTGGTTGATTCATAATACTTTGTTTTGTTTCGACCTCAACAAAGTACAAATGGAAAAGACTTTGACATGGGACGATTGATTCTTTGTGCATGTTTAACGATGCACTGGCCAAAGACAGACTTAAGATTGTAATAATCTTTAATATATCTAATAATCTACTATACTATATCTAAGACAGCCTCATAAAAAATTTAAATGATTCTATAATTGACTGAAAAAAGCTGAACCTGTGTTATGTATACCAACTTAACAGTGAAAGCCACTTGGATACTCCAAGAAAGAAGACTTTGATATTAAACGTAAAAAGCAGCTGTTCATCATTCATAATACAAATCAATAAGGCAATGCAACAGCAAACAAACCTTGAACCTTGGTTCAAGATCATAAAATTAAATCTGGTAAATGAGCTGCAGTCTTGATCATAAACGTGACAACCGTTTATCGTGGCGACCGCCATAAAAAGAAAAAAACCCTGCCGACACCATAAAGCAGGAAATCAAGATGAAAAGCTAAAGAGAGTGAGCGATAAAGGAAACGTTTTTAAGGAGAAACGGAGAAAGAAAAGAAGGCAAATTCTGATTTATAGAGAGGAGGAAAAAAAATACAGGAAAGACTCGAGACAATAAGGGAGGCCAGAGAAAAACGAGAAGAGAAACAAAGAGAGAGGGGGAGGTGCAGCAGACTATAGGCTCAATCTGACTGCTGTGTTTAATTGCTGTAAAATAGGCAGTAAGCTTCTCTTCCCACCTACTCTGAGCATTGTTAATACGCTATTAGCCTTTTCTCCTCCTCCTCCTCCTCGACTCCTCACAGCCGGTCTCTGGACACAAACACATACACACACGCGCACATGCCTGCATGTGTGCATTTACTAATGCACACATGCATGCGCAATAGTGACAGGCGTAGGTGCACTTGCACTGCATTTGTGGAAAGTCAAGAGGGTCAGTGTGTGTGTGTGTGTGTGTGTGTGTGTGTGTGTGTGTGTGTGTGTGTGTGTGTGTGTGTGTGTGTGTGTGTGTGTGTGTGTGTGTTGTATTTGTTGGACACGTTGTCTGGTCCTCACATATTTAAAGGGTTAAGACCTGCTTTTAGGGTTAGGCTTAGAATTGGGTTTAGGTCAGGGTGCGTGTTAGGTATTTCGTTGTGATGTAAGGGGCTCGGGAATGCATTATGTCGAGGTGAGGGTCCTCACTTTGAGTGCTGTGCACGTGTGTGTGTGTGTGTGTTCAGTCCAGTCACTGAGCAGTTTGAGAAGCTCTGACAGGTTGGAGGTTTGAGTGCAGCGAGGAAGCTGCTGTCTTCCCGAGAGTGGCCAATAAATGTTGATTTCTGCTTGTATTGTGCAGCCACCTTTCATTCTCCTCCTAACGCTCCTCCTAACGCTCCTTCTAGCCATAAACGTAAACTAGTCCTCAGGAAGTAGATTCTGCCTGATTAGGACTGGGTTTTGGTCTCTATGAGGACAACTGGTCCTGACAAGATCAGTGTTTTCGTCAGGGAAGGTCCAAAAGAGACAGCAAATACAAGTACACGCACGTACACACCCATATGCAGGCATGGTGGTTTTATTCTTTTCTCTTTCTCTCTTGTCTCGCTCAGCCGTCCACTCTCCCTCCCTCTTCCCTACATGTTAACTGAGCCACAGGATGCTGAAGGCTTTAATCAACACAGCATAATGCACATCGGGCTCTGCGGTGGTGATCGCTTTCACTTCCATTCGATCCTCTCTGCTCGTCTGCCTGGTCCTCCTCCTGCCATCTGAGTTTTGGCTTCACGTAACCTGCAGCTCTTAGCTGCCAAAATAAGACGCATGAGAGAGAAAGAAAAGAGAATTCATATTTTCAGACAAATCAATGATCAATATAAGATAATGATAAAGATAATTTATTTTTACATATATTATATACACAACATTATTTATATTGAAGAAATCAACCTGTAATAAAAGCAATAATGTGATATAGACTGAGCAAAACTAAATTGCCTTTTACTGTGTTTGTCTTTTTACTTTTGGTCCTGCTTTAAAAATAGCATGCTACGCTATTTTTAGAGATTCGTACAATACCTAGAGTCTGGTACAGTGTCGACTGTCATTCATTTTTAAATGTTGATTTTAACCTCATTCAAATGCTTACACATAGAGAATAGCCTACTACTAAATTGCAAGCAAATACACTCATCATCCATTACTATGATCCAACAGGGCAGAAATGATATTTACTCCGTGGTTATCTTAATCTATTTGACAAACATTTATAATCCCCCCTTTTTCATTTGCAGTAACGAATAGACTGTATATGTAAATTAAAAAGAGTAATTGTTTCATTGTGTTGCTGCCATTTCATATTTGAATTCCATTCTTTAGTCGACCAGAAAGAAGCATTTTCATTATGTAACTTTGCAATGTAATTACTTTATAACTGCGGGGTATGTCCTTACATTTTTGGACAAATATGGATAATCATTATCTTGCTGAAGTCACACTGCGTATATTAGTGTGCAATTTAAAATATTATTTGTGTTTTCATAGGTTTTTTTTTTTTTTAAACTGTAGTTAATAAGACATATTGTCTTGTCTTGTCTAAGTGGAGGTTGTATAAGACATATTTCTAAGTTCCCCTTAAAGCCATGTGTCCATTTAACTCATGCAACTCACTGATGAACAATTTCATACTACACAGTATAATTAAAACACACACACACACACACACACACACACACACACACACACACACACACACACACACATTAACATTTTTCAGTTATCACAAAGTGAGAAAATAAAACACTGCCATCTTATGCAGAAACATTATGCATTGTTCACAAACAACCTATAAAGAGTGCAGGTTATGTAGTAGGACTGTCAACGAATATTCTATATTCGAATATATATTCAAATAGGTTTTAAAAACAGATATTAAATTAATATTCAAATGTGGAAAAACACATCCCCGCTGGCAGCAAACACATGGTTCTCGTTTCTGTTTCACAAGCTTTGGATTTTCAACTTTGCAAGTCGGGTCGCTTTTTTTGGCTTTTTCTTATATGGAGCTCCCCCTACAGTTTTGGAGTCCATATTTTGACAACACCACCATAAACATCCATTCTTAAATCTATCCATTGTCTACCGCTTTATCCTCATAGTCGTAAAAACGTAAAAACACCTAACACATAACGCCAACAACACACTGAACAAGGAATATATTTTTCGGCTCCCACTGGAACCATTTCATTTTTTGAAACAATCTTATTTCAGTGTGAACCAGTTGGAGCCGTGTCCGAGCCGTGCTGGTGTGAAAGGTCTATGGGAGACTATTAAATCTGATTTATGCTGGACACTCCTCAGTTTTACAAAGATTGGTGATTTTAGACTACAACTAAGACTGAAAACCTAAGCATCCAAGAATGACAAGAAGAAGAGGTAGTAGAGTGGAATAAGGCATATTCTTTTCTTTCCTTTGTCTGTTATTATTGTTGTGCATAATGACCACACATCAACTACAACTGCTGCAAACCCCAAATGAAGCACAAGTGAGTCAGAATAGAAGAAAAATCCTTTCGAAAGCACAGAATAATCTACGACAAAGCGAGGGTGACTAAAAAAGAGTGGACCTCAAACAAAGTCCTAACAAGGCAATCAAAACACCACCGCTCACTTCAAATCCAGCTGGTGTAAAATGCTTCATTGCCTCTGCGCCTGTAAAAAGTCCTCTCAGAATACAGTATGTGCCGCTGCATTCACCCTCTCTGCCTCACAAATCTTATCCACAGTTTGCATTCGGTGATCTGAAGGAAGATAAATGGAATATTTGGCTCCTCATCAAAGCTGTGGGGCCGAGCGTGCTGTGGCGGTATCGCCGCCGCTGCCACCGGCACGCTTGTGATGTGTCGCCATTTCACTGCAGCGAGGGTGAAATTATGGGGCTATTGATTTCCAAAAGAGAGCAGTTTCACTGAGTGCAGCAGAGCAGGACCAGAGGCAGACTACCCCCACTTTAGTAGCTCATAGCGTGTTAGATATACCTATAGTCCTCCTACTGACTCAGTTACCCTATTTTGTTTTAATGGCCATCCATCTATTCTTTACCCTCTCCACCACCTCTCTTTTTGTCATGACCTCTCCTGGAGTTTCACAGGAACATTGATCTTGCTACCTCTCACTAACACACTTCCATGTTCTGACTTGTTTTGCTTGACAAGCTGTTATGATTCCACCGGGCCTGAGGAAATCCGTTATGTCTGTCTCTCTCTTTTGCGTTCACAACTGCCTCCCTCTCTTCTTTATTGACCTCCGCCAGGAGGTATATGTTTTCTGTCTGTCTGTCTGATAGCAAGATAACTCGAAAAGTCGCGGTTGGATTTGGCTGACATTTTCAGGAAATGTCCGCAATGGGACCAGGAACAAGCGATTAAATTTTGGGTGTGATCCGTAGACGCTATCACTGGTTACAACACTTGCTGTCTGACCATAACGTTATCATTGGTTGCAACTCCAGCTGTCTGACCCAGGTGCACCGGCAGGGTGTATTTTGTAGGCTCTGAGCTGCCTTGGCGGAGGTCTGCACTCTACGAGTGCTTCTCTAGTCTTGATTCTTTTATTTGAAGCTTTAAGCCAGTTTTGTGCAAAGCCTCAAAGTGGGCTTTATCACTTTGACACAATAGTTCCTTTCCATTTAAAGGATGTGTTGACCGCGCAGGACCCAGAAGTCAGGCACTTACGGAATGAGATGGTCCCGTCTACCCATCCCACTGGTTACGTCACTTCTTCTAATCAATTGTGGCAGGCGTTACACTACACTTGGTGGCCACATCACCAATTCCGAAGTCCTACAGCTCCCTCAATAACCCATACTTAAAAAAGAAGAATCTAAGAATCCACAAGACATATCCTTTGCAGCCAAGCTAATGTCGGCTACATTTGAAGGAGTCGGCGCAGACCGTTTGAAATGGGACAGCCCACGTTGCTGCACTGTGACGTATTTTGACGTCATCCGGTTCACACATTTTTTACCCTTTTTAACTGATCTACAGTTGGGGCATTGTTCAGTTTGATTCTTGTGTAACACTCATGACTTCCAGTGATGAAAAGCTCGGACCAAGCAGGGGCCTGGCAGTCTGTTGACGTCACATTTTAGTATCAGCTCAGCTTGCTTAGAACCTCTGCAGAGCAGGTACCAAAAGGTACTATCTGAGATAAAGGAAGTTCACTGGTGGTGGACTCAAATGGTACAAAGGATATAAGGAATGGTCAAACTTCTGGCAAGAATTCAGCACTGCTGGAAGTGAATATAAGACTGAAGCCGGTCCTTATGTTTATGTAGAATTTAATCTACACTTTGAACATGAAGTGGAGGTTGTGTAAAATAAATGGCTGTTTGAAAAGCACAAAAAAAACAAAATAGAGACCATTCCCATCATTATCATTCTGAATGTGAGTATTAATGTCACACACATTCATGCATGCACAGACCAGATGCCAAAACAAGCCAGCGCCCTCGGTGTGAACAACATAACTGATTTACAAGGGCAGGTCTTTGCAGTGCTTTGAGGCTCTTGTTAAATCCAGACCCTTTTTCTTCTTCTTCTTCTTCTTCTTTTTTTTTTGCCAAGCAACACCAATTTTGTGCCAAGCCTGAAGGTAGGCTAAATCACAGAGACTGCTGAAACCCAATTGTCTGTATCCTCCCAGATATTGCATAACATGCAGTGAGAGAGCTGCCACAGCCACAGTAATTAGCCCATTAACCCTAATGTGTCTAAATCATTTGGACGGGGGGGGAATGGCTTAATGTAGAGCAGCAGCAGACATTCCACTTTACAGGGCCCCATGCAACCTGCAAACACTCATTATGACGGACATAAACCAAACCTGGTTTTTATGTGAACTCCACTTGAGATGATTCCTCTGCATTCACCAGAGATCAATCATTAGTTGATGAGTTAATTTAGTTTTACTGTAAATGTAATAATTTGCTGCGTGGAATTGAGGACGAGGCTGAAACAACAGTGCTTTCTTCTTCTTCTATTTTACTCACTAGAAAACACGGAAGGAGAACAAAGCCAACAATGTAGTAAGTAGCTTTTCATTAAAAGCTAATGACCGTTACATTCATCCAGGATTTTTATTTTATTTTTTTTAATATTCTCAAGCTGCAATAAGTTCTTCAAACACAGGGTAAGGCAGAGAGGTTCTAGGGTTTCCTGCTGTAGGATTGAGTATAAAAGCTGATAATAATCATCATAATAGTATTGAATAATAATAATAATAATGTCTTTTGCAATGTCTTTTGTGCTACGAAGTCAAATAAGGATTTGCGAGAAATGAAATATACTGTGTGTGTAATATATGATGTTAAAATTGTGGCATGAGTGTGCGCACACAGTTATTGGCCGCGTTTCCCAGATTCGATCTTTCTTAAGGACTTAAGAAGGCTCTTAAGAAGGAATGGCTAAGAAGGAGCGCTAAGATACGGGTGTTTCCCAGACGCGTTCTTAACTGCCTTCTTAGGAGAACCATAAGATCAAGCCAAAGAAGCTTTTTAAGAAGCTCTTAACGAGAGCTGTTCACCACTGTGGTGCTGAAACTGAATCAATCGATGACAGGCAAATCGATCACCCACCGCTTTATCAGCGCATAAGTCACACACAGCGCCACGTGTTCCCCCCACACAGGTGCAATTAGGCTCAGGGGCGCCTGCAGGAATTAATGCTATGGTAAGCACGCCCATCAACGTTACACAGCCCTATAAAGGCTAAGTTACCTTTAGATTTGTTTTAGCGTGCCGTTAACATATGGCGTTTTGACAAGCACACCAGTTGTCTACCTTGTTATTGCCCATCTGGAATAACTCCTCTAGCTTTACTGCGTCCATCCTCCATCCTTTCTATTGTCGTTGTTTATAAGAACTTGCGATATCCATGATGAGTACTGAGTTAGTGGATTAGCTTCACATTATGTGCTGATAACCATATATATATAAAAGAAAAAGAAAAGAAAATCAAGCCCATTAGCGCATACCCCCGTGAATATTGGCACACACGTGAGAATGGAAGAGATCGGCAGCAAAAAAACCAAGCGGGCACCGTCGTTTACCGCGGAGGAGATGGGCGTGTTGGTGGAGGAGGTGTGGCAGCACCGTGAAGTTTTATTTGGTGGAACTAAAGGAAAGAAAAACATCACGGTGAAGAACCGTGTATGGCAGGCTATAGCAGAGAAGATGTCCCCCTCCAGCCCATGTGGCCTACGTGACTGGGGTGCTGTGCGAAAGAAGTGGCAGGAATTCCAAAGCCAGACCAAGAAGAAGAGTGCCCAGGTGAGGAGGGAAGCCATGGGCACGGGTGGTGAACCACCCGGTGGGACGACCCTCACTCCCAATGAAGAGAAAGTCCTGTCCATAATCGGGAAGACGGCCTCTGAAGGCTTCACAGGGGGCATTGATGTTGAGGGGGACAAGGGCCTCTCAAAAAGTGAGGAAGAGGAGCCATCCGGGAGCGGAGCAGGGACATGCACGCCCACAGGAGAGGACGACCCCACACAACCATGCCCTGTCCCCGTGCGCCAACCAGCAGGGGCCGGTGTCCGCATGCGGGGAGTCTTAACCAGGCGGCCTGCAATAACCACCTGCACCTGCAGCGAGACGCTGGTGCGCTTGGAGAGGGAGAAGCTGGTGGTGCTGCGGGGGATAGAGGGCCAGCTCGTAAGACAGACGGCCCTTCAGGAAGAGATGGTCCGGATGAAGCAGGAGAGGTTGGAGCTGCACCGGAGAAAACTGGCGCTTGCCGAGGCGCAGTTCAACCGTCCCTCCATCTCCGTTCCAATCATCCTTCCCCAGGATTCAGGTACGGGACATTTCTATTTTTTTATCTGCATTACGCAATGTATCCCGTTCAATTTCATTAATCAATCCCCCTTCATTGCAGGTGATGCAGACGCCCAGTAAAGCCGGAGATGCCACCCCTCCTCCCTCATTATGCTTTCAATAAACATGGTTTCCTTTTCAACCATGTATTGTGTGGATCATTTTGCATTGAAAAAGCTCTCTCTCTCTCTCTCTCTCACGCTGTTGATTAGCAGCGAGAATGTGCTGTATTGCAGCCATGGTTTCTCACACATGCGGACTTTGGCAACGCCTTTATATAGAGTAGCAGGTGAAGCCTCTCTGGATTAGGTTCAGCTGTGCTCAATTACACCTGTTTCCTTGATATCTGTGAAATTCCACAGGGTTGTTGATGGTTTTTTTTATGTGTAGTACTATAAACTCATAAACGTGTAATTCAATAGCAGTTTTTTCTTCTCTACTATTTCCCTATGTTTCTTGCGCCAGTGGTCCACAGCTATGAGCGCATTTCAACATTGAACATTGTTTTATTATTTCAAAAAGTGGAGGATATAAATTTCCCTGACGCGGCTTGATCACTGTAGCCTAGAAATCTAGACGCCCCTAGCGGCAGGCTGTGATCACTGAACATTTGATCGCTAAGAAGGCTGTTAAGAGTGGGTCAGCTCGATCTTACGTTTCCTTCTTAGTGAAAGATCTTCTTAAGCTAAGAGCGACTCTGGGAAACACGTTCTTCTTTCACAGCGTTCTTAAGAGGGCTCCAAAGAAGATCTGGGATCGCGGCCATTAACTGTACTATTATTAGTCCGGGTTTCTTACATTCATATCATATAAAAATGTGTTTTGAATGCTAATAATTCACTTCATGTTTATGTCATTGCGGAATCTGACTGAGCGAAAACAAATAAGAATACAAATGATTATTGTTTATCAAGTAAATATGAGGTAAAATCATGTCATGTAAAATAATACATGAAAGGGGTGGGAGGAAAAAAATCAATACAGTGAAATATTGAGGTAATTTGCGTGGCCATATTATGTCGCTTTTGAGATACCAAGTATCGATATTTTCTTTTAGAATACGTTTGTTTTTCAAATAAACATTAAACTTTTTTATGGATTAGCTTAAAAAAATCAATTGGCGTTTCAGTCCAGAATGGTACCAAGTGCTCAGTGGAGATGTCGTGTGAGTATATCGCAATATTCGATTCTGCAAAAATACACAATATCGTGGTAATATCGTAACACGGTCTAATCAATCGAATTGTTTAATACCACAATAGTAAGAGAAACTCTTAGCAGCAGGTTTTTTAAACGGGACATTGAGGGTGACAGACTCGCATATTGATCAGCACACAAACGCTGATCTCTGCATAACAGGAAAAGGATGATAGTAAAAACCCATTTTTCCTTTAATTATTATTGCACTATAAGACCTCTCCACCCCCCCCCCATCCACGGCTTATATTACACAAACACACACACACACATCTCCCAACATCCATTTCCTCCGCACCCCCCCCCCCCCCCTCTCCTTTTGCTATACTCTTAGTTTGGGTGTGTCCATCTATTTCAGTGTCTGGCTGGGCTGGTGGTGGGTAACGGTGGCTTTGCATTGCACTCAGCAGCAGAGCTGTCCAGCCAGCACTCTCCCTCATTAGCCTCATGCCTCTTCTTCCTGAAAATGCACTTTTAAAGCATCTTAATTGCATTGGGGAGATAACCCCGTGGGCGCAAGACAGGAAGCCTTGACCATATAGAGCTTGAAGGGCTGGAGGGTTTGCGTGTGTGTGTGTTAGTGTATTTGTGTGTGTGTTGGGATGTCGAGAGTGGAGAGTTGAGGTTCTTTTCGTCAAATCAATGGCCCATCCAGAGGCTAATGCAGCTCTGGGCAACTCCTCAGGAAGCATTAAGACTATTAGTGCAGGCCTGGCAGGAACACACACACACACACACACACACACACACACACAATAAGAGAGAAAGAGAAAAATGCCGTACATGCACACGCTGCCTTTACGTGATAGACACACACTGATGCATTCCCATTATCCAGTGGTGTAGTGTGGTCTACTGTAATGAGGATACTGTTACCCCACCACCACCACACACACACACACACATTTTTACACAGCATTCAAAATGAGAACCCTCATGACATAATGCTTTCCCTAACCCATTAATCTAAACACCAATTCTGACCCTTAAACCGGGTCTTAACTCCCCAAAAGTGGTCATACCTATGTTCCCCGTGTCCTATGTATGAGGCGCCGATTGTAAAGTTGCACATGCTAAAATAAACAGCAACTTTTTGCCACATTTAGCAAAATAACATATATAAAAAACATGTGAATTTTTTTAATCTTAGTTTTGACCAGATTTACAGCAATATTTGTGAATTTTGTGATATTTACTTCTCCTGTGAAAATATAATTTCAATGTTTAATCTGAATAAAAAATCTAAATCTAAATGTTAAATATTACATATAAATTTTAAATGTTAAATAACATAATACATATATATATAAATATATACATAGCCATGTAAATCAAAAAAATAAATGTTTTTCTCTGTCCCGGAACGTAGTTTCCAAATCATTTGACGCAAAAGAAATTAGTCATTTAGAATCCAATCATGTGGTTTGTGTATTAAGATAAGACGTATTTATAGTTTGGCAGCGACGTTGTCGGAGGTGATCAGCTCCGCCTCTGTGGACGCTCGGTGCGCACAGTGGCCGGCGTTGGGCATAGAGCAGTGTTTCCTCTGCCTGTCATATTGAAATGATACGCTGGCTCAGATGTCTCTGTCATCAGATACTTGGTGTGATCCATAGATTTGTTGTTGACGTGTTATTTTGTTTTTAATGTAAATGTTTTCACCTGACAGTTTGAAAAACGTTTATATAGTTAAGGTAGTTATTAGTTATAGTTTGATTGTATAAACACAGCCTGACCTCCTCAAGCTTTTATTTTGGTACATCCGGTTACCGGCAATTTGAATTTGCATATTAGCTAAATATTTCGTTTCAAACGATATATATATATTTATATTTAACATTTAGATTTATATTTAACATTTATATTTAACATTTCGATTTAACGATCAGGGAGCATCGGACCTTTTTTTTAAAAAAGGGTTCGCCCATGGTTTATATAATTTTTGGTTAAAGCTAGCAGGCTAACGCTATGCTTTGCCAGCCTGCTAACTTATACGTAATTATAATTTAAGAGGGTTGTAATTTGAAAACTGTGAGAGAACAAATGTAACGTGTTAACAGTAAGGGATTATTTTTTAAATTAAGAGAAAGTAAATGAATAAATTATGTATGTTTTTATTTATTTATTTTGCTTTTGAACATTTTGATTTTGTTTTTGTGGTTTTTGTTTTTTGTGGTTATTGCTGTTGTTATTCTGAATTTTTACCTAATTGTAGAGATTAGGCCAAAATAATCCTTGTGCTTCATCCTGTTCCTTTTCCGGTTACTGATTTTGAGAAATGTATGTTGAATTAGTTTTTCTTTGCTTTTCTATCTAAATATTCTGTTGTTCCTTCCTCTCCTTTTTCTTTTAAATGCTCAATTTCATTGTACTTGTGCAATGACAATAACATCTTTCTGACTCTGATTCTCTGCAGGACACCTGGTTTACTTTTTGTAAATAATATTATTTGTTAAAGAAATAATTTGTCACCAGTTATGTCGTGAATGGGGTTGTAAAGGTTAGTCACTGAAGTTTAATCTGCTCTTGCTAGTTCTTCTGGAATATCAGTGTCAAACAAAGTGAATCCTACATTAACACTCAAATTCTCCATTGTTCTGATGTTACACCTACTTTTTTTTATCTTTTGTCAGAATGAAACTTCAAACCTCACCTGCCGTAGAGTCAGTGGGAGTTGGCGAGGGCTGGAAGGTCTGCTCTGTGTTACAGTGGATGTCATCAGCACATCCACTCGTCTCCTTCCATCAGGAGAATCGTGATGAAGTCTGATTCTGACTTCAAAAGATCACACTGACCTGTGGCAAGAAGAGAGTAAGATTTCTACCTGAGCCTTTTGTCAAATGACATGGTTATGTTTAGATAATGAACTTTGATGTATATTATTATTATTATCGTGTGTAGCTTCAGATGGCCAGTATGTCATTTCTGCCACTTGGGTTTTATCAATGAAAACAATACCAAAGTTAGACCTAGTTTGATGACATCAGATAGCAGCGTGAGATCATTGAAATTGACCAAATAGATAGACCAAAACCTGGTCCTAGTGAGGCTGTACCTACACCACCGTTCAAAACTTCTCATTTTTGAAGGAAAAGCACTTTTTTTTTCAATGAATATAACATTAAATGGATCAGAAATACCCTATACATTGTTAATGTGATAAACGACTATTCTAGCTGCAAAGGTCTGTTTTTTAATGGAATTTGTACATAGGTGTATAGAGGCCCATTTCAAGTGTTCTAATGGTACATTGTGTTTGCTAAAGGTGTTAGAAGGCTATTGGATGATTAGAAAACCCTTGAAAACCCTTGTGCAATGATGTTAGCACAGCTGAAAACAGTTTAGCTGGTTCTTTTGAATAAAAATCATTATTTCTAATCTTTTTATTCATTTTGCAACTCTTTTGATGAATAAAAGTGTGACTTTTAAAGGTCACATAGAGTGGTCCTGTTGCACATATATGTTAGTTATGGAGGTCTACTTACATACATTAACCACTTCTTCCCTGAGTCCCTGCTCGAAAATGACATGCCCAAACTAAATAGAGTAAACCTCTGCAGTTACAAGCTCTATGTGGATTATCTTGGTATCAAAATGAACTCGGGGAACAGATAGAGATCATTCATGTTACTGTGAACTAAAATGTGCCTCCAACCTTTAGCCAAAGGCACCGAGTTGACGGTCTTCACCTCCATCCCTTTTCACCTGTATTCCCTGTCACCAGCCAACAAGACCATGCTTTCAGCTGGGACTCCCCTGGTTGCTATGGCAACCCACTCTGGTGGGGCGGGGGGGGGTCGCTCTTAGTGTGCCTCACCTGAGCAATTCCAGACTGGCAGACAGACATGCTGTGGGCAGGTGTGTGTCAGCGTCAGCGCTGTCCCTGCTGTGGCGATATCACCATGGAGACCAGTGTGTGTGTGGAGGTGTGTCGCTGCGGGCACTTCCTCGCCTGCGTGGCAGATGCCAGATCGGGCGACCACACACCACCACCCTGCCTATACAATATCATCGACATCATGTTTTATGGATTTTCGTCCCCTTCCGCTTTGTTTGCCGCTCCCCTGGCTGTCGATGGCACCCACAGAGTATTTTTAGGAGTGTATTTCTGTTTTCGCTCTGCTTGCACATAACTCGACACAGCCAGCTTCACATTGATTTTGGAATGCATGATCCCTCTCTCTTTCTATCTCTTTTCAATGTTTGTCCCCCCCCCCCTCCCTCCTGTCGATTTATTCTCCTCAGATTTACATCCATCTGTTTTCCTCAGACGCCATCCTCATCGTTTCAATTCAGTCTTTATGCTTCTGGCACTTTGCAGTCTTCCCAGCTCCCTCCTGCTTTTCTTCTATCCATCTTTCTCTCTCTCCTTCCTTTGCTTTCATATTCTCTGTGTCATGTCACAGCAGCTGAGGCCAGCCATAAACAGGATATGTACCTGTGAGATTGTGTGTGTGTGTGTGTGTGTGTGTGTGTGTGTGTGTGTGTGTGTGTGTGTGTGTGTGTGTGTGTGTGTGTGTGTGTGTGTGTGTGTGTGTGTGTGTGTGTGTGTGTGTGTGCACACAATAGGACCAGCAGCCCTTTGGGGTGAGAAGCACAAACAAACAACCACTGGGCAATAAACTATATCTTTCCCCCCGGATGATTTTTTCAGAGAGGAAAGAATAGATGTGATGAGTACGGGAAGAGGGAAAAGATAAAATAATGACAAAGGACAGTTGGTGAGGGACCCTTGATAGTTTAAAAAAAATTTATTTGTAACGCGGGAATCAGACTGCATGATATTTTTTAGTCTTCTACGGTGTCAGATTATCAATCACAGTGGCATAGATTCTGGCAACACTATACATTTGCCCACAACCAATCATTGTTTGCGACACAAAGTGAGTCCATAGGTCATTGGGAGGCGGGTGGTAAGGAGTTGTCAATCATGGCTTCTGTTGTCAAAGCTCAACGAAACGTCTACGGTGTCACTATTCCACCTAACAGCTGCAGCATCCCAGGAGCATGATGACGTAAGAGATGTCAGACTAGGCAAGAAAATAAAAAAACATCCAACATGCTAGACTTCTCATCAGGGTGTCATGGAGCATCCCAGACGCCAAAATCTTCAGTTGTGTTCTTCATTGTTCCCAATGTTTGTAATCTGGAAATGAGTCGGTCAAGACCAGATCGCTTGAAAATCGGCCTGAATTTGTGTCGGCTGACCCCGACATAAGACCTCGACTGTCTACAGTTTTCCTCCTTCCTTCCATGAAGTAGATGCCAAGTACAAACAAATGTGCACAGTTTTCCCACTAACTGCTTCTCACTATTTGACAACCTTTTCCAGCTTGAAACTGAAGTTTTGAAACCTGCCCACACCAAAACCCATTGATAAAATCAGCAGGTGTGATCTTGTGAATTCTTTGTTGGGGAAATGTTTGTTCTGATTCAACACAGTGACACAAACTTACCAAAGAAGGCATGCCGTTTACCAACATATCCTTGAGAGATGAAAACTCGTTAGCGGCGTCAACGGTAATGCACATTAACGCATTACGCTAAAGGTGCTAATGCAGCTAACTGGTAAACGGTGCCTGGACTCGTAAACATAACGTCAGGCACGTCTTTTTACGGTCAGTCATCGTAGAAACAGGCCATGTGCTAATGTGCATTAACGTTTACGTCGCTAACTGCCGTTAACGTAATAAAAACACACATTTTATCTATTTATGGACTGCGGTGGCAGGAGGAACACGTGCTTGGACTCAATCAGAAGACTTAATCTGTTGTTTATTAACCTCCAATGTCTCTGTGAGTATAACAGAGACATTGCTTAATGCTTTTATAAGCATTTACTAGTACAATTATTGTACTAATACATACATTCACTTTGTTCATAAATAAATATATAAAGTGCTGTTTACACATTATTTTATTTCCTTCCTGAAATACTACATTTTTCATTGTTGCTCAAGCGTATAATTCAGTTTAACTTCCCCCCTTAATTCATAATTATCCTCCTGGTAAAAGAACGTCTCGGTGTACTGCCCGGTTGGAGATTATATTTTATTTTACTTGTTCCACAAGAGCAGTGAACTTAAAAAATATGAAGTTCAAAATAAGTAACACTCTCAAAAAAAAAGAAAGAGAAATAAATCATAGCAGCAATACGGAACAGGATTGGGGCCACAGAGGGAAAAAAATATTTGAATTCTGACTTTAAAACTCTCAGAATTCTGACTTCTGACAATCCTCCTCTTTACAACACTTTTAAATGAGTTGTAAAAATATTGCAGAGATGGTGAATAAGGATGCACAGAGTTAGAAATAACACAACGTGACTTTTCTCCTATCTGCAAGAAGTACACGGAACGTGATAGGAAGCGACGGCGCGGCTAAAACCTGCTGCTCTTTCACTCACTGTGGGTTCATGCAGAGACCTGCCGTGAAACTCCCAGGTGTGAATTTAAATTATTTTAAACAGAAGTGATAGTGGCACGCCACAGATTCACAGAGGACTGGTTCATGTCTGTGCAATTTGTTTGTGTGTGTGTGTGTGTGTGTGTGTGTGTGTGTGTGTGTGTGTGTGTGTGTGTGTGTTTGTGTGTGTGTGTGTTTTCTCCACACATTTTCATTTTCTCCAACTATATAAACACACCTTTGTGAATTTGTGAAATTTGGAAACACATCACAGTTTTTTTAAAAACTGTCGAATTTTGTGACTTCTGCACAATTAATGTCAGGTATATCTGTTAACTGACTTGAAATGACATTAAAAGCTTCAAGTAACTAAGTGTAAATGCCTCTCTGTAATGCATTCATGTGTAATAGCACTAAAGAGTCATTGCATATCTCTGTTAAGCAGTACTTATGGCATCTAAGCATTTACTAACAATGATCACCCTTTCCGTTATTAATTTTCCTTGCGACCATTTTATTTGAACATTAACAATAGTTATTACAGGATAAATTGTGCTCATATAAAGTTTATTTGGGGTGTGTATTTGTGAAGTTGTGACCCACAATATAACATTTATACTTCCTGAAACACAGTTAGAGGTTTTTCGTACAAAGCTGTCGACTCCACACAACTGTTTCTCAGTCTAGTCGTTTTTTCAGGCACTGACTCTGGACGATTCGACAGTTTCTGGAGTTTGAGACATGTTGTTCACGTATGAGAAATTCAGCAGAGGGGAAAATGTCTAACTTTCATGTGAGGCTTGAAACCATTGGTTTTTGTGGACACTTTCTTGCCGGTGAAGCAGACGCAGCTCCTCCAGTGTGTTCTCACAGGGGCTCAGTGTGACGTTAGCCTGAAATCTGACAAGAGAGCCGGCAGGTGGAGTTGTGTCTGGACTACAGAATGACTTATGCATATATATATATATATATATATATATACACACTCAACAAAAATATAAATGCACGAAGAAAAACTTGTAGTTATTGTTATGTGACAAAACAGAGTAACTATCCAAAAATAACAGTACAACTTTATCAATAAAGTGGCTTTAATTTGCGAGCATTAGGATCAATTTCAAAACAAAAGTCCTAGAGTAATGGCAGGAAGAACTCAATGGGGGTCAATGATCCATGAGGTTTGATGAGCCACTTGAAGTTGGCGGCCGTTCTGGGGAACTGGAACCCGCTGGCGGACACGCCTACCCAGAACATCCCAAAGGTGTTCGATAGGTGACATGTCTGGTGAATACGGCGTCATTCAGTTGTGTTGCCACAGCTGTAACGCTCAACCCAGCACTCAGCATGCCAATGGCACGCTCCCTCATGATTTGTGACATCTGTGGCATATTGACAAGTGACAAAAGTCCACATTTTGGTGTGCCCTTTTATTGACCAGACCATAAGGAGTGTCTGTGTACTGGTCACGCATAATTGACCACCACTCTGCCATGCTCCATGACTCTGGTGAGTTGAAATAGGAGTGGCCAAGTGACACTGGACTACTGGGTTTGAGCAAAACAAATCATTCCGTAAACAAATGCATCAAGAATCTGAGCAAATGTCATGACATTCTGTTTCAAGTTTGTGCGTTTATATTTTTGTTGAGTATATATACACGCCCTCTGAACAATTCCTGCTTCGATTTCATCACTCTGCCAACCCAGTTTCCAGCTACATCAGGCTCTGTATGAAGTCAGCCCACAAAACAGCAGACAGGAGTCGGCAGCCAGTGGCTGAACACTCTGCAGAGGAGGAGGAGCTCATTCCCTCAGAGGACAGTGACCAAAATAGAGCTAAAAGGAGAACATTGGACTGATATTATCAGGACTCCTGGAGAATGCTGAATATGTTTGTTTTCTTTGCATTTGTGACATTACAATGATGTGTCAAATATCACATTTATTGCGGTTTGTTGCTCCCCAGTTGCAAAAGAAACAAAAAAAATATGATTGTATTACAATTTAATGTCTTAAAAAAAAGGACCCAAATGCAAATTTAAGACAATCAAAAACCCAGGGAAACATTAGGAAACCGAAGAAGTGCACTGAAACAAACGAAATGAACCAACGTAGACACTGAAGAGCACGGAGATTAAATGCACTCGGGAGGCACGGGGTTAATCAGACACAGGTGAGACAAACGAGACGCAGGTGGATCACATCAGGGCCAACAGGACGAGGAAGTCAAAGTGAACAAGGTACACACAGCAGGGAGAAGTACAAAATAAAACAGGAAAGGTCAAGAAATAAAGAATAAGTGTCAAGTAACTCACAGCTACTGTATTCAAACAAACTGACTATTCTACCTGCATGTTACAAATATAATCAGGATTATTTTTGGTCAAGATAATCACAACAAGAAATTCTTATTTTGTCCAATGCCTAGTAGTCTGAAGTGAGGGCTTCTCTCCTTGCATGAACATATATATATATATATATATAGTGCACATTATTAAGTAAACAGAAGATATTTTCCAATCCAACTCCTTCCCACTAAACGCAGAGTATCTCCACAGTCGTGTAGGTAAACGGCAACACCTCAGTTCTGCAGACATATAGCTGTGAAACTGAAATAAAATCTTTGTATGTAAATGACAAAAAAGAATGCTTCTGCCCACATACATTGGATGCACAAAACAGTAGAGAGCGAGAAAGAGAGAGAGCTGTGAAAGAGTGTCAATGTTCTTTCTGGAGAGAAAACACCAGCATATTCAATTGTGCTCCTGGCCTGTGGAGGGCGCTGTCGTGCAGCTCTAATGCTGTGTTCCAGAGCCCATCCAAACCAGTTGGACATGGGACTTATCCTACCTCCAACTAGAAAAAGTGCACTGGAATACCTGTCGAAGTGGGACCTCCTCCTCGCGAAGTCGGGGCTGATCGATCTACCCCGACTTCACCAAAATGACGTCAGAGAATAATGGCGGCGCCCATGGAGTCACATGAATTAACTATTTTCATTCAGGAAAAGTTGTTGTTGTGTTGCCTGTTCTCTCTTAAAGCACTCGGCAAATAGCCGCTAGCTAGCTAGTTAGCTCGCTGCTTTCATAAACCGTCAGTTATTTTCTGACTTTAGTGTTCAAACTGAAATAAATTCTCGAGTTGTATCTAATTTCGTATCGTATCTAGTCGTATCGTATCTAACCAAGCAGGGCGAAGCTGCATTTAGCTTCTATGGTCCTTACCTGTGGAACAAGCTCCCTGAACACCTGAGGCGTGCACAAACTGTCAGCTTGTTTAAATCAGGGTTAAAAACATTATTGTTTACTGCAGCTTTCTAATATTACCAATTTTAACCACTTTAACTTTCCTTTTTAATGATTTTAATAATTTTAAAATAATGATTTTAAATTGCATTTTTTTGCATGATTTTAAGTTGTTAAATGTTTTAAATTGTTGATCTTAAATTGTTTAATGTTTTAAATTGTTTTAATTTCATAATTGATTTTTGAATTTATTGCTTAAATTTCAAATGATTTTATATTACACTCATTTCTGCTTGATTTTAAATTGTTTGATGTTTTAAATGGTTTTAATTTCTTTACTTGATTTTTTAATTGATTGTGTTTTAATTTCAAATGTATTTCCTGCCTGTAAAGCACTATGAATTAACTTGTGTAAGAATGGTGCTATACAAATAAACTTGCCTTGCCTTGCCTTCAAAGCTCAACGGTCCTCTGGATGTATATCAAACCAACATATTCCAACACATTTCGACATTGTAACGTGCTTATTTGCGAAAAAATGCTTACAACGAAATTGTTCCTCTGCAGATGTGGCCGCCATCTTTGTTGAAAATAATCAGCCGGTTCGCTGAATTCGCAAAGCATCATGGGTAATTTCAACTTTCACTTCTTTTTAAGCCCGCATCAGAGCTCACAAGGGCAAAATCGCACTCCCCCTGTCCCCCCCCCCTACACGAGAATACACAAAATTAAGGATTAGGGCAGAGATTTAGCTCCCCTAAATTATTGTTATGGGGCCTTTGAGTGTCCTCGCAAAGACTCTGTACAGAAATCACACATACACACAGATCACAATCACACCCACACCAGCTACTACATCTTCTTATTCAAATTTTCTTCAAGCCTCCTGTTCCCTGAGGGCGTCACAACAGTGGGTGGGTATTATTTCTCTCTTTCATCAGCCTCTCATTCTGTCATACACACACATGAGCACCTAAGGCCAGTGATGATCCACCAACTGAGCCGAGCCGTAGTAGCATAAAATTGGTGAGGGAGCTGCTAAGAAAGAAAAAAAAAAAAAACCAGGTTTAACAAGCGTTTTTATGGCCTTTCATTTTACGTTTCTTTGTTGGTGAAGGTTGATGACGTCTCATGTGTGGCTGCAGGTAGGTTTGAAGTGCGACTCTCTTTCTCTCTCTCTCGGTTTGTGCTGTGTCACTGTGTTCCGACCAAACCGTGACAGCTGTGCCGCTGATCTCACCGCGCTGAGGTCACGACTGACCGTATACCCTCGGCGGTCATGAGAGGAAACGTGTTTTCTGTGTCTGACTTCACTGACGCTTCATACATATTTTACGGTGGGCAGCTGCAGCCTCATCTCCCTAAAACATTATTACTATTTCACTTTTGGCGCTAGAGGTCGATATCCAGTAAATATGCTTCACTGCAGTGGTTCTTAAACTTTATAAATCAAGCACCACCTGAAAATATTATCACCAACGTTAAAATACAGTGGTGTAACTCAGCCACGCGCTTTTTACAGGAGGCAGATTTATTCCCAATAAGATCATTTGTTCTCTCATCATCCTCCTCTTCCTCACATATACTTCACACACTGGTATAGTGAAATTAGATTAAGATGCAGCGCGAGAGATACAAAATTGTTATTAATATTGTTTGGTTAATTGTCTACGCACTCACAGTAGAACAGTATTTCTGACTTTTGTACCAACAGAGGAAGCTCACGTACCACTGGTGGTACACGCACCACAGACTGAGAACCATGGCTTTACTGTATTTCTGCAAGCCTAAGTCTTAATAAGGATGGTTTAATGATTATTGATTTGCTTTGTTGATAAGAAATGACTAGGACTGAAAAGAGGCTTTTGCTCAGTGTACAAATAAATAAAATGAATGAATAAATATGCAGTCCCATGCGATCACAACTGCAATGAGAATATATGTTGTATACAGATAAATGGAGCACAGATATGGACATTTTCTTCTATTTACAATCCGACTATAAATGAGGTTTAAAAAAACAATTTAGGCAAAAACAAATAGAGCAACATCAACATGTAAGTCAGTGAGTATATTTCATTTACTTCACAAGAAAATACAAGTAGAATACAACACATAAAATAATAAAACACAGTTTACATTTAAATGATAGGTTTTAAAAACACATTTAAATGAATAAAACAACGACAAACATGTCGGATTATACCCATCAGTCGGACATTCAAGTTGCCTTAGCTGCTCTGATACCTATCCAGGAGTCATTTCAGCAATTAAGCCGAGTTAATGTTTTGGTTTTCGACTGTGGGTTACTTTGTGCTACTAGAGAGAAGTAGAAGGAAGTTTCAACGCATGCACACACGCTCCTGGTGTTGTTGTATGGCAGTGCTTCACAGTGCCACCTAGCCACCTGGCATGCATACTACACCATATTTCACACACTTTAGCGTCACCGTGTGCATGCAGATTTCCACCCAAAGACGCTCGTCTACATAAAAAGTGGGAATGCAACGCCACCTTTACGGTTTGTGTTCACATCGTCGTTGTGTAAAGTCAGCCTTAAAATGTGTTTTTCGAACCACAAATAGTCCATACATCGTCACCCGTGGACGCATGATGGACTTAATTCCAAATCTAGGACTGCATACTGAAGTGTAGTGATGTGGTCATGTGACGCAGTGTAAATGGTGAAAGTTTGACCCTTATGTGCACAAACACTACCTCAGTTATGACTGACAGTATTGCTTGACAGAGCTTTTTCAGACCAAGAACGCAGCTAATAATCCAAGCAGAGGCCAAATAATAACATGAACCGGGGAATTGTGCGTGTGTGTGTGTGTGTGTGTGTGTGTGTGTGTACATGGTTGTGTGTTTCGTGTGCTTGGTAAGTCACAGAAAGTCTGGCCTGCCCGAGGGGTTGTGTTCACGGATTGTTGTGAAAGATACGGAGGTGGCACTGGTGAAACAGCCGGAGAGGATACACTGTATGAGTCCTGAGACGTAGGGAGGACGGGAAGGAGAGAGAGAAAGAGATGCACACATGCATATAAGGCAGCAGGGGAGTATCTGAACGAGTGAGGGGGGGTAGGAAAAAGAGGGAAGGAGGGAGGGGGACAGATAAGCGCCTTAGAGGGTGAAAAAGATAGGGACAGATAAGGAAAGCAGCAGTGAAGGCGAAGTGAGCGAGTGAGACAGACGCAGAAAGATATAGGCGAGAGGCTGAATTTAATAAATTAGATCAGGCACCTTGTCGGTTTCCTAGCAACCCAGACAAGATGAGCCTGGTCTGGCCGGGTCTGTGCTCCAGAATAAAGGTCTTTCTCCTCCGCCTCCTCTCCCATCGCCCTCTGGTTCGTTTTCTTCCTCCTCCTCCTCCTCCTCCGCTCACTCATATCAGCACTAGACACAATCAGTGCTCCACTCATTGTTACAGACAAGTATATTTAGAAGCAGATTTATGCACCGACGTAGAAAAAAAAGTACCGTCGATTACCATCTGAGACGGCGAAGAACTCAAGAAAAAAACAACATATGCTCAGACAACTTTAGACGTGAAACATAAAATATGTTGCTACAAAATTTACAAAATTCCAACTTTCTGAAAAATGACTAATGAGCCGGACAGACTGTGGGTCATAGCTGCTATTTGCAGAAGCTGCTGGAAGAGCGAGCAGCCATGACACAGCAGAAGAGGTGAAATTCGAAATAATTCTTAATAAGTTGTAACTGGTATTGGAGATTATAACACGATGGGAAACTAAGTAGGAAACCAGGGGAGGTTTATGCTCTCCAGGTGCTTTCTCTAGCTTATTTTACTGCATTTATACTCAGACAGTATCCTCATCACCTCAGAGAACAGGTGACCTTCATTAAGGACCTGCTTCTCTCGTGATGCTGCTGCTGCTTCAGTCTGATTTGATTGTGACTGGAAATGTGAAATCTCCACCTCCACTTATCAATCCTGTGATTCATCAGTTCCTTCCTCGAGTCACCGGAGTGAGTCAAGTCTGCAGCTCTTGTTATTTTCCTGTTTAAAGCAGAACTACGCTAAGATTGTTTACCCTAATGTATCATCCTCAGAGTCATTGTGATGGTTAAATGTCGTGTTGGCTCAACCCCGACAGTCTGCCTTGCTAGATCACTGCTACACCAGCCAGGAGGTCTTGCAAGGAAACTCAAATTGCTTTACGGCACTACACACTCATACGCCTCCCAGATATAACATCAAGGCAGCGATTGTGTTGTTTTAGACGTTTATCATGGCAGAGCTCGCAAAAATAAAGCAGAGAAATCTGTTGTCGGAGAAAGTGAGGAAGAGGAAATGAAACACGAATATATATCGGATTTGTTATTTATGTGTATTTGCACTTTCTCAATGTTTGCTATTTTAAAAGCATTTACGAGACTATTTTTTATCAACGATGTCTGTTGTTGGTGTGTTTTGGAGGATGTTTATCTGTTCTTCCATGAGCGTGGACACGGCTATGCGGCTTGTGTGCAAAGAGCATCAGCTGTGGGGAAAGAGTGGTAGCCACAAGGTGGAGCTATGTGGAGGAAAAAGGCGGGAAAAAAACCGACCAGGCATGCAAAGTCCAGCAGGATGGTACCTCTGTTGCTTAAACGTATAACCTGACGGAAATTAACTCCATGCCAACGATATAGAGCTCATCTAAGGTAACGACGCTAACAGCGCCAACGTTAACGCATGACGCGTTTCCATGACGACTGACCGGAAAAAGACGCGTGTGACGTCATGTTTTACGTGACTCCCGATTGTTAAAATTGGTCTCTAAAGTAACGCTAAACTTTAAAAACAGAGGCACACATACACAGTTCACAGATACACTGGTTATTTGAAGCGCTGCTGTTTTGGTTTAATAAACAGACCGCTCCAGTTCGTCTGTAGGCATGCTAACCGGCGCTAAAGGAGCTAATGCAGCTAACGGCGGTAACCGGAAAACGGTGCCAGGACTCTGCTGCCGCGGCACGTAAACATAAGGCCACGCACGTCTTTTTGCGGTCAGTCGTCATGGAAACGCGTCGTGCGTCAACGTTGACGCCGTTAACGTGTTAACGTGCCCTGCACTAGAAAAAAAACTTCCCACATCCCCAGTGTGCAAGTCTTTTTGCCCCCAACTGCATACCAAAGACTCTTTAGGACCATACGGAACTGCCCCCTGGTGGCTACTTAACATATTGATTGATGATTGATATAACATTTTAGAGAGATGTAATATAAATTATTTTTGTGTTTTAAGAAACTTTTATGTATCGTTTTGTAATTTCAAGATTTTTTAGATATGTATATCTATCTCGTATGATGAAGGTATATTCCTTATGTGAAGTTTGCAATGGTAACACTAAAAGTATCAGGAAGTTTCGCCTCAATAATCGAGCGGTCCTGAAAGTGCTTCCTCTGTTTCCATATGACTTGGAAAATACTTTGACATGATCTTGCACATTTCCCCCTTTGGCTATTAAAGGGGTGGAATAAAAACAGACAGGAAGTATTTTACGATCAATATACAGTGTGTGTATTAATATTGAATCCAGATCCGAGGATGGAGATGATGGAGATGCTGAACATTCACCTTAAATGCTCTCTCTTTCTCTGTGTGTGTGTTCACATTCCTTACAATCTTAAGTGCCAATTCAAAAAAAAAAACCTTGGGATGCTTGTTGGTTTCCATCTGCTGTCCTTTAAAACAAAAAGAAAAAGGTGGAAATATGCAAAGAAAAGAAGGTAAGAAGACTGGACAGCTCCTCGTCTGAACACGAGTGCCCCTCAGTGGTCGTGTTAAGGAACTACAGCGTCATTTCCCCTCACTGGCAGAGGGGATGACAGCTACAGAATGATCAGAGGAAAACATTGATTCATCCGTCACAGATTCAACACACACAGGTTAGATTATTCAGACAGTCGTTACATTATGCCAAACATTTATTTACACATTACACTTTATGGAAATAAGATCGCAGGGCCGTATAAAGGAGGTTTTTACATGTATGTACATAATCAGTGATAAGAAACTGGCTCAGGAAACGCAGTTAAAAAATACAAAGTCCTATTTCCCTGAAAAATCGTTGGTTCCTCTGTACTGACACAGTAGGAAAACACAACTTGCATTTGTCGCTTGTGTTCCGGGGGGGGCAGATCCGTACAATGACAAAGCAGAGAACGTTACCAGCACCACCAACAACAACAACACATTCATTGATAGCTGCTTCCCGGTGCTGATGCAAGTGGAACTATATCCACTGATGAGAATATTTCCTGTCCGTCTGTTTGGAATCATACGGAAAGCAAAGCCACAGTTCCGCAAGAAGCAAAGGGAACATGTGGCGCTGTAACTGAGCTCTCTGAACACAGTGACATTGTGACTCACTTTCATTACATTTAAATATTTAAAAAGTGAACTGTACACTGATCCGTTATATACACACACACTGAATACTGGATCTTTGTGTTCAGCAGTGCAGTTTACGGTTTACTCTCATTTCTCCACTGCAATTCAGAAAAAAAGAAGCAAATTCTTAGAAAAATACTGTACAGTTAATGCTGAAACTAATTAACCACGAAGCTGCAGCACCGCCCAGTGTGTATGTGTGTGTGAGTGTGTGTCCTTTGGTGTAGCTTGAACAGTGATGTTTTAAATGCCGTGACCAAATCACAGAAGGGTTTCTATTATAAGGGTGAAATATACATCGTGGCGTCTCCACATGTCTGTTCCTTGAAAATGTGACGTGTTTATGGAACAACATTTACACAAACAATAAAAAAGTGCAGTGGCAGAAGAGATAACATACTCACCACAACAGTTGGGCTACAACGATTATGAAATTACTAAATTTAGAGAATCGACTAGTGATGATAAATTCTGATTTTCCAGCTTATTTTCTGGTTTCTTTGCTCCATATGACAAAGAAATAGTTAAAATTTACTAATTTTGGGCAAAACAAGATATTTGAGAACATAATTTCAATGTTTTGGTAGCACCGATCAACGGTTTTCAACATTTTCTGAAATTTTACGGGGCCAAACAAGTACTTTTTTAATTGACAAATGTAAAATAATTGTTAGTTGCAGCCCCACACAACATCGTTGACTATGAAAAATGCCAAGAAAGTGGGCTGAGAGTGATGAGTAGGATTTAGTGGCATAAATAAATTTTTGCTACACATTCCCTCAATCATAAAAGAAAAGTGCTTTGATTTTGTCCGTCCTGGGATTGCGTTCATACATGGCAGAACCTGCTCCCAGTGTAATATAACCAGATCATTCTTAATTTTCTGTCATGATCTCCACCCGAACAACCTCTGCTGTACAACACAGTCTGAATAATGTGGTGTTCCCCCTAGTGGAACAATCCAGTTACCACATGTAGTACGGACGTCGAAGCAAAGCAAGAAAACATGCGAGTGTAAATTCAAATGACCTGCTTTCTTTTAGAATCTGCTTTGGCAAATTGGAATCCCCTTTTTTGTTGTTGTTGCCTCCTCTTCAGTCCACTTTGTCGCACACTTGTAAAACTCGGTGGTTGAAGTCCTCGGGCTGGTCAGCGTACACATAGTGTCCGGCTCCACGGATCGTCTACAAGTTAAAGAATTTAAAATTACAAACACAAATGTGTAGTCTGAACTTAAATGTATAGCAAAACACACAAAACTATTTGATCCAATGGTTTTCTAAACATAGGAATGCATTAAAAAAAAAAAAATGATATATATATATACATATATATATATATATATACATATATATATATATATGTTACCACATATATATACCACTCGATTTGTTGTTTTGAATTTTGAGAAGTGAATTAAAAGACAACTAAAAGAAAATATTACTTGGAAAAGTGCAATATGAAACAGTATGGACACCATATTTTCATTAGATGTTGTTATTTTTCCTTTCATACTAATATAAAAGAACACCACCAGTTGTAAAATAATTTATAATATATATTTGGTTATATTATAACCAAAATGCAACCAAATGGGAACGTTGTGTGCAAACCACGGTGCAACCACAGGAGAATGTTTCAGCTCTTGGTTCTTGACTAACCCTGAGGGAATGTTCTCTAAACATTAGTTTTTGGTTTGCTTGTAACTAAGGTGTCAAATACAAAATATAAAACATATTTATATCTTTAACTGTATGAACAAACATTTAACTGACACATATATTTGATCTTCCTTATCTTCACTGGTGAACACCAAAATGAAATGAAACAGGAGTTCCATTGAGGGAGTTTAGGTTCAGAAATCTGCTAAATGTCATATGAAATATGGTCAAAATGTTCTTAAAATACACCGTGAACGTACAATAATCTCCACGTGAGAGTGAGGTCTCATCTCTTTGACGGTGATGCCTGAGGAGCCGTCGACGCTGGAGCGCGAGCCGTAGATGATGGTGATGTGGATGTCGGGCTCCAGCTGGTCCATCCTGTGCAGCATCGGCCTCTTCGCCCAGCCGTACGGAACTGTCATCGTCTTAAAGGCCGTTTCCCCACTGTTAGAACACAGAGGAGCGGATAACACAAGCAAATTAGTCATTTAACCAATTAAAATACCACTTTGCTTACGTAATATCGCTGTTTTAATAAACAAACAAAAACACAAATATGAATTTACGCATGTTCTACATCGGTCATTCCCAAAGTATCAAAACTGATATAATTAGGTTTTAAATAACATGCAAAAAATTCACTAAATTTACTTTTGTCACAACTGATTTGTAAGAGTGATTTGAGTCACAATAGTTTGCCATATTTAAAAAGTGAGTCCCCATAAAGAAAGTTAGGTAAACACTGTTCTACATGATAATGAGGTTTCCTTTGGAGTGTAAACACAGCGTGGGATTTGTCACTAATTAGCGACAACATTGACTTAATTTTCTTCTTTTTGTGCAGTGTCATATTTAATCTAAAGTGTTTCCATTACCCTTGACAGATTTTACATCTGCTCATTTGTAGAGAATAATTGCCATATACATGGAATAATCTATGTGCTAAAGTCAGGGGGATTAAGAAAATGATGTTTTAATGGGTTTCAATACAATGCTGAGTAAGAGGATTTGATTTGAATACACATGTATTAATTATATATTATACAACTAATAAAGAAACTCCCAAAAGTGCATATGGGTCAGTTGTGTTAAGGTATACAGTATTTATTTTTAATAGGTGTGCATTTTTTACATTTTTGTTTGAGGCTAAACTTCGGCAATGCCTGATTTAGAAAAATGCCAAAAAAGTGGGCTGAGAGCTGAGTGAGTGAGAGA
The DNA here is from genome assembly GCF_963457635.1 of Microchirus variegatus. Taxonomy (NCBI): domain Eukaryota; kingdom Metazoa; phylum Chordata; class Actinopteri; order Pleuronectiformes; family Soleidae; genus Microchirus; species Microchirus variegatus. The sequence goes on from NC_139802.1 coordinate 18,602,171, forward strand.
GAGAAGGAGGGAGGGAGTGGGGATATAAACACAGTAGGTGGTGTTTGACCAGAACAGCAGTAGAATTTCAAAACTTTACACCCCATGGTTCTCAAACTGTGGTATGTGTACCACCAGTGGTACATGAGCTTCCTCTGGTGGTACTTGGGAGGACAATCAGAAATACTCTTTGACTGTATATACCAGAGTGGAGCTGACAACAAAAACTTTATAAAAAATAAATACATTGGTTTTCACCTGAAAAAAGGTGGTTTAGTTCCACTTTAATCACTGGGTTAATGCCAGAGAAACAGAGATGAGAAGGTAAACAGACCTGGGTGTCTGCACGTTTAGGTGGTAGATGTAATCTGACACGGTGTTGTCCTTGAACATGGCGGAGTACTTCCTCTTGAAGTCAGGTCTCAGAGTTTGGACAAGAGTGGGACCTGCAGGGGCCACAGATGGGACACCGACACAGTCACACAGAGCAAGCAGCAAATCAGAAGTGTGTTAGAGTGCAGGGGAAAAGTGTCAATGAATGGAAGAAAAAAAAAAAAGAGAAAAACAGCTTTAGAACAGTCAGTGTAATGTTCATGTCACAAGTATGTGGGTTTTTATAATCAACATAATGACGCCATTTTCATTTTACACCACATGTACTGTATTTTCAGTATAATGTATTTTCCCAGAAGTTGATTGGCCACGCCAGCGTGATTGACAGCTGGTATTGTCCAATAGGAGCCTGGTTACAGGAGTTATATCCAGTATATCAGCTCTTTTATGTTAACCTACTCCATTTACTTCTTTTTTGTGGCAGATTTCACCTACTCTGTCGCTCTGCACCATCCTTTACCAGGTCAATTTCCAGATCTTACCCAGTGGACCCACCACGCGCAGGCCCGCAAGAGGGTTGAAGGGGCTGAACATGGCCCCGAGAGCTTTGATCCACATTGGGAGGGGACGATCGGCTTCTTCTGTGTCTGGACGCTCAGGGAAACCCCAGGGTTCCACCAGCATAACATGCTTCACTCTGCAGGGACAAAACAAAATCAGGTCTAATTCACTGAACCACAAACTTTGCCTCTCATATAGCGTTAGCAGTAATCCTCACTCACCTGTCTGGGTACTTGATGGAGTAGGACACTGCCAGGTATCCTCCAAGGTTGTGACCCAGCAGTATCATGGACTCCAAACCCAGTTTAGCCCTCCATTGTTCTATAGACTCCACAAACTGGTCCTCAGCTTCCTGGGCATCTGTAGAGAACTGGGGTCTGCTGCTCTGACCGAAGCCCAGTAAGTCCAGAGTGAAGACGGGCCGGTTCTGAGAGAGAGCATCCAGGTTCTGAGCCCAAAGGCCCACACCACCTCCGAAACCATGGAGCAGAACCAGCGGGGTTTTGTGTATCACATTGGTGCTGATAAAGCTTAGCGTCCACAGGAGGTTGCCACTGGAAATAGGGACATGCTGTTTGGAGACAGGACTGCCTACACCTGTCAGGACAACAAAGAGAGGAAAGAGAGGGGGAAAGTTAAGAGGTAGACACTATTTTCAGACACTGACAGAGACTTGGACTGATCCTTACATCTAAGTATCATGTCTTCTGCAGTCTTTAGGTGGCTCTGAGAGGTGGGGCACCATGATGGCAGCCAGTTGGGGATCCAACACCACCTACACAGGGATCACACATGTTACTTTTGGGATTAAGATACGTCCTAAATTAGATGCTCAGTTACTTCTGTGCCTCGTTATAACCACATTTAAATGTCCAGTGTAGGAATTAGTGACATCTCACTGTGAGACTACATAGTGCAAGAAACAAAGAATTTATCTGGTGACAGAGACCTGACTTACTTTATTGTTGTGTCTGCGTAGCCCCACACACTGTGGACCACACTGGTAACACCAACAGCGGACAGCACTCTGTTAACAACCCTGAATACAAGTGAAACAAAAACTTCTCATAATCATCATGTCAACATTTTAAAGATTTGTCAGGAAGTAAATTACGGATGCATGATAATCTGTGAGTCATCTCCTGGGAGGCAGATTGACAGCATGGTGTTGATGTAAAAATGTGAGCGTTTTTAGTTGAACGTTAGGCTCGTGCGCGTGTGAATATTATTGACAACTTTATTTACATTCGCTAGTCTAACACAACACTTCGCCCGCTTCACGTTGTCACACAATGTCTTCATGACGCCGAAAAATAATACTGAAGGAATAATATTTGCGTTGGGGACATAATGTCCTAAGTTTAACAGAAAGACTCACCCTCTGTTCGCTGTCACCTCCTGCTCGGCCATACTTCCAACAACTTGACTCTACTCGCGGTCACGTGTACTGAGACTGTGACGTCTCGTTAATATGAGTGACAGCGTTTGATTTGTATTTTGGGGGAGAAGAACAGTGGGTGGGGTCCTTTATTACCGCAGTCAAGTAGCAGCTGTTCCCGCCCGCGTCAGCTTGTAAGACAAAACAAGCGCACCCAGCGACAGACTGACAGCGTATTGCGGAAGTAGCTGCCCGGACAAAATATCTAAACATTGCAGCTAAGCAGAGGGCAAGTCTATGGTAAGTACACCTTTTACCCTTTTTTATACATTAAAAATGTCAGTTATGTGCATAATTCTGAATACTCGAAGCTCGTGCGTCAAAATTATGAATCCAAACTGCTAATCCGTAATCATAATTCTGTTTATTCTCAGTAAAAAAAAATAATAATTCCAAATCACAGTTCTGCACACCTCATAATACATAGATTCATAGATCATTTAGCATATTTATATTTAAGTGACACAACACACAATATATAATAGGGGTGGGACGTCAAAAATCTAATACTTTGGTACCAAAGTACTAATAGTACTGGTAATAGTCACTGAAACACTGATACATTAACAACTAATGGGGAAAATAATCACTATGTGTAAGTAATGTAATGGATAAAGCATGTATACATACTTATAACATTAGAACATGTTTGTTATACAGCTTAAACAAATCACGAGTGCTTCTTCAGTGCCTGCACAGAAAGCTCACGTAGCAGCTTAAAAGAAATCCACTGTTATTGTAATTCATGCTCTTGTTGTGATACATTTCTTAGAACTGGTACATATACAGTTTATCCCCGAACAAGACAGAAACCGCAACAACTGCAACTGAACGTGAGGTTTCCTGTGCAGGCTACACGTTTACTATAAGACCCAGTAACTTTCAGGTCTTCAGGAGAACTCTTTTGCAGTAGCAGTATTCACAGTTTGTATTATTGCAACTCACAATTATGCTCATAATGGTTAAATCCGTTGATTATTATCTTGATTCATTTAGTATTTTTTTTAACATTAACACTGCTAATCTGTGCGCATAATTCTGTTTATTCTGAGCAAAAAAATAAAAATAAATCCAAATCACAGTATTGCACACCTCATAGATTGCATCATTTAGCATATTTATATACAAGTGACACGTTATAAATAATATGTAATAGGGCTTGGACATCAAAAATCTATTTTATCACAATACTTTGGTGCCAAAGTACTAATAGTATTGATAATGGGGGGTTTGGATTTAACTTTCCACCTTAAAAGCAAATTGAATGGTACATTTGTGTCTGTCGATTATTTTCTCAATTAATCAAGTACTTGTTTGCCTCGTAAAATTTTATCCACAAACCGAAACAATTCATTTTTAGCTGAAAAAGCTAAACTTGTTATTGTATTGTCATTGAAAATAGGCTCAAAGTGATTTATAAATGATCAAATAGTTGCCAATGAATTTAGTAATTCACTATGCACAGGCTGTAAAAATGCCAATGAAAACCAGCAATAGCATTTTAGGTGAGTCATGTATTTGCCCGTTTGTTTCTCCTTTATGGGAGAAGAATATTTGTGACACAGATGGAGAATTACGTCTTTGAAATAGCTTGAAATGGCATTATCATGTTGTTAACAGCTCCATAGTTTAAAAGGTCTAAAATGACTGATATCGGACCGATATCAGTATGGGTCGATACTTACCGGTACTGATATCGGTGTTGGTATCAGACATGAAAAAGTGTAATTGTGCCATCCCTAGATGAAAATGTTTCCCAAACCTTGAAATGGTGATGTTCTCTATTATCACAAACTAAAATAGTTCAGTTTTAATTTTTATTTTATTACATGTTGCAAATAAACCAGAAAATATTCACATTAAAGAAGCTTAGATAACTTGTTTTTATTATTAAAAACCAACAAACACTCAATGAATCAGAGTATCAGACACAGTAACAGCTAAAGCATTACTAACAGGAACAGTATCAGGAGCAGGACGTTTGTGGGTGTGACAGCTTAAGGTTTGCTGCGCTGTCCTGTGACGTGGAACATAACTGCAGTCCACTCGTGTGCAGGAGCCTTCACACACTACAGTACACGAGTGCACGGACCTGTCGTTCACTCTGCCGATCTGTCTGTCTTCACAGATCAGCAGGGCCAGCACCGCTGCGTCGAGGCTGGGACACACACACACACAGACCTGGGTGAGTACAGAGCTGCCTACACACGCACACACACACACTCATGGAAACTCTCCCTCCACAGCATTCCCCCACACACACCTCCTCCCTCTCTGTCTGTGTGTGAGTCGCTCAGCTGTTTCTGTCAGTAGACTGGCTGCTGTCACTATGTTCTCCGTAACGCTTACACTTTATGGATAATACTACAAATCAGCTCACATGTGGTGTTTTATGATCGATGATTCATCTGGGAACCACTTGTTTCTCTTGTACACACCTGTACTACACAAATACCTGCGTGGAACACTCTGACACGCCTTGTGTAAGCCTGTCACTGAGATATCAATGAGTGTTTACTCACATATCTGACTGTCTCTACCATACACTACCTTTCAAAAGTTTGGGGTCACTTAGAAATGTCTTTATAAAAGCACTTTTTTTCAATGAATATAACTTTAAAGGTGCATTATGTAATAAATCTAAAGCAACTGACCATAAAATCCTCCTAATATGTAACAGAGAAAAAAAATATTTTGCAGACTGCAAATCATGTTTATGTTTTGAAATCATGTTTTGGCAGATGGCGCCACCTACCGCCATCTACCAATCATTGCAGTCAGTAGAGTCTCGGCTGCCGAGCAACCACGGGTTGCCAGTTACATCAGAACACTAAACCGTTTTTGCCCACATTCTTACAAACACACTCTATACATTGTTAATGTGGTAAACAATTATTCTCGCTGCAAATGTCTGGTTTTTAATGGAATATGTACATAGGTGTAGAGGCCCATTTCCAGTGTTCCAATGGTACATTGTGTTTGCTAATCGCGTTAGAAGGCTTTTGGGTGATTAGAAAACCCTTGAAAACCCTTGTGCAATGATGTTAGCACAGCTGAAAACAGTTTTGTTGGTTCTTTTGATGAATAAAAGTTTTAGTTTTAATGGAAAACACACAAAAAAATTGTGACCCCAAACTTTTTAACTGTACATGTACATTTGTGAATGCAGAGTGATTATGATGGCGCACAGCAGTGTCCTGAGGTCCTCATATATCCTACAACAGGGAAATTATTAAATTGTTAAACTTTTCTGTGAATGTATAGTAGGTAATAGCCCGAGGAAAAAATTATTCGATTTTGATGTGAGTGCTTTCTTTCATTCCCTGAACACTTTACAAGGAACACCATGCTAATACTGAATAGCTATCCTCTTTGCTCTCAAACTTCGTTGTTTTTTTTGTGACATGATTTCAGAAATATTTCTTCTCCTTTTGGGATTCATAATTACACCCAAGGCTGCAATCAACCATTATTTTCACAATCTGTTGATTCGATGTTTGTCAAATGACTTGTTTTGTGTCCACACACCAAAGATATACAGTTTTACTGTCGTAGAGGAGCAAAGAAACCAGGACAATATGTAACATTTTGGCAATAAAATGTCATCTATATTTCGTTGCTGTAACTTCAAGGTCAACCCACCAATTAGGACTTTTGTTATTTGTTTTTATTTAAAACTGTATCAGTCAAAATCATTTGGCATGAATCACATTATTACCATATTTCTGATGTGTCATAGTCATGAACATCAACCAGTTTGTGATGTGGATATTATCATGTTTAAACTGGATGATGGTGAATTGTGGGATGCACATGGTAACTAATAGTAACTGTACAAGTAACAAGAGCTCAAAGTGTGTTCACCACATCCATCACACGCTTAGAAATAAGGGTTCCAAAAGGGTCCTTCTACAAGGGCTGAGGTTCTACCTGGAACCATTAAATTCAGAAGCAAATTTTGCTTCTGAAAAACCCTTTTCTGAAGAAAGGGTTTTGCAAGGGTAACACTTGGTAACACTTATGGTTCTAGTAAGAACTATTTTGATACAGAGAGCCCTTTAAAACCCCTTTCCTGAATAAAGGGTTTTAAAAGGGTTCTTGGTGGAACCCTCCAAAAGGATTCCAGGTGGAACTTTTTATAAAAAGGTTCTACCTGGAGCCAAAAAGGGTTCTCCTATGAGGTCGAAGAACCTTATATGGTTGTACTTAGCACTTTTATTTCTAAGAGTGCACCACCAGTCCAGACATTGACATAAAGCAGGTTAGATGCATGGATTGGTTCTTGGTTGACACAGAAGTGAACCCTGATGTGGTTAGGGTAATTCTGAGGTGAGATGGTTATCTGAGTTATGGTAACCTTTCCCCTCTCCTCTCCTCTCTTCATGTTGCTTCTACTCACTGGTGTTTCCTTGTTCGATTGCTTGCTCTAAACTCTGCAGATGGTTCAGTAGTTCAGCAGTTTCACAAACACAACAATCACGTCCTCATCAACGTTACTTTAATCTCATGTTTTAAACTTTCCTGGCCTCCAGCCTGATTTGATTATTGCCTCAGTTATGTGTTACAGTAATGGTGTTACTGTCTCTCTCTGTTGACTTGTCCAGGCGCTCTGGGACTCTGGCAGAGGACATAATGATGCAGGACTCCAGCTTCACTCCTCTAGTGGTGGTGGAACTGGTTTCGGACACAAAAGAAGAGGCTGTTGCTTGGCTGCTGAGCAAGATAAGAGACCCACAACAAAATGGAGGTATTGCACTCAGTGACAGTTCTCCTTCTCGTGTACATTTGGACATTACATTCAATGTATTTGACCCTGTTATTTTCACCTAAGGTGCTGAGCTGCTGGTGGAGCAGTTGGGCCCTGGAGTTGGGCCTCAGGAGAAGGAGAATCCCAACCTGTTCCTGGTGGGAGCCTCCAGGCAGAGGCTGCTCTCTGGTGCTGAGGATGTGGGGCTCTTCAAGGAGTTCAGCGATGGATCTATGAGGGCTTTCACCTGTGCCAACAAGCACAACTTCAAATACTTTCAAGGTAAAGTGCATAAGAAAGTTTGTGTGTTTGTGGCTTTAGGTTTTATTTAGACCTGAGTAGTAAAGTGGATATTTGTGGCTACAAATATACTACCGTTCAAAAGTTTCTAAATAATATTTAGAAACTTTTGAACGGTAGTATATTTGTAGCCACAAATCATTATCTCTGATCTTGTCAATGATCAGAGATAATGATTTTTATTCAATTTTTATTTATTTTTGCCCTTTCGTCACAGAACCAACAAAACTGTTTTCAGCTGTGCTAACATCATTGCACAAGGGTTTTCGAGGGTTTTCTAATCATCCAATAGCCTTCTAATGCGATTAGCAAACACAATGTACCATTAGAACACTGGAAATGGGCCTCTATACACCTATGTACATATTCCATTAAAAAACAGACATTTGCAGCTAGAATAGTTGTTTACCACATTAACAATGTATAGTGTGTATTTCTGATTGAGTGCTTTCCTTTCAAAAATAAGGACATTTCTAAGTGAGCCCAAACTTTTGTACTGTATGGTTCCTGGTGAAACTGCAGCAGATGGATTGCGTTCAGAAATGTCCACATGTGATCAGTGCACCCTGGATGGATGTTAATTAAAACCAGGTGTGAACAGGGTTTCTTTCCTGATAAGAACATTGCTCGATCGTCTGTAGCCGATTTTCAATCATCACAGCTGAAGGTAACCACATGATGCTTGAGAGTGGGAAGAGAAAAACGAACCTTTTTCCTCCCGTTCTGCTCTGTGACCGCAGGAGACGGAGACGACTTCTTCAGCATGGCCGAATGTCAGTACATCATCAAACACGAGCTGGACACGTTAAGAGCCAAAGATGAGACTCATGTACCAGGATATACTCAGATCAAGCTTTACCCCGGGAAATCTATCAGTGAGTGTCTCACACACACAAAATGTATTATTCATGATTATTAATTGACTATTTTACTGAAAACAACCTATTTTAAAATACAATAAATAATCCTTGATTAATTTCAAATTAAAATACTGTTCTAATTAACACATTCTTTGTGGCGTATTTATGTATTTAGCTTGGCTCGATGTATATTTTCTTAATAGTAACAGGTTTTAAAGTTGTAATTAAAGGAAGCAGTAAAACTCTTAAGTGAATGCTGCCTCCACACCTCCCTCTCTCTTGGTCTATGCAGCAGCAGCAGCAGTGTGAAAACAATAAAAATGCAAATGCAAGTGAAATATTTCCAAACGTGAGATAAGGACGCAGTGCATTTTCATTGGCGATATTGTTTTCTCCATTCAGCCGCCGTGCTTTACAAATGGCGCTGAAGCGGAATGCAATCACGGCCGACAAATGACACGCTGGAGAAAAACGGCAGATGAAACGACGATAGCGCTTGTGTTAAGTCATTCTGTGTTACACAATAGGAATTACTGCCGCAGACGGCGCACAATGGGCCGACTTCCAGTCATTGTGTGCCTCCACTCAAACCTTTATTAGTTTTTTCTTTGAAAGAAAAACAAAAAGAAGCTGCATGTTTGTTTAAAGTTCCGGCAGAAACTTTCGGGGGAGCAAGTTATTTCTTTGTGTTTTAAACACTTAAATCCAGTACAGTTGACTTAGATTAGCTTAATGGATAAAATAAATGTGCTTAATTGATTACAGGAAAATACCGGGTTCCTGCAGATCCTTAAAAAGTCTTCAAATGCATTGAAAAGATGTAAATGTCTTAAATAATCCCTCTTTCAAAAGTATTTGTTAACACACAAGAAGTAGGATTGTATGATTTTTTTTTGTAATTGAAAATCTCAAAATAATTGGCTTTTTGCAGTAATAGCACACAGATTAGGACAGTGGAACCAATAGTAACATGCTGTTTTCTTTCCATCGTAGTTCGCAGACTACAATCCAAAGGAATTCTCATCCAAATGTTTCCCATTCATGAGATGGAGGAGCTTAAGAGACTGTCGTTCTCCTGGTACAAAAAGGTCAAGTTGTCCTTTCAGCCTCTCGGTGAGTTGTCAACTCGAAAAAAAAGCCTTTTTTTCCCCCACAATTATTATTTAAAAAAATAAAGGATATTTCTTCTGTGCACTCCAAAGGCTAATTTCTCTCCAGCGTTGTTCAGACCATTCCTAACGTTGTGTGTAATGAGCACTTCATCCACCTGACAGGTGATGATTATCGAGATGCTGAATAATAATAAAAAAAGAATGATTGTTGCACAGATGTGGCACTTGTTGTTTTGCATAAAAGAAATTAGAGCGGCGGGTTTTTACTGTGACCAGGGCCAAGCAACATCTGTTTAATGTGCTTCACCTGCCAGACAGATGGATTATTCTTAGCAAGGATGAAGAGCCTTAAGTGATTCTACGAGTTTACGACATTTTTACCACTAACACTATAATATTGTGTTTTATTGCTATTATTTCAGTTAGGATATGACATGAAAGGACCAGCACAGCTTCATTGTTCTGTCTCTTTTGTCCCCAGATGCCATCAGACATTACTACGGTGAAGGTCAGGCCTTCTACTTTGGCTTCCTGGAGTACTTCACCATTGCCCTGTTGCCTATGGCCCTCATCGGGGTCCCTTACTATCTGTTCGACTGGGAGGACTATGACAAATATGTGGTCTTTGCTGTGTTTAATTTGATCTGGTGTACTGTTATTCTTGAGGTAAGTAAGTCTGTAAACTCGTTATGTTGCAGCTTCCTGCTCTGTGAGGTGACCTGAACGTGTTCTTCTTTAGTTATGGAAGCGATGCAGTGCCTCGCTAGCTTACCGCTGGGGCACACTGAGCAGGAAGAAAGCCTTCGAAGAACCCCGGCCCGGTTTCCACGGCATTCTCGGTTTCAACCCTGTGACGGGCCGCGAGGAGCCTCTCTACCCCAACGCCAAGAGGCAGCTTCGCATCTACCTCGTGTCCCTGCCGTTCGTCCTGCTCTGCCTCTACCTGTCCCTCTACGTCATGATGATCTACTTCCAGATGGAGGGGTGGGCACTGTCGGCCCACGACGAGGAGCCCACGTTCTGGACGGGAATACTGTTGTTCATCCCCAGTGTCATCTACGCCGTGGTCATAGAGATTATGAACCTCATCTACAGATACGCTGCGGAGTTTCTCACAGAGTGGGGTGAGTCTGTCCTTGGTCACAAGACACCTCCATTACCGTTCATAAGTTTATGCTAGTCTAGTCTAGTCTATACAGTTTTTTTTTGTGTTTTCCATTAAAAGTCACACTTTTATTCATCAAAAGAGTTGCAAAATGAATGACAATTGAAATCTTGTTTTCAATAACGAATAAAGCTTCAAACCGATTAAAGCTCCCATAGAACGGAAGTACCAATTAACGCTGTTTTTTTGGTGTGTGTGTCTGCGCCATTACCTCGTTTATGAAGCCCTGAAGGTTCGAAACAAACAGTTCAGACACTGCTGAGAACGCTGTGTTGTATTGTAATCTCGGGCTCAGTGGGAAACCCGTTCTGGTTACGTAAACAGCATTTCTCCTGAACGGCAGATCTTCCTGCTCCGGGCACATCTGGTTGCGTACATTGAACCGCAGAAGAAGAAGAGCTTCTGTTGTGGAGGTGTTCCACTTGAGACAGTGTCTTATGACTCTTGGTCTTGACTCCGGGTCAAAGGCGTAAAAGAGACTGTGGCTGTGGGGAGTCGTGAAGAAGCCATTTTAAACATTGTTAAAACAATGTTTTGATAATGAGTAGCAGTGCTTCCACCGCTCCAGAGGGGGGAGCTGCGCTTCTGAGAGCTGGTGTGCTAATTACGTCACTTCCAGGTATTGGCCAATCACAAGACAGTCGGGAAAGCCCTCGCTGCCGGGTCAATCACAACACAGTCTGTCTTCTGGGGGTGAGATTTCAGTCTGAAATAGTGACTGACGAGAGCTTCAGTGAGGAGAGATTTCTATCGGCTTATTTCCAGCAACTAGGAGGTTTTTGACCATAAAAACAAGTTAATGTATGTAAGTACTAAGTAGACCTCCATAACTAACATATATGTGTGATAGGACCACTCTATGGGAGCTTTAATCGATTATCAAAATAGTTGACTATTCATTTAGTAATCGATTATTAATCGACTACTAATTTTAATCGATTAATAATCGATTACTAAATGAATAGTCAACTATATTTTGATTCATTGTTTCAGCTCTACATATGTTTACTTATGTTCATTTAATTTTGCACAGTCAGGCCAAACGTGCTTCACTAATAGAATTGTACGTTTTTCTCTCTGCCTGCTGACAGCTTGTAAATAAATGAAACACTTTATTGTTGATAGTCATTATTCATTATCATTTTTGTATGTTTTATAACCCTAATTATATCAAGATTTGTTTCCCCCTCTGTGTGTTTTTAGAAAATCACAGACTAGAATCGTCATACCAGAACCACCTGGTCCTCAAAGTATTAGTTGTAAGTATGACCGGTTTGTTTTATGTTTTCCCAAAAACATTGCTGAATTATTTATATTTATCATAAATATTAATACCACAGAAATGCAAACCACACATCTTCATTCTCCTCTTTTCTATCCATATAGTAGCTGTATGCAATACAATGACAATAAATGCTATTCTTATTCTTATCCTTAAGTTCACTCTTCAGTTTGAAGACTCCACTGATCATCTTCTCTTTTCTCTCCAGTTCAACTTCTTCAACTGCTTCGCCTCGCTCTTCTACATCGCCTTCGTCATGCAGGACATGGTGCTGCTCAGACAGGTAACACCCCTCCACTCTCTTCGATCACATTAATTTCTCCTCTTTCTTTAAACTCACACCATGTTGCTTTTTTTTATTATTATTGTCTGTATGTAGAGTCTGGCCACCCTGTTGATCACCAGTCAGGTTTTGAATCAGTTCATGGAGGCGTTCCTGCCCTACTGGCTGCAGAGGAGACGCAACAAGAAGATGATCCGCAGAGTGCAGAAGAGAAAAACTCTGGAGGAGAAAGAGCTGCCTCTGGCTGAGCAGGTTCGTCTGGAGGCTGACATGAGCACGTACCTGGTAAGTGACTACTTTGATAACCGATTAATCTGTTTGAATGTTTTTCCAATTATTAAAAAACAAACTTTCAGCTTCTTAAATGTGATTATTTTCTGGGTTTTTTTTTTATCCATATGACAAAGAAATCATTCTAACTGAATCATTTTTGGTTTGAGGAGAAAACAAGACATTTGAGAACATAATAGACGGATGTATCGATTATGAAAATAAATGTTAGTTGCAGCTCTAATATCTAATTTTCTCATTCATAGAGTGACCATAATATTTTTAAACTCACAAACCAGGGCCTTACAAACACCTCATGTTCATACACATATACATTAATCCACTCACCACTAGTGTTTTATTGTTAATTATTTTGGTACAGGATGCAATATCTTGCAAAATAACTAGTTAGTGTAGTGTTACATTTGAATGTTTTATGAGTACAGTGTTTTATTTGTCATGATTTGAGACTGGGAGAGTAGTAGCAGTAGTAGAGCTTTATTGTCATTGTTAAATAAAAACTCAAAAACAAAATAAAACTCATAACTAAAAATAATTACTCCTCCATTTTCTGTAATTATTCACTTCAGTACATGAGACGTATGTAGAGCCAAATGTCTTCTCCCTCTCTCTCTCTCTTCAGGGAACATTTGACGATTACCTGGAGCAGTTCCTGCTCTTTGGTTACGTCAGCCTGTTCTCCTGCGTCTACCCTCTGGCCGCCGTCCTGGTGGTGTTGAACAACATCACAGAAGTTTACTCTGACGCCTTCAAGATGTGTCGCGTGTTCAAGCGGCCGTTCTCCGACCCAGCTGCAAACATCGGCGTCTGGCAGGTGAGCAGGGCGCTCACTCAAGACTATCAAGATTCTTTTATAGATTCTTATTCATTAAATTATTACATATGTGTGTATATAAATATACACATATATATGTATGTATACATACATATATACACACACATATGTATATATGTGTACCTATTTATATGTGTGTATATATATATTTGTATGTATATATGTTTACATATATATATAACATATACACACACACATAATATATATATACACATAATATGCATATATGTATACACACATACATACATATATACCCTCATACATACATATATATATACACACACACATTTATGTGTGTATATATATATGTATATGTATATAACATATATACGCACATATATATATATATATACATATATACACACACATATATACACACACACATATATATATATATAAATATATATATATATATACATACATATACACACACACACGTATATATATATATGAACAAGGTTATTCAGTGATTTTTTTTGAGTTGATTGAATAAAACATTTAGCTGTGACTGTGACCACTCTGGGCTTCCATATTACGTCGATATTTTTTTCAACAGAAAATAATTCTCCTAAAGTGCAGATTTAACCAAATTATTGCTGTCAGTAAGTGACACAGGGATACATGTCGTCCTCTCTGGTTACTGGTCGTTCACTTCCCGCTTGAAACATCATCCGAGGAGGACTCTGTCGATGAGACGATGACACTTCCCCAGAGACTTAAACGTTGTCTTCATTTTAACATGTCTCTCTATTTCTGAACTCTATTACATGCGGTCTGATTTACTCCACACTCACACAGCTGATTTCCCTTTTTTTTTTTTCTCTGTTCACGTTCAGCTCGCCTTCGAGGCCATGAGCGTGATCGCCGTGGTGACCAACTTCGCGCTGATCGGCATGTCTCCTCAAGTCCGGGCTTATTTCCCCGACTCTGAGACGCAGCTCATACTGTGGACAGTGGCGGCCGAGGTACGTTCGCAGTCATGCACACATATTGATTATATTATTGCTGTTTTTGATGTCAGGTATTTTAAAACAAGGCCTGGAGAAAAGTCTTGTTATAGCCCCATTTAGATATGGTATTACAGGGTAACCGCAGGGTCGTAAAAAGTCTTAAATCCAATAATTTGAATTTAAGGCCTTAAAATGTCGTAAATTCTCCTAAAATCTCCTAAAAGGTCTTAAATACAATTTTGAAAGGTCTTAAAAATCTATTAACGTTACTTTTATTTAACTTCAGTCTCACTTTGAAATGTATATAGTTTTGAGGATGCGATAACATAACTACAGCACGGAACTAAAGTAGGCCACCTGTGCTGCCAGGTTAGAATTTATCGGGCACAACTAGCTAGCGGGCTGTGCGCACGCTGCGGTGTGTTACAGCTTAGCATAGCAGCGTAGAAAACTCAATGAAAGCCCACAGCTAAGCCGAATTGCAAGTTCAAAGATTTGTGGCTCCAATTTTCCTTCATGTCTTTTGTACTTTTTGGCCAGTATGGATGTGAAATGGGTCTTAAATTGTATTCATTATGGTGTTAAAAAAGTCTTAAAAAGTCTTAAATTTGACTTGTTTAAACCTGCAGAGACCCTGGTATTAACAGCCATCCTCAGAGTTCCAATCACAGGAGGACAACTCTGTGTGGGACTGTTCATACCTGAAATGATGCGTCTCCTCTGACCACATGTGATCAAATCCCACTTTCAGGGTGACATTGTGTCTGTTTGCAAGGACAAAACAAAGACTTTATCCAGTCTGATTTTACAGATCTGTGTACTTGTTGTGGTGATGTTGTTCACACAGGTTTTAACAGAGTCTTGATGGAGGTTTTTAGGCTCTTTTAATTGAAACATGGAGGTTCAGACCTATTCTGTGCCTCTATATCTCAAACTGTGGTATGTGTACCACAAGTGGTCTTGAGCTTCCTCTGGTGGAACTACAATCTGAAATACTATTTTTTTTTTTTTTTCTAACAGTATTTTGAGCTGAGTGCGTCGAAAATGTATATTTTACACCACTGTCTTGAAGCATAATGCTGCTTTTTACTCACTAGAGGGAGCCATAGTCCAGATTTCCTCCACACCGAGCTGTGAATGCTGGGGAGACGAGGAGTGTGTGTGTGAGAGAGTGAGGGGATGTGGTTATCTGCATACATGTCTATAGACATGTGTTTCTTACTGTAGTTGTGAGGACAAAAAATACTTTAATCCAACAACTTCAAAGGCTCTTTGAGTCCTAAGCAGGTTTAGGTTGGTCGGGATAAAAAATGAGATGTTTTCTCTCTGTCATTCAGCTCTATTTGCAGTTCCAAATGTAATCCCGTCGTCAGCCTGCTTCCCTGTTTCTCTTTATTCCATTCACGCCACACAATGACACTTCCACACACACACACACACACACACACACACACACACACACACACACACACACACACACACACACACACAGGCGACATACACACATGTCTGCAGGCAAAAATACCAGCACTAACAGAGAGATGTTGGCTCTCTCAGTGCTCACCATTGCAGTGTTTTTCCCAGTACATTCATAGAGAGACCATTTGTGTGTCTGGGGCTGCGGGTGGAGGATTTTTCGAAACCGACAGTAAAACCGACTGTAAAAGGCTCTATAAAGTCGCTGTGTGATGCCGAGAAAGAAACTGGGTCATTATTGATCGTCTGGGTGTTTGATTGAATGGGTGGTCTGCACACGAAGAGCTGAATTACAAACTTGTCTGTTGGAGGAAAAGTTGTTTACTGTGTTTTTTCGTTTTTTTTTTTGCAGTAGCTGCCAGTTTAACCTTGTGATCAATTAAACCTTTTTCATTTGGTTAAAGATTAACTGATTCCCCGTGGCCTTGCTGTGTTTCACACACCATGAGAGCCCCACATATGTGTGTTTTTGCCCTTGAAATCCTCGTCTGCAGGATATTGATAATATAGATGTATTTACTCTTTACACACTTTAC
This sequence comes from Microchirus variegatus, assembly GCF_963457635.1. NCBI lineage: Eukaryota > Metazoa > Chordata > Actinopteri > Pleuronectiformes > Soleidae > Microchirus > Microchirus variegatus. Next base: position 18,618,319 of record NC_139802.1, read on the forward strand.
AACATATGAAATGAAATGTATATACAATTATTGAATTAAATAAACAGCATTGCAATCTATGCAATGGCGGTTGCTATCTCAGCTTTATGTTTCAAAGAATATTCAAAAAACAGGACAAAATACAGGTGCATTTGGTTCTGTTACTGTGTGTGTTTAGAGTATGGAGCTCCCCTTCAAAATAAAAGAAAACAAATTCTACATGCTCACTTCTACAAGTTCTCTCAGGGATATTTTAATAAAAAATAACCTCAGGTATGTTAATGATACTTTTGCTGCTTAATCTCACCATTAATTTGTGCACAATCCCAGGACCAAAGTCCACAGAGAAAATTAGTGATTTATCAACATGGCACATAGGAGTTGTTGATTCATGGGCGCCTTCATTAGTTAGTTCAAATATGTGTTACTTAATGAATTTGGTGTCTAAAATGCTTTGTTCAGGTTTACCTCAAACAAGTTTGCCAAACAAAGCAGCAATAATAGACCAGTGAGTTCATTGTCCCATGAGCTAAAATCGCCTATTTTCTCTATGGGATTTGGTGTGGGGGGAAAGTGATCGCTTTACAGACTTCAGTTTCCTTGTTTAGAAAAAGCTGTTAAATGATAAAGCAGCAAACATTATTCATAAATTATCGTGCACTTAAGTGTAGTGTAGATTTTATTAGGTGTGCATTTTATTAAGTGGTGTCCCTGCTGGTGGCCATGTTTCCACTGAGTGTGTGCCTGCAGGTTTGGCTTCTGCAGGTTCAAGCACATCACGGCACAGTCAGCTGTGTGTAAGATGCTGACTAAGTAACTCGTACTACCACTCTAAATTAACATCACATTTTCGCAATACTTGGTGGCAGGCTGGGGAGCGTGACACAAGGAAGAACCCATTACATTTTGGAGCAGATCCAATTAAAGGGTGGATACAGACAGTTTTTTTTACATTGAGAGATTGGGAAGATTTTTTTCTCAAATTTCTGCAAAATAATGCTGAGATCATTATGGGAAATATCCAGTATGTGTAGAGTGGTTGAATTCAAAACTCAGCTGAGGAAATGGTAGGGAAGCCACGCACTCTTGTGCTAACAGGAGCTCATCCATCCTGCTCCCTCCTTACTCTCCTGAGCCAAATACAAGTTGACATGACTTTTTATTGCAGAAGAGTAACTGCTGGCCTCAGAGGTGATGTTCTCTATTTGACTTAAAGTCTGCTGCTCACCTGAGTTGGTAGAGGAGGCGAAGTGCTGCTCTGGTGAACACAGCAAAAAATGAGCTTACACACACTGATGTTGCTGACTGTATTTGTGCTGGGATTTTCAGTCATAAATCATCAGCACTTTCATCTCTTAGGACAGTTGGCACATGTTAGGACAGATATAATACAGTTGTCATGCTGGGACAATGATAGGACAGTATTTATGTTGTTGCAACTACTTTAGGGTCGTCATCATATTGTTAGGACAATATTAGGACAGTTGTCATGTTGTTGGAACAATGTTAGGACAGTTGTTAAAAGTTGTTATTGTTAATGGATAATGTTACAGCAGACATTGTTAGGACAATGTTAGGACACTCTTCCAATTGTTAAGACAATGTTAGGACAGTTGTTATATTGTTAGGACTATTTTAGGCCACTCATCTTATTGTTAGGAGACTCATCCTATTGTTGGGACACTTTAAGGACACTCATCCTATTGTTAGGACAATCATAGGACACGCATCCTATTGTTAGGACAATGTTAGGACTTTTGTTGTATTGTTAGGACAATGTTAGGACACTAATCCCATTGTTAGGACACTCATCCTATTGTTAGGACGCTCATCCTATTGTTGGGACAATGTTAGGACTTTTGTTGTATTGTTAGGACAATGTTAGGACACTCATCCTATTGTTGGGACAATGCTAGGACACTAATCCCATTGTTAGGACACTCATCTTATTGTTGGGACAATGTTAGGACACTCATCCCATTGTTAGGACACTCATCTTATTGTCGGGACAATGTTAGGACACTCATCCCATTGTTAGGGCACTCATCCTATTGTTAAGACAATGTTAGGACAGTTGTTGTATTGTTAGGGCAATGTTAGGACACTCATCCTATTGTTGGGACAATGTTAGGACACTCATCCCGTTGTTAGGACACTCATCTTATTGTCGGGACAGTGATAGGACAGTTGTTATATTGTTAGGACAATGTTGGGATTGTTGGGACACTTTTACGACACTCAATCCTATTGTTAGAACAATGTTAGGACACTCATTATTTTGTTAGGACACTCATTCTATTGTGAGGACATTGTTGGAACATTCCTTGTATTTGCAGCAGTTTTATTTCCATGTTTCTTCAGAAGATCCAGACAGAAGATCACAGGTCACTCTTATCTTGGTTATGTTTGTGGCAGACACAGGCAGGAGAGTAGTGCCTCTTTCCTTTCCTTTCCAGCAGCACTGCAATGATACCTGGGTAATTACTTTATAGGGCTTACACGCATCACCGAGCAGTAACCTGGCAACCTGGTACTCACACAGACAGACAGACAGACAGACAGACAGACAGACCTTTCAGTCACAGGTGTGTCTGTCATAATCCAGTCTTGTAACTGCAGCCGAGGCAGCAGAACCTGGACTGTGACCCGAGTCTGTTCACAAAGACAGACACTGTCCTGACAAATCTAATGGTAGATTTCGTACTGGTACTTTATATGTGACTGTAGTGGAGTTGTATAACTATCAGCCTTTTTTTCTTGTACTAAGCAAACACATTGGTATCAGCAACATTTTTGTAAACATTTGCCTGTTCAAACGGTTCGCAAACAGCAGCATCTCTCATTCATATCTGAATGGCCAAAAATAAATGTATTAGTTCCCCTGCAGTATCTCTGCTGTGCTTAAATGGCATGTGTGTTGAGATACATACAGTCTGTGTGTGTGTACGTCGCTAACAACTCCACCTCAGTCGTAACAGCAGCTCCCAACCCAACTAAACAATACATTTAGTGACTGAGTAACCTTTCACTTTCAAAGTAAGACAGTATGTTTGAAAGGGTAATATCTCCCGCACGCTATGATTACCTGAAATTCATCCGACAGTGAGCAACATAATAACAGTAGTAAATGTCACTGGAATAGTGCAGCTCGGTGCATTAATTTCACATTCACTGTGTTTTAAAAAGGTCCAGTGTGTAACATTTAGAAAGGATTACTGGCAGAAATTGTGCATAGTTGCTTCAAATTAAAAATAAGTTAGTTTGCCTTCTCGTGGTTTAAAGAAATGGCCTTTTTGTGGGTATTAGGCAAGAGAAGAATGGCATCACTTTGGTATGCATAGGCCACCGTAGTTCCCTGATGCACTTGGGGAAAGGTAGGGGTGAGTGAAGAGTCCTCTGTTTGTTAGAATTTGCATATATTATGCCTAAATTTATCATTCAAGTTTCTCAATTATTTGTACACAAAAAACTTAATTTTTGGAGTTCCACAGGGCTCAATGCTGGGACCGATACTCTTCACTATATACATGTTTCATTTGCACAGTATTACGAAAAAGTACAACATACATTTACATTGCTGTGCAGATGACATAGGTTGATAAGCTGGGATGGCCTGTAACTTTCTATATTGATGATGAAGTTTCTGTCATTTTAGACAATTTGCGAAGCTGTTTGGCAACACATTTGTGCATGGCGGTGGATTTGAAATGACAATCTTCCAATTAACGGTGACGGACGGGGTGCCATGGTAACGGTATTAAGTGCTGAATACTGAGAAGTGGAAATTTGTGGCAGTCTTCTCAGTGTAGTGTGGCTGCCTGCTCAGGTTTACAGACTGGCTGCTCTGATTACTATTCCCATCGCCAAAATGGCCACGATAACATTTAGAATGTTGAAGCTGACTTTTGCTTTAATGAGAAACCCTGGCTTTTGTCTGGGAGAAGGACTCAGTCACCGCGATGAATCATTTTGGTGAAGGATCACTCAGGTGAAATTCCTTCCTAAGATTAATGTGCTCATTGTTGCGGTAACGGAGAACGTACCTTTTTTAGATTTAGTGTCTGACCTTTCGCAAAAAAACAAATTCATTATGAAACCTTGAAAATGAAACGGCGTTTCACATTCTCCTCGCGGTCTCCACTCAGCAACCTCTCACTCTCAGCCTAACCTTGTGTTGCTGAGCGCTCCGAAATATAAATTAGTCTTGAATAGCATTAGCAATCAGCTAAGAGCCAGAGTCTTTATTGTTCACCTTCAATCAATATGACAAGTCGCTAAGATCAGGGATTTCTTAGCTTCTTCTATTTTAATTAGTGGAGCTGCTGTTGCTGCGCTGACTGGAATGACAAAACGTCTCCATCGGTGAACGTTGTCCTTGTGATCCAACTTGATTAGAGGTGGAACATCAGCAGTCCACAAACATGTCACACTTACTCCAGATTTATCACCTTTCATTAATTCACTTCTTCTTCTTTCTTTTTTTTCAAACGGCTCCACTTATTTTCCAAAATACCTCATTAAATATTACCTTCAAAATCTAATATCTGACTAATCAGAACAATTTAGGCTCAGGAAACTGGCGGAAGATAAAATTAACATATACATCATGAGCGTGAAATGTAATATTATATTAATATACAAGCAGATAAAAGAACAAGCTGCTGTACAGACATGTCTCTGTCGAGCAGTTTGTTCCCGATCTGCTGTCACACCATTTGTTCCAGCTACTGTTTCATACACGAGTCCATTACAGTGATGAAGAGGAGGCTCCTGAATCAAAGGAGCTGACGGCAGCTGGCAGTCGTCCACATGGACGGGCACTGTGTGTGTGTGTGTGTGTGTGTGTGTGTGTGTGTGTGTGTGTGTGTGTGGTGGACAGTTGGCGATCATTTGGTCAGAACAGATGTGAAGTGAAGTGTACCACCCTTTTCATGAGAACACAGCGTGATGAGGACATACGAGATACGAGATGAATAAATGTCGTCACTGAAGCGCATTTATAAGCATAGAGTTGCACGGCTAATCGCTCAGCTACCACTTTATTAGCAACAGGGATGGGCATTTTAAATGAAAATGCTATTTGGATATTCAACAGGACCATTTGTTGAATACTCTAAATAGAGATGGGAATTGGTAGTGATCCGATACTGGTCAAAATCACTGGATTGGATATCAGACCGATAGAAATGTAAAATACATTCCAATCCAAAAACCCTGTTGTAGTGGCATAATACTTCATAAATGGTTTAAATTATTTATTAAATTTTACTGAATTGGACTAATATCAGTTTGGTAGATACTCAAGTTTGTGATATCACAAAGAAGTGTTATCCCTAATTCTAAATTCTGTCGCATGAGAGCTAGTGAAAGTAATGCAGTGTTCACAGCACATTGTGCTAAGAAGAGTAGCTTACGAGATGCATTCAAAGACCCCGATAAATTCCCCAGGAATCTACTTTGTTGAGCTTTGAGGAGCATCTTCATAGTGCCTTCAAGAAACCTTAAAATTCATTACCACAAATGCAGGGTTTGGGTTTTGTGTCTTTGTAATATAATTGTGAAAAGTCCTATTAATAGATTGACTGTTTAATAATAAAATTAAACAGTTTGATTGAAACAGTCAATCAAACATCCATTTAAACAAGCAAGACAGGAAAATACTGTGTCTATGACATTGTTAATTCTACATTCTAGTATTTCATTGAACTATATCATCACACAACTTTATTTGTCAACCTGCGACATGGATAAAAACAGCTGCATGTCATATGCATAGCAATGGAAATTTATGTTGTACTTTCGAGTACTACTGTGCAAATGAAGCATGTATATAGTGAAGGTTATCGGTCCAAGCATTGAGCCTTGTGGAACTCCAAAATAAAGTTTTTTTGTGTTCAAATAACTGCATCTCTTGAATGATACATTTAGGCATAATGTCAACCATGTGATTTTATTTATTTAGTTAAAGCTGATTACTCACTGCGAGGACTACAACAATATCTGAGAAGTATAGCCCACAAACATTCGGCACTGACACTCAATTCCTATTCAATATGTTTATTATCCGTTTGTTCTGTTAAGCAAACAAACTGACAAGCTTTATTTCTCTTCCTTAATTTATCTCCAAGGACATTAGCACAGAGCCAGACTGTCTCATCCTGATGTTCCACTCACTCACTGCCCTTGTCCTTTTTCATTAGCTCGTATTGTGGTGTCCTTTGAGAGACACAAAAATATAACCAAAGTGCCTTTATCACAGTTTTCCCCCCCCAGTATTTGCCAGAAAAGGATGCAAATAAAAAAAGAATGATCTTGTTGTTGTATGTAACCCCCTGTGATGTGTTTGCTGTTGTGTGATTTCAGCACGGACTACTGGCCATCAAGTTCATTCTGGCCTTCCTCATCCCAGATGTTCCCAAACACATCCAGATCAAACTGGCCCGTCTGGAGTTTGAGTCGCTGGAGGCCCTGAAGAAAAAGGTACGGCAGTTTGCTCAGAGGATTATCTGCCCTGTGATGTGCTGTAAGAACAGATTACACACGCAACACCGCTAATCCAATTATGTTCTCTTTTACAAAATTACACTTTTTGTTTACACTCCTAGTTTTATGTGGGTTTTTAGATCATATCATATTGTTCTATTAGTGTTTTTCCAATATCCAATCCAGTGTTTCTGATTTTAACACTGAACCTCTAGTTTAGGGGTTCCTTGAAAAAAATAAAAAATAGCAAGAAATTATGAAAATGATGCCTTATCTGGCAGGACAACAGGCGAGGAGACATTCAGAGGCCTGGATGATTTCCTGATTAAAGTGATACTGAGCTTGGGAAAATGGTGTGGCTGTTTGTAAGGAGAATGATGCTGCGGTGTTGACGGGTCACCGAACTGGATAATGTCTGTCAGCGATGTTCATTCATTCACATCCAGAGTCAAATCTTCACTCTGGTTTGAACACATCTGTGACTGCGGGTATTTTGCACTCACAGCTGCCAATTGTGTTTGTTTGGAAGGAACACACTACTATTTCATTTTTAATGTACAAATAATTCTTACTGAATCTAGGATTCCCCAAAATGTATGAGTCTTAGTTGAGTGGTAAAGTCATTTAAAAAGAATGGCAAATGGAGCTGCTGGGCAGAAGGAAAAGAAGAAGACCACAGAGAACGTTCATAGATGTTGTGAAGGAGGACATTTGGTTTAATAGAGGAGACAAGGGAGAGGGCAAAATGGAGGCTAAATCCCAAACTAAAAATAAGGGAAAGTGTGTAGGGAAAGTTCTGTTTCAGGTATCTCTTACATGGTGTTGTCAACCTTCCAACCTGCTTCACATTAACCATGAAGAAAAGGCTCTTGCAAAAGACAAAGTGCATGCTTTAGTACGGACATGTCTCCACAGAGAAAGCATTAGCCAACTCTCGACCACAGCCGTTTATCCGACGAGGCCTGACAGGACTGAGTGGTTTGTCGTTCCTGTACGTTGCCATTTAACAGGTTTTACAGGAACCTCAGTTACTAAGTCAAGGGAATTAAAAACTGCTCCAAATGATCCATCATGCTTTCAAATTTTGTTCTGGCATCGTGGAGGGCAATATAGGACATGGTTGAGTCACTAGATCAGAAGCTGAGATGTCAGATGTTTCTGCCTCACCATGATTTTGCACCTCTTAACCTTGTGTCAGTGCAACTAACTTGAACTGAATGTGGAGACTCCCTCTGCCTAACTTTCCCCCAAAAAAGCTAAATAAATAAAACAAACAATTTTAAGTTTTCTTTAAAACAATCACAAAAAGTCTGCTGGCAGTCTGACATGTGAGTGGCTCAAGGGAAAAGTCCACTGCTGCTGCTGCTGCTGTGACCATCAGGCCTCTTATACCTGAGCCACCTGTGCAGGACCAATCAGCTCGCAGGATCCACCGAGACACACACACACACACACACACCTGTCAGTCAATCAAGCGCACACACACACACACACACCTGCAACCCATCACACACTCACATGCAGACACACAAGAAAAGAAGAAGATCTTATACATATTTATTTTTACTCCCAAACCACTGAAATTAGACCCACAGTTTTAGAGCCGCAACTAAAGATTATTTTTCATTATTCAAGTAATCGTTTGTCAGAAAATCTTTTTTTATTCAAACCTGGAAATAATGAATTTCTCAAATCTTGTTTTGTCCACAAACTAAAATGATTCCGTTTTTTTTTTACGATATACTTATAAATAAGATTTTCAATACAAGACACAAAACAGACAGCAGTTACAAAGTAATAATCTAAAATATTGTTGCGAGGACGATAATAATAAAACCACAAAGGGAAAAAAAACAATAAATGAATATATAAATAAGTAAATATGTGTACATACAAAAAAAGTTCAGTTTTAATGATATTCTTTGTTATGTGGAGCAAAGAATCCAGAAAATATTCACATTTAAGAAGCCGAAATATGTGGAAAAACTTCTCAAAAAACACTCAAACCGATGAATCAAGTAGTAGTTGGTGACTAATAAATAATGGATCATGTAGCAGTGGAACTAACCTAGAATATTTTGCTATATCAGCAGCAAAACAAACAAACAGTTTCTTATTATTATTATATATAAAGCCTCTCTCCTAGTATCAGTGACCTCTGTCTCGTCAGTCTCTGGGTTGATGTATTGCGTCCTGTTCCCTGTGTGTCGTCTGATCCGTGTTGTTATGTGGTCTCTTGGTTCTGCAGAGACAGCTTCATGGAGGGTGAGTAGTTCAGTGTGTGTGTGTGTGTGTGAGACCCACGTGTTACGATGGATGACATTACAGTGTCGACGTCGTCGTCTCGTGTTCTAACTGTTCTAACGGTTGTGATGTGGTTGAGCGTTTTGATGTAATCAGGATTAACTGAATCAGAGCCAGTTCTCCTCTTATCATCCATATGAGGCGTGTATTACTAAATCATTACACACTGAATTATTCAAGTTTTCAGTGAATAACAGATACCAGATGTTAGTGATGTTCACAACATCTATTCATTTAAATATTTAGTTACACATTTGCCGATTTGTTCATTTACATTATCCTCCACATTTTAAACATAGTCTATTTTTTATTTGATGTCCTGTTTGTTTTGCTGTTCCTCCACGACACAAATATGTCATAATATACATAACTGTGGACATTATTAGCCTTTTACTACGGTTTCTCGCTGAAAAAAAAATACATTCATGTGTTTTTCACGGCAGCTGCCGACACATAACGTCCAGAGCACCGAGCAGGGTATTAGCCAATGGGGATGCTCCCCTGAAAACTCCGCCCATATTTGTATATTATCATGATATGATATTACCACACTATTATTATTATTATATATATTATCACAATATTTCAGTCACAATACAATATAATCACAATACGATATTTTCACGATATTTCAGTCACGATACGATATTTGTCACAATAAGATATTATCACAATATATTATCAAAATATTTCAGTCATGATTCGATATTTCAGTCACAATACGATATTAACAAGATACGATATCACAACATATTTTCACAATATAATATTATCATGATATTTCAGTCACAATATGATATTATCACGATATGATATTCCATCCATCCATCCATTTTCTACCGCTTATCCGGGGCCGGGTCGCGGGGCAGCAGTCTGAGAAGGGACGCCCAGACCCCCTTCTCGCAGGACACTTCCTCCAGCTCTTCCGGGGGGACCCCAAGGCGTTCCCAGGCCAGCCGGGCGACGTAGTCACTCCAGCGTGTCCTAGGTCTTCCCCTGGGTCTCCTCCCGGTGGGACATGCCCGGAACACCTCCCGAGCGAGGCGTCCAGGGGGCATCCGATTCAGATGCCCGAGCCACCTCAGCTGGCTCCTCTCGATGTGGAGGAGCAGCGGCTCTACTCCGAGCTCCTCCCGGGTGACAGAGCTCCTCACCCTATCTCTAAGGGAGCGCTCCGCCACCCTGCGGAGAAAACTCATTTCAGCCGCTTGTATCCGGGATCTTGTTCTTTCGGTCATATCCCAAAGTTCATGACCATAGGTGAACCAAGCTCCTGCTCCGGTCGTACAGGGACCGCACGGCCCTTAACAAAGGGCCCCCAACCCCATACTCCCTGAGCACCCCCCACAGAATGCCACGAGGGACACGGTCAAAAGCCTTCTCCAAGTCCACAAAACACATGTGGACTGGTTGAGCAAACTCCCATGAACCCTCGAGCACTCTGCGAAGGGTATAGAGGTGGTCCAGTGTTCCACGGCCAGGACGAAAACCGCATTGTTCCTCTTGAATCCGAGGTTCGACTATCGGCCGAACTCTCCTCTCCAGTACCCTGGAATAGACTTTCCCCGGGAGGCTGAGGAGTGTGATCCCCCGATAGTTGGAACACACCCTCCGATCCCCCTTTTTAAAAAGAGGAACCACCACCCCGGTCTGCCAATCCAGAGGCACTGTCCCCAACCGCCACGCAATGCTGCAGAGACGTGTCAACCAGGACAGCCCTACAGCATCCAGAGACTTAAGGTACTCAGGTCGGATCTCATCCACTCCCGGTGCCTTGCCACTGGGCAGCTTCCTAACTACCTCAGTGACTTCGGCTTGGGTAATGAATGAGTCGACCCCTGAGTCCCCAGCCTCTGCTTCCTCTAGGGAAGGCGTGTCAGTGGGATTGAGGAGATCCTCGAAGTATTCCACCGCCCAACGATGTCCCCAGTCGAGGTCAACAGCTCCCCACCTCCACTGTAAACAGTGTTGGCGGAGTACTGCTTCCCCCTCCTGAGGCGCCGGACAGTTTTCCAGAATCTCTTCGAGGCCGACCGGTAGTCCTCCTCCATGGCCTCCCCGAACTTTTCCCAGACCCGAGTTTTTGCTTCTGCGACTGCTCGGGCAGCTGTCCGCTTGGTCTGTCGGTACCTGTCAGCTGCCTCAGGAGTCCCTCGAACCAACCAGGCTCAATAGGACTCCTTCTTCAGCTTGACAGCATCCCTTACTTCCGGCGTCCACCACCGGGTTCGGGGATTGCCGCCATGACAGGCACCGGAGACCTTACGGCCGCAGCTTCGAACAGTCCACAATGGAAGTGGAGAACATGGTCCACTCTGACTCAATATCTCCAGCTTCCCTCGGGATCTGGTCAAAGCTCTCCCAGAGGTGACCTCCCTGACAGGTGATTCCGCCAGGCGTTCCCAGCAGACCCTCACAACACGCTTGGGTCTGCCAAGTCTGTCCAGCTTCCTCCCCCGCCAGCGGATCCAACTCACCACCAGGTGGTGATCGGTTGACAGCTCAGCCCCTCTCTTCACCCGAGTGTCCAAGACATGCGGTCGGAGGCCAGATGACACGACCACAAAGTCGATCATTGACCTCCGGCCTAGGGTGTCCTGATGCCACGTGCACTGATGGACACCCTTATGCTTGAACATGGTGTTTGTTATGGACAAACCATGACTAGCACAGAAGTCCAATAACAAAACACCACTCGGGTTCAGATCGGGGAGGCCATTCCTCCCAATCACGCCCCTTCAGGTCACACTGTCATTACCCACGTGAGCATTGAAGTCTCCCAACAGAACTACGGAGTCCCCGGTTGGAGCACTTTCCAGTACGCCTTCCAGGGACTCCAAAAAGGCCTGGTACTCCGCACTGCCGTTCGGCCTGTAAGCCGAAACAACAGTGAGAGACCTACCCCCCACCCGAAGGCGGAGGGACGCGACCCTTTATGATATTATCACGATATATTATCACAATATTTCATTCACGATACGATATCATTCCGACATTTCAGTCACGATACGATATTATCACGATAGTTCAGTCACGATACGGTATTATCAAGATATTCAGTCACGATACGGTATTATCATGATATTGGAGCCACAATATGATACTATCACAATATTTAAGTCGCAATATGATATTATCACAATGTGTTATTGCCGCAATATTTCAGTCATGATACAATATTATCCCAATATTTAAGTCACATTACAATATTATTCTGATACAAAATTATCACGATATTTAAGCCATAATACGATACTATCACGATACAATATTATTGCAATATTTAAGTCACAATACAATATTATCATGATACGATGGATGGATAAATGGATTTTATGCTAATCCACAAACAATTCAGTGAAAATACTTGGTGTCTCAAAAATGATATAATATCGCCAGGCAAAGCGTTGCGATATTTCACCCCCACCCCTACTGAACAGCTTTACTGAGCGTGATGTGGCCGTGATCGGGTCACTGAGGAGAGTCAACGATAAACCTAACAATGCTAACACGGACGTGTCGCTGTTTTGTCATTGTGTTTCAGAAAATGCTCGAAGCCTCGGAGTTCAGGAAGGTGGAGCAGTGAGGAAGAGAGGAGAGTCTACAAGTACTGACGGAGACTCACACACACAAAGATGTGCTGCTGTTTCGCAACAGCATCACTGACGTTTACGGTTAATACAAACTGTTTCCCGGTCAGTTGTGTAGCAAACGCGTTATTATACTGTTCTCTGAATAGAAAAACATACTGTAATAAGGATCAGTGTTAATTCACACATGAATGCTGTATTATTATTATTATTATTATTATATTATAATATTCACTTTATATCCGAGAGCTTCAACCAAAATAGTTTGTTGTGTGCGTTCAGTCATGTCTTGTACTGATTATTAACCACTCCACTTAAAAAAAGCTGCTGCCTTAAATCACAGTATGATGATCGACGCCGACGTCAGCGTCCGTATTTACAACTGCTTCTCTCACGTACAGAAGCCCAGGAGGACAAAAAGTGTTGGAATCTTATGTATTTCAAGACAAATTTGGTTAAGTAACAGACGTTTGCGCCACCTAAAAATGTCAAATATTCTACTTCTACCTGTCTTTGTTTTTTTACAACAATGTCCAGGAAGTCGGGAAGAACCTGTACTATAATAGCGATCCGCGTGTCACATGACGTGGGTTGTTTACACCGCGGTTTCAGGTCCGTCAGGGTTCACTGCGCACTTTAAATCCATGGATAAAGAGGAAATGTATACCGCAAGAACTTGACACACTGCCCCCTGGTGCTTTAAATGGAGTAGAGAAACTAGCGTTAATCCACATCTGCAGTATTCCGACAACTTCCTAATGAAAGACTTTTCCTCGTCAACACAGTAACAAGTGATTTTTAAGGATTCGGTCAAATAAAATAAAATCTATCTCTACCATCTTTACTAATGAGTTTACATTGTTAATACGTTAGCGCCGCGTTACTGTGGCGCTATTCTTTATACAAAAAATGGATTCATATTATAAATCTTGCTGTCTGTTAATGTCTGCAGTAAGTGCAGTAAAGGCGGCACCACTAGGTGGCAGAAAGGGTCCAAATTGGTCACTATTGAGACAAAAAAACAAACCCAGAAATTAAAATCCTGGATGTTTAAAATCGCACAAACTCTTTTCAAACGTTCATATTCTGTTGCTTTGTAAGATACGGGTGATTTTTTTTTTTTTTTTTTTTTGCTCATCTCCGCATGTGAACAGGATGTTATGGAGTCATCAGTTATCACGTTATTGTTACTTTATGTTACCTTTTTGGGTTGTTGTTGTTAAAGCCCCTGGTGCCTTGAAATGTCAATCTGTATTAGTGTTGGGACACACTGGACTGGACGTGATCAAATACAAAGACGACGATGATGACGATGAACGTGAAATGGGCTGCTGTGCTTTTGCTGCAATAATTAAAAAATAAATAAAAAATACATATAAACAAGTTAATGAATGAGTCTGACTTTACTTATTGTATGTTCGTACTGTGGTGTGTTTGTGTGTTTGTATGTCAGTGGTAAACGGTAACTACACTCAAATTCAAAATACCGAGGTCTTATATGTATTATGTGTATATTGTTGTATGTATCGTTTTCTCCGCCATTGTAGCTCAGACGTAATTGGCAACCCGTGGTTGCTCGGCAGCTGAGACTCTACTGACTGCAATGGTTGGTAGACGGCGAAACATGATTTGCGATCCGCAAAATACTTTTTTTTTAATGCACATATTTTGTCTGTACTGTTGTTGTTGGTGAGTTCAGTTTGTTATATGAACATTATTCCTGAGTCTCTGTGACATATTTTATGGTCAGTTGCTATTACATAATGCACCTTTAACTACCATATAAAGACAAGTTTGTGACTCGGTTTAAGAGTTAGAGAATTAGGCTTAGGTTAAGTTTAGTGTCCTCATGAGTGTGTATTTGTTACCTCTTGAGGACATTTTCTGCTCCAGCGTCTCCCGGTCCTGGTCCTCGGCAGACGGTTCTTCTCTGACGTTCTCCTGCTGCGACACACCTGATTCAAATAGCTTGTGATGAAACTGATAACAAACCGCTCATCTGATTCAGGTGTGTGTGTTTGAGCAGGTTCTGCTATAAACTCTAAACTGTGTCTTTAAAAAAGGCTTTTTGGGCGTTAAGAGCTGGTTTTGGGGTTAGTGTTAGCATTGATCTGGGCTGTCATTATGATGGTACTAGGTCTATGAGGGTCCTCACTATGAATGAAGCACAAACGTGTGTGTGTGTGTGTGTGTGTGTGTGTGTGTGTGTGTGTGTGTGTGTGTGTGTGTGTGTGTTGTGTGTCACTGGAGTGGCTGAGTTTGCAGAGTGTAAAAGCTCCTCAGTGTCGTGTGTCACATTCATCACCGCTGAAGCTTTTCAACACCTTCACTGACCTGAACCTCAGACCAGACACCGCAGAGACCAAGACCTGGTCCTGAACCACATTTCTAAAGGGAACTGGTTGTGGTTTAAGTTAGACAACACTTTGTCGAGTCCTATGAAATGTGCTATTGATTTATTTATTGATTGATTACCTCCATGATGATAAAAAGTGTTTTATTTAAATGAGTTTGCTACTTTTCTTTTTTAAATTTTACTGTCAGTTTATGGGGGACGAAACATGACATATCTATTAATAAATAAATGAATAAATAAATACATGAATAAACAAATACATCATGAAATTAAACTTCAATTATTTCTATACTGTTTTATTTATTTGAAGTTTTGACTTACAGCGTGAATAAGGTTATTTTTTAATCCACATTTGACTGTTTTTGTGGGTGAAATGTGACGCAGTAACGCCTCGTCATGGATTCACGATACGGTTTCTACTCCATAGAAGAAGAATTCACCCCTTTTCTCAAGTTGTCAAATATATATTCTTTCATTTCAGAATGCATTCGTTATATTCCCAACCTGGTGGTCCAAACCACCCCTGAGGGGGGCGCCAGAGATCAGATGTGAGGTTTTTCAAATGTGCATATTAAATTTAGAAAATCACAACCTTTATTAGAGAACTCAAGACACTGAAGTTAATATTAACTTGACCCATGTCTATTTAGGCCAAACTTTCTAGGATTTCAAGGACTTGTCAGGAATATGTTTAATGTACACTACCAGTCAAAAGTTTGGGCTCACTTAGAAATGTCCTTATTTTTGAAGGAATTAATCAGAAATACACTCATATATTACATTGTTAATGTGGTAAACGACTATTCTAGCTGCAAACGTGTGGTTTTTAATGGAATATGTACATAGGTGTATAGAGGCCCATTTCCAGTGTTCTATTGGTACATTGTGTTTGCTAATGGCATTAGAAGGCTATTGGATGATTAGAAAACCCTTGAAAACCCTAATGTTAGCACTGCTGAAAACAGTATTGCTGGCTCTTTTTTTGGAAAAAAAAAAACATTATTTGTAATATTGTCAATGTCTTGACTATATTTTCTATCCATTTTGCAACTCTTTTGATGAATAAGTGTGACTTTTAATGGAAAACACAACACAAATTGTATAGGTGACGCCAAACTATTGAACGGTAGTGTAGAGTGAAAGAAAAAAAACAACAAGAAGAGTCACAGGAGCACATGTATATGCGACAGTACTCCACTTTTATTTTTGGATATTACCATAGCTATATGTAACATCTGACAACAGGTCAACTACAGAGTAATACACTGAATATTCCTGTCACTTCTTCTTCTTCTGTTGCTTTTTGGTCCAGTAACGTTCCGCTCTCTTGCCTCAGTGTCACTGAATGTCAAACATTGAAACACATGCACGTCGTTCACCTGGTTACAGCTGAGCAAGACGACAGTCGAGGGGAGGGAGGGAGGGAGGGGGGGCGAGGACCTGACGTCGGTGGCGACCGCTTCGCTCTGAGCCGAGATGCCCACACAGTAGTACTAATTATCAGAAGGCTAGATGGCTGTACAGCTAAAAGTTTTCACTCGGCTATTCTAGGAGAGAAAGAGCACCATATTTACAACTCTATGTACATTTGGTTTTCAAAATAAAACGAACATGGAGACAAAAAGAGAATACAAACGCAGCCTTCTCTTCTTTTTTCCTCTCCTTTACAGTCCAATATCGTCGTTATGAAGCTGCACAAGTTTGTAATAAACTTAAAAACAAAGAAAGAAAACGGTTCTCTGTACAGATAGCTGCAACACACAGTATAGCTTATTGCCAATGCCCCTTGAGGAATCTCCCCCATTTTCCTTTTTATCTTATTTGTTCATTTTCAGCTCATTTCGAGCTGCTTCGTCGTCAGCTACTCCTCCTGCACACACACACACACGCACACTTCTACACAAACAGCCAAAGAAAAATAAAGTTTAAAAATAAACCTTTAGTGTATCTACAACGTGTCATCGTCACACTGCAGCGACGTGTGCAGTGAAGCTTTGGGTGATGCCGAATCACAACAAACACACACACAAAAAAACCCAACAATATTCAATGACTACAGCATGAATAATAATAAAAAAACAAAACAATAATGATTTAAAAAAAAAAAAAAAAAAAAAAACTTGTATCTTTTAAATACAAAATGACAGCAGTAACATTTTCCAAACATGGCGGATGTGAGTGTTGTTGCTACAGCATCAGGAGTGGACACACTCTGCTCAGGGACACGTCCATATTTAAAGGGGCTGTTACCAACACTGACGCCAATGAACAGTCGGAATAAAAACACATTTTAAACAACGCTAAAAAACAAACAAACAGATTGTCTGAGTGCAATGTGGGGGTCAGAGGTCAAAACCTTTCCTCTTCCCTTTAAACTAGCTGTTGTGTGAGCACTTTCATCCCTCAGGCTGCTTTCAGGAAGTCCAAACATTCTTCTGAAATTTATGCGAGAACAAGAATTAAGGACATTATTTTCCCAGAACTCCAGAGAGAGAGCGAGCGATCCCTCGTCAAATCTGCGGACAGAGTTGAGTATCGAGCGTGACTCCGCCCCCTTAATCTGCATTCTTTAGGAGGAAGAAGCAAAAACCCTGGAAAATGTCCGTTCTCAACTTTCTGGACATTTTCCAGAGTTCCTGTGTGAAAAAGAAACGGTCTTTAGAGACTAAAAGTTCAGAGGTGAAGGAAGTGGGAGTGTATGGAGTGTTAAAAGTGCCCAACTGAAAAACACAACAAAACCACGTGTTCACTTCGAGAAGAGAAACACTGTAGCCTCTGCCTCCATCTTCTAACCAATCAGAGGAGGCCAAAACATTTTTTTTTTTTTTTAAATCAGGACTTTAAAGCTACCACATCGGCACCTCCCAACGGCAAGAAAAGGGGGCGGGAGTTCAAGGGGTCCAAATCACACAGAACCACACGAGAAGAGACGTGAGCGGGTAGGAACAGGGAAGGTGTGGGCAAAAAAAAGAAACTGATAAAGTGAAATATCACCATATTTTGCGTGCCGATATTATAAAACAAAAATGAATTGACCTTTCAGTCCACTAGATGGTGTCAAGAGCTGACTCTGACCTGTTGTGAGTCGTTCGCAATATATGAGCGTGATAATGTCGCATTTATCAATATCGTATCCTATCGTGGTGTCTAGGGTTACGAAAGGGGAGTAGTTACTTAGGAATTAACACTGCGTTCCATTTACGTCGGAACTTGGAGGTCGGAACTTGGAAGTGACATCATCCCCGAGTTCACTGCGATCCAGCTGAGAAGCCGGAAACGCAAACGTAGTTCGGGCTAGCCATTGTTAGCAAAATTCATGTCAATAACAACGCTCTACGTCGTATTTTATGCACACAAAAAACACTGCGGAACAACACGTCTACAGTTGTTAAAGATGAAACAGTACTTTGTTTTCCGACTGATTTAATGTCGTGCTCTTCACTTTTCGGAATCCTAACCCGAAGTGTGAGGTTTCTCCAAGTTTCCGACTACAAATGGAACGCAGCAAACGGGATTACGGGTTGGAGAAAGGCGAGTGGGATCAGGGTTATGGTGAGTGGGTTTCTTTCTCCAGTGGGTGTGTTTAGACAACTTGTAGCCCCGCCCCCTGCTTGTAGTCCCGCCCACTTAATGTATGCTCTCTTAATCTACTACAGTTGCATGAACGGACTGACCAAACGGGGAGCAAGAATTATGAGAATAAATTTAAATTTCTAGAGAGAAATATCATGTTCAAGACATACATCTCGAGTTACGACATTTTCCCCACAGTCATGACATTTCAAAATATATATATTTTTTAAATATATTATTAATTACAATATCACGGTTTAATTCAACAATTAAGACTTGATCTTGAAATATTACAAATATTTTTTGTAAAAAATACTGCTTCATATCATACATCACGACACCCGATGTATATATATTTTTTTCCCTCAGGTTCATATCAATGTGTAACATCTGACACAGAACGTTAACCACCGTTCTTTGTCCGTATTTAGTCACCATCAAATCAAAAACCTTTCTAATCTTACTAATCTGCAGCCGGAGGAAGAAGCAGTAGAGTATGTTCCGATACCAGAGGCCAGTATCTGAAAAACCTCGGACACTGATGAAAATGTGAAGTCGTGCATTAGCGAGTACGCAAATCTATACGCTGATCCAATACCACATCTTTAAATTATGAAAATGTAACCAAAATAACAGAAAATAATTTCCTCGACGCTGTTCAAACACAGACGTAGCATTGTTCTGCCTCTGACATGTAGAAGAAGTGATGTCCAGGACAAAGACAGCTAGCATGTATAGCAGCAGCTATATGGCAATATTTCATGTCGGAAACAGTATGTACTGTATATGGCTGCTGGACCGGATCATATAATTTAGAGATAATTTGAATATTAAAACAAGTTAATATTGACGTAAACATAGCAGTACTGCTGCTGCATGATGTCAAACAATGTCTGCCCTCTAGAGGGCAGAATGTGTAGTGACCACACAATGGATGACAGTGAAAACTGGTAAAATACAAGCCTGTGTATACATGGTACATAATAATAGGCTTTGTTTGAAATGTTTAAAAAATAAGTAATGGAATTTGAAAGGGTTATTTGTGAAGGGGGGGATAATGAAAGAAGTTTATGGCTTTTGTTTTTCAAAGGGTTTTTAAATGGAGATTGGTCATACAACAACGAGAGCATCCATCACTTCCATACTCGGTTAGTAGTTATAAAGGTATTTTTAAAACGCACTGGTATCAGTGCAGTTCTTGGATCAGCTGTTATGAACGGTTCAGGTATCCGAATCAGTGCTGAAATGAAAAAGGGGGAGAAAAAAAAGGTAAGGGAACATCTCGAGAAAACAGTATTAAAACGTTAAAAGCAGCTTCTGACATGAAGCTCGGGAACAACACAATTCAGGGAAAGAACCAATAATTCAACGCAACAGAAGTGGAGCGACGCGGCAGCAGCAGGAGGACAAGTGTGTGAGGTCAGCTATCTGCTACAGCGACACACAACACGGGACCGTTAGACGGCGGAATCGTGTGTTCAGTTCATGAGGTGAAGAAGATGAAGAGGTCTGTGTGAGAGGCGGCGGCGGCAGGGGGAGGGGCCTCAGACGACCTGGCAGCAGCTGGCCGGAGCTGCGGTACAGAGCAGGCCGTCCCCGGTGCCGCGCTGGATGTTAACGGAGATGGTCTTCTCGCACAGAGGTAGTTGAAGCACGCCGTTTTTCAAAGCGCTCAGGTTGCTGCGGGCGTCCCTGACAGCGGGCCCCGCCCTCAGGCTCAGGGCGTCGTGCGGAGCTGTTTTGCGGTGGTGGTGGTGATGGTGGTGATGGTGGTGGGTGCGGGGCAGGGTGGCGGTGGTGGGCAGCGTGATGGTGTCCAGGCTTCCCGTGGAGCCGATGCACATCCTCCAGGCTGATTTCTCCTGGATTTTCACGCTGCCTCCTGAGAGGCCGCACGGGTCTATGATCAACTTCCCTCCCCCGCCGCCGCCCCGACTCCCTCGCGCCGCGCGGTGGTGCTGCAGCTGCGAGCTGAGGCACAGACTCATCAGTTTCAGACTCTCCACCAGCTCGGTGCCGCGGCTCGCCGTGCGGGCTGAGCGGGACAGCGAGCTGAGGGCGGGGTTAGTCGTGCTACTGTTGTTACAACAGCTGGAGGGGCTGTCTTGTCCTTTACTGCCCCCTCCTCCGCCCCCACCGCAATCTCCCCCACCTCCATTCCCACCTCCTTCGGGAGGACTACCCCGGTCCGGACCGGATGTGCCTCCTCCCTCTCCGGGAGGCTTCCCCTGCCCTGAGCTGCTGCCTCCCCCGTTCCCTCCCGAGCTGCCCGGCGGCCCCTCACTGCTGTCCCTTCTGTTCCAGCCGTAACTAAAACCAGAGTCTTTATCCAAACGCCTCCGGTGGCTCTCTGAGTCGTCGTCGCTCGTTTCCGAGCTGGAACACGACGAACCCCTCCCCTGGCTCTTGCGCCGCTGGTACCGCTTCTGCGTGGAGCCCGGGGACGAGCCGGCGCCGGAGCTCAGGCTGGTGGCGGCGGCTATGTTCATCTTGAGGCGGCTGAGTTTGGGGGGAAGACCCTCGTCCATGTCGAAGTCGTCGTCGGACTCCCCTTCCTCCTCGAAGATCTGGTTTAGCACCGGGGCGCTTTTCCTGGAGGTGAGGCGGTTGGTAACGGAGGGCGGCTTACGACGCAGGATCACCTGAGTCGGCAGCGGAGACGGGTCGTCTTCCTCCTCCTCATCCTCCTCCAACCTGAACAAAAATACAATAGGTTACTTTCACTGAAGCATGTATATACAAATCAGGATAATCTGCCTGACTTGAGGTGATTTTTCTTGTTATTCCATTTCTGTTTGGGCTTCATGAACACAAACAACATTATTTGTATGCTTATCGTTCATCTGCAAATGGGCTCTGTCAAAGAAAAACATTCAGAATGACTGAGGGAGCATTTGTGTATTAGTATACAACAGCGGTGCAGGGTTGGGCAGGGACAAGAAGTATTGCTTTCTCCAAACTACTGAACCCATGGATTTTTTGAGCATTAGAATTCACTTCTGGCAATTTCCGTGGGTGTTTTCAGTCATACTTTAACCTGTTTGCATTGCTACACTGACATGCTTTGCTGTATTTCTAATTAAATACAGAATCACGTGGAGCTGAGAGGCTCCTTCAGCAGTGAACTAGAGCTGCAACTAACGATTATTTTCGTAATCGATTAATCTGTCAATTATCAAAACGTTGATCAGTGTTTGTCAAACCTGGAAATGACGATGTCCTCGAATGTCTTGTTTTGTCCACAAACCAAAATGATTACGTTTTTAATGATTTGTGAATATTCACATTTAAGAAGCTAAAACAATATGAAATCTTGTTTTAATCATGAAAAAAGCTTCAAACCGATTATTCGATTATCAAAATAGTTATTGATTAATTGAGATTAATTGTATTGTTTCAGCTCTATAAGACATTGGTTTAAAAGTAAGGCACTACAGTCCTATCTTAAGTCCATAATTGATGTATAAGGGACTCAAAAAAAGGTCAGATGCAGTGACTAGACCTGAAGAGGCATGTTCGCTGTTTGGCTGCTGCTGAGGTGGAGGGAGCAGGAGCTCTGATGATCCCTGAACCAGAGCAAAAGGCAGAGGCAGCGGCACAGGCTCCCTGGAAAAAGTAAGAAGTGAGAAAGTTATAATTCTGTTCATCCACAGAAACTCTCCGAGGACAGCTGAAATCATGAGTACCTGAGCTGCAGAGTCAGTCACCGACTCCTCTCGTCGGCTCAGCTCCATCAGGCCTTTGGAGCGATGTCCGTTGAGCAGGTTCTCTGCGCTGCGAGCCGGAGACTGTGGGCCTCCGGCGTGGGAGATGGAGGACGCTGCTAAGCTGTCCTCTATGTCCTGATGCATGTCCATTCTGGTGGGCCAGGACTGCCTGCACAAACAAGACAGGATGGTGGAAAATTACATCTTTGAATTTTAACTCTGGCTGGACGTGACATGACAGGCTGTAGTGATCGTCATTCAAAGCCAGCGCACAGAAATGGTCGCTATTTTTGGGTTCTGAAATGAAATTGGTAATTGTGTCACGCTTTGCAGCGTCGTCGTTTTGACTTTGAATGTGACCTTGTTTACCCCCCCACAGTTCATCGCTCTTTACCTGAATTGTGCCTTGATGTTGCTGGGGCTGGACGAGCGGGGCTGGACCTCCTTCTCTTGCTTGTCCCTCAGGATCCTCTCTGCGAGCAGGTAGTATGTGGCTGTGATGTGGTTGTATTTGTTGGTCTCCAGAGCTCTAAAACAACAGCAGTCACACATGGAAGCTACATGATACAATATCAACTCATCTGAGGGAGAGAGAGAGGAGCTCTTTGTTAGTGCTGGGCACATTAACGGCGTCAACCTAAATGCACATTAACGCATGGCGCGTTTCCATGAAGACTGACCACAAAAAGACGTGTGCAACGTCATGTTCACGTGCCGCGGCCATGGAGTCCAGGCACCGTTAACCAGTTAGCTCTGTTAGCAGTGTTAGCTCCTTTAGCGACATTAGCGCCCCTACAGTTGAACTGGAGCGGTCTGTTTATTAAACTAAAAGAGCAGTGCTACAAATAACCAGCGTACCTGTGTACTGCGGATGTATGCCTCTGTTTTTAAAGTTTAGCGTTACTTTCGAGACTCAGTCACGTAAACTTCACACGCGTCTTTTTTCGTCAGTCTTCATGGATACGTTAGCATTGACACCATTAACGCCGGTTAACGTGCCGAGCATTACTGATTAATCGACTATAATAATGGTTGACGATTAGTTTAGTAGTAGTATTAATTGTTTCAGCTCTAAAATAGAGCATAAAACACTGCATGTATTGGGGGGTGTGGACACTGGGGTTGCAAAAATACAAAATATTAAATTCAAGGCTTGAAAAGTTACAACCTAATTCCTTCTTGCGTAATGTGAAACTGAAAACACCTTTTCTGCAAATAGCTTGGATGTGTTGATAGAACAGCCCTCTTAATGTTTCCACTCAAGTGTACACTGTTTCTTTTTTGTCACGTTCACACACATCTGTCGCGTAAGAGAGAGAAAGTGAGTCGCAAAACAAGGCCGAGGTGAGACCAGCGTTAACCTGAAATCCTGACTCTGAAATCAACAAATGTTTCACGGTTCCCTTCCTCTGATATTCCCCCCCCATGCAGCTCCTGCTCTCACTCTTTTCCCGGCATGCAGTAGAGCACAACAGGCTCATCTTAAGAGCTGCCAGGGTCAAACACTGACAGTGAAAACGCTGTGAGCATGCTGCAGGTGTTCTCTTAGTGTTGGTCTGTGTTCAAATAGGAGTGAGAAGGCTCATTATATGGCAGGACAGAATGGAATAGTGCGACTGAATGTAGCAGGTTTTGTTTTCTCTGATACGGTTTTGTGGCTAAATGTTATTTACAGTAAAGATGTGGAATCATCATTTTACAGCAATAAAATAGCAGTCAAACCTGGAAATGACGATGTTCTTGATTGTCTTGTTTTGTCACAAACCAAAATGATTCTGTTTTAACGATTTCTTTGTTATGTGGAGCAAAGAATCAAAGAAAATATTCCCATTAAAACAATCGGAAATCTTGTTTTAATCATGAAAAAAGCTTTGATTAATTGATTAATCATTTCAGCTCTAGATATCGCAACATAATATTTATGCATTGTTTAAAAAGCTTTAGGGCTGCAACAATTATTTGATTAATTGTTATTAATCAATAACTAAATGAATCGTCAACTATTTTTTATAATTAATGATCCATTTTAATCCTTTTTGTGAAATTATACATTTAAAGGACAAAACAAAGTAAAGCAGTAAGTAAAAGCAACCCACGCATGATCAACTAATAGACATTAATGTTATCTTCAAAGAGAGTAAGAATGTTCAAGTGCAGCAGTGCAGAGTGAGTTCGATATCAACTTACTCGACTATGGCTTCTCGGTCTGCGATGTCTCCTAGCACCATGCGCTGGATGATGCTGTTGTGTTCCTCCTCGGACAGGCTCTTGTGGGAGACCAGCGGAGTGTTGTATTTGGTGGCCGGGGACGGGTCCACTCCCTGCAGCCAGGTGTGCGTCTCGATTTCATCCAGAGACGCTCGTCGCTTGGGGTCCCTTTGAAGCATACGGTCTATAAGACTGGAGTGACGAGAGAGAGAGTATGAGAACGTTGTTTTAGGGAAATTAATTCATTATTCACAAACCTTTATATTGAGATATATATTCTCACACACAATCTACTTATTAATAACACAGTTTCACATTCGCACAACCCTTATTCCCTTTTCTGTAGGGTTAGGGCTGTAACGATACACAAACTCACGATTCGATTCGTATCACGATTTATGACCCACGAGTAAATACATTCCACGATTTTTTTTTAATTTAAAAAACATTTTATTTAAACAACATTTAATTATATAGCAACTTAATGTAACATTTAATAACAATATTTTGGAACACTGAACAGATTTGAACATAAATAAATAACCAAAGATTTTTCTCTTTTCTGCAACAAAATAATACTGTTGAAAAATACAAAGTAATGATCAATCAGACTGGGATTTGTCCCCAAAGCATGCTGGGAAGTGTAGTTCTTCATTAGAAGCAGTTTTGTTCCAGTGGAAATAACTTGTTTTGATAAACAGCAAAGGTAAGACAACATTTCCGCTTGTATTTCTTGAAAGTCACTAGTTGTTTTGCCCTTATTTTGGGGCTGGATCCGTGAATCTTGTTTGTAGAGTGATAAAAATCAATGAATTCTCCGCTGTTTACATAATCACGCTGACACTCCGGTGCCGCTTTTCAATGTGTGCACTGGAATGGTTTTTTCCGCTCCGGCTGGTTTGATCCATCGGTGTTTTAACTGTGTTTGGTGAACATAAGAATGGTTTATATGAGCTTTTAACTGAGTTTCTGACCTTTCTGTGAGTATGCAGCATGTCTGTGTTTGTTAAAGTTAGATATGGTTTTATGACGCTTTTGTCGCTGCATCTGTCGCTGCCCCGGTAGCGGGGACATCAGTGAAGAAGAGATTAACGCGATTAAAAAACACAACGCGTTAATGATGACTGTGATTAATTAATCACAATTAAAGCGATATTTTGACACCCCTTTTAAAAATAAGTTTGGTAGCACTAACAGCTCATATCATGTGGCTGACTGGAAAAATAACTGGGAGTTAGAAAGGGCGTGTCGCGATTCTGCCTTCTCACATCGCGACACAGGTTCGTGGCTCTGAGTATCGCGATTTCGATTTCGATACGCATATCGTTACAGTCCTACTTTTCTGTGATTAGCTGTGGTGTATGTCTTAGCATTTTAAAGGTCCCATATTATATCCTATTTCTCCAAGTTAACCTAGTTCCCTGGTGTCCTAATGAACATGTCTGTGACATGCTATTGTCAAAATACCATAAGGATGAAGCACCACCGCATTTCATCAATCATCCTGCCAAAACAGCCCTGTTCAGAACGCTTGGTTTAGTAGTATCTCTTTATATATAAAAAAAAAAAGTAAGTAAAACGAAACGAAAAGATCATTTGCAGGCTCTAGCAGGCACATTGCCGTCATATATAACATGTATCCACTGGACAGTTAAATCTTCTGAGGCTGGAAGTTTGTGTAGAACTCTGTGCCACACTGTGGAGCCAAGAATAGAACTTTTCGTGGACTTCCGGTTTTCAGATGCCGTTTCCCAAGACAGCACTCTCGCGTGTTTTACGGACACTTTGGTGACTGGTAGGGCCTCCAGAGTCCCAAATATAAGTATTAAAATTATTAAAAAGTTGATTTTGCATAATATACACTTTATATATAAACACTTTATTCTATAACTTCATACTTTTATAACTCTCTTATATCCTTCTATATCCTGTATTTAATATTATAAGTTGCGAAAGTGTTGTAAAACAAATACATCCTCATAGTAACATTACTGTAAATCTCTAAAGCCATTGTCAGACATGAACTCGGTTGAACTTATTACTTATACGTATTTTTGCCTCGTTATTGCACCGTAGATCGTGTGCTCGCTGTTGTCATCGTGCACTGTTCTATCGTGTGCTTCCTCCAACACTTAGAAAGTTTTTACAGTCCACACTGACAGCCACACCTCGTCAACTCAGCTGCAGCTGTGTGTGAGTGTGCGTGCACCTGCAAGTGGCATGCAATAAGAGTTCTCTATCTCACACACATAAGAACTCCTCCACTCTCGAGTCTGTCAACCTGTCACTAAGGCTCCGCTGTGCGTGACAGAAAACTGTGCACGTGGCTGCTGCTGCTCCCGAGCTGCCTGACAGATCACCTGCTCCACTGCCCGACTCATCAGGACCATGTTTTCTTCATTATTAGCTTTTTTTCTCCATTTAAATCTTAATGAGTTTTTGTGTTGTCTCATGTTTTTACTCGTGCTGGGCACGTTAGCCTCGGTTAACAGTTAGCGGCATCAACGTCAACGCACATTAACGCATGACAGGCTTCCATGACGATTGGTCGGAAATTGGCGTGCGTGACGTCATGTTTACGTGACTCCGGATTGTTAAAATGAGTCTCTAAAGTAACGCTAAAGATTAAAAACAGAGGCACACATACGCAGTACACAGGTACGCTGGTTATTTGTAGCGCAGCTCTTTTCGTATGATAAATAGACCGCTCCAGCCAGCGCTAAAGGAGCTAACAGAGCTAACTGGTAAACGTGCCTGGAATCTCGTGCCGCGGCACTTAAACATCATGACCCAGCACCTGCTCAGCACTAGATTTTACATTTTTATGTTCAGGAATTGAAAGTGTAAGTGTTCATATTTGTCATGGAAATGTTACTCTTGTCATTTGTTTAGCCAAGAACCTAGGTACTTCATTTCTTAGATTTTTTTTTTTATTATTTGATTTCATATTTCCCTACTTATGTGGCAGCCCTGCACACTACACTTAAATCTGTACCACTTATATCTAAATAATTATTTTACTCTGAAGGATTCCGGCCCCGGGCAATGTTGCTGCTGCTGGTGGAAAGAAAAAGTTAAAATATGTGGTTTTCTGTGGAAGAATTTGAAAATACTCTATGTTAATTAAATGTTAATACTGCTTCCCCCGCAGAAGCTCATGCTCTACAAGTGGAAGCCAAGTAAAAAGAAGCTTTTGCCTAAAATATTTTAAGGTAGATCCACAGGAGATGATGAACTGTGTCTGCCAGGCAGAAGGGACTGAGAGTTTAGCCCCTTTGGCAGGTCAATCCTCACTGGGTGCCAGACCCACCAGGTGAGCCACCGAATTCATGTATAATTCTTCCTATTTTATCTGTACTTCACATAGAACTGATCAGATCGCATCACATAGTTTGATTTTTTACAGGGACACGGATTTGATCAAAAACCCACAAAAATCTAAATAAGCAACTTTATTTCACGCATGGGGCTTATTACAGCATCTGACCCACCCGCAGACTCACACATGTGCTGCAAACTAATTTGCGACAAAAACTGTGCAAACATCATCTAAATTTGGCTTCACGGAATTAAATCTTCCAGACTCTGTCAAATGCCAAATGCATTTGTGATAAAAGTGTGAGCAGATTGTACGATGATGGAGGCTACAGGCCAACAGGCTGGGCAGAACAGTGTTCTGCTATCTGTCAGACACACTGGGGATTAGTCAGAGCTGCTGAGCTGCTGAGCCCCCCCGAGGATGACAACCACCAGCAGCAGCAGCAGCAGCAGCAGCAGCAGCAGCAGCAGCAGCAGCAGCAGCAGCAGCAGCAGCAGCAGCAGCAGCAGCAGCAGCAGCAGCAACAGCAGCAGCAGCAGCAGCAGCAGCAGCAGCAGCAGCAACAGCAGGACTATATACTACACACTATACAACACAATTTTAATTTCTTTAAATTAAAGATTTGTTAGTCAAACCTGGAAATGACGATGTTCTTGGATGTCTTGCTTTGTCCACAAACCAAAATGATCCAGCTTTAATGATTTCTTTGTTATGTGGAACAAAGAAATCTTGTTTTAATCATAGAAAAAGCTTCAAACCGATTAATCGATTATCAAAATAGTTGACGATTAATTTCTCTAAATACCTCTAAATAGGTTAATGCTCTGAACGCTGGGGAACGTGAGCTCTACCAGTCCAACAACTCGTCCTCACCCAAGCGTGCCTGAATCGAGTCTGACAGTTTGCTGCCAGACATACGACCAAGAGTTTGGAAATTTTCGAACGTTATGACTCAATACGCGATATACTGGTGCGGTGACTGACACAGTAAAAAAAAACAACATAAGCCTGCAGACTCAGCGTGCAACAATCAGCTCTTCAATCCACAAGCCCATCAGATTGCTCCCAGCTGCTAAAGCTTAGCACTTCAATCTAGTCAGATGTCTGCCTCGACTCACAGGAGATAAGCATTTATTTCCTGTTTCTAAAAATAATAGGATGCCATTGCTCATTACTGTGGTGGGATTTCAAAATGAAATGGGTATTAGACCGCATATACACTGTTTTATACAGTATTCCCTACCACTAAGTGTCTAAAAATGACAAATAATGTTATTAATTGCACAGAAAACATTATGATTCACTCATTAATATGAGTTTAAAGCATCATTAATTGATTGAGCTTGGCCACAGTTGCTGGGAGGCAATAAATGAATCATCTTGTGAGGTTCAAAAGTTCAAGCAGCACATCCTTTGAGTGATAATCCATACAAAAATCAAGATTATGATTTTTTTAAAGAACCTGCTCGTGTCTCTGCCAACCAGCCTGACTTGACTGGAGCGTGGAGCGTGTGTTGATGGGTGCAGCTGGACTGTGCTGCTCTTTGAAGGGGTTTTCACTCTGTGCCAGATACCAGAGCAAATTGGTCTGCTGGGGCTTAGATAAATCACAGTAGCTGCTGCTGTGTTCCACTGAGATCCACTTTGCCATGAAGTAAAGCCAGAAGCATTTTTGAGAGATTATTTTGAAATGGTTAGTAACTAGTTTTTCGCAGGGACGATGCGATCCATAATCTAAAAGGCCCACTCCATACTTTTACCAATCCATGTCAGTTGCAGTCACACAAACATGCCTAAGGTTTGTGTTAAAAGTAAAAAAAAACAAAAAAAAAACATCCCATGCATGCAACACATCGCAACAGGAGCAGAAAAATAGCATAATGTACTTTGGGTGCCTGTGGAGTTGGCCAGCATACAGCAGCAGGCAATCAGATATGAAAAATGTAAAAAAAAAAAAATCAAGCAGACTTTGTGAGAGGGAAGAGGAGTGCAACTCCAGGCTTCACACTGAAAAGCAGGGCTGCAACGAATGATTATCTCCATTGTGGATTAATCCGTCTTAATCCGTCTTTTTTTCTTGATTAATCCATTAGTTGTTTGTTCCATAAATCTCAAAATGATGATGATGAACACATCATTTTTTTTTAAGTCCTTTTTATAAAGAATTGCTGGGGGAATTTCCCATCATGCACTTACATAGAATGAGCACACAGACTTTGCACGAGCCGCAATTTCTCTACCCGGTCCTCGATTTCTCATCCCTCACCACTTACCCTGTGTCCCCCCATGACATGTAGCCCATAAAACTACATGTAGCACATAACTAACTGATTTGAATATCTTGCAGTTCTGCTGCCACCAGTGAACGGCATGAGGTCAGGACAGGAAAGAGGACTCCGTCATCCCCAATTCCCTGACCACAACAACCTTCGCTACAGGCTGCAACAAACCCAGTGATCCAGATGGATCCTGGCATTTAAAGACTTTTTACTTTCTATTCTTTGTAATTGTGTATTGTAATCTAATCTAAACCGATTATCGATGCATCACAATGCAACAATTTTTTACTTTAATACTTTGCTACTCATTTAAAAGTAAGAGAGAAAACAGTGATTCATCCAATAAATACAGGCATAAAGTAGTGAGCATTGTGAAATAGGACTTGAGCGCAGCTAAGGCAGCTGACACTGCTGATATTATATATACAATCAAAATGGGCTTTATGTTTTATGTTATCTTTCTGTTGAACTTGTCATAATTCATTCTTTTATAAGTTCCATAACTCACTCTTTGCAGGCGCCGGAGACGTGAGCCGGTACAGTGTATTTACAGTCCATGATCATGGTGAGGGTCTCGCTGTCGTTGGCTTCCTGGAAGGGCGGCTGGCCGCATACCAACATGAAGAGGATCACGCCCAGACTCCAGATATCTGAGGAAGAGGGAGACACAAAGAAACGCAATAAATAAATTCATGTGTTCAGGTTTTTTTTCCTGCCCAATCACAGCAGCAATCATGTTCACATCAATACAGAGAAAATCTTCAAATGTACACACATGCCAGACAGGAGGGAACACTTTATTTACATCTATTTGCTCTGTATCAGAAATTCCAAAAGACCAGGTCAGGACCCACAGATGGGTCAGATTTATGTGTACCGATGTGGTACACATGTCTGCTCTTGTTACGATTCATCTTTGATTTTAATAGTGATGTGGCCAATGATAGTCATCTATAAAAAAGTGGGTACTAGGGCTGGGCGATAATTCGATCTCGATTCGGGATCGCGATAAAATTTTGATCGATTTCGATAATAAGCTCGGGACATATTATTCGATATGAAAAGGTAAGCGCAACAACAACAGTATCAGAGTCTGTCGGCAGCCGTCGGACACGCCCACTTCCCATAGCAGTGCCGCTAAAGTTCCAACCACAGAGAGAACGGGAAAGAAGTTGAAGAAATGAGGACAAAATGAGCAAAGACAGCGAAAATAATGGCGAACACAGGGAAGAGATTGTTGAAAAGAAAGGTAACACGACGTCAACTGTGTGGACGTGGTTTGAATACTGCAAACGCGACCATGAGCAGGCGAACCCGGTCTGTAAAATATGCCGGCGGTTGGTAGCTTGCGGGCTCAAGCTAGCACGATGTCTGCCGTTAGCATCGCTAGCGGGAGCGGCGCTGTGAAACAATAATCTATCCAGTCGTGCTTTGCAGCAATTGCCCCGTATGAAAAACTATCAAAACGGAGCAAAAATATAACGAACGCTATTAGTTATTGCTTCGCTAAAGACCCCAGGTACGAGCTCCATGGTAGAAAATACTTTTCTCAGACGGCACTGCCACAGCCTTATGATGAATGCCGTTGTAAGCTAAAAAAAACAAACTATAATTGGGTAAATGATAGAATAACTGACTGGTTTACTGCATATTGTGCAATTTTGGCTCAGATTTCGTTCTACTTTTAAAATATATCTAGAGATCTACCTTAAACTTTCAGGTAGCATTTGTGCCAGGGCCATGTTTACTGTTTTTGTACTGGAAATGTTCACTAGTTATTTAATGTGATAGACGTCACAGCTGTTTATATACAATGTTTCAATAAGTAAAAGCTTGTATTATTGTGTAAAGGGAGATGACTCATGTTAACATTACATTATTAAACTTTATTACAAAGTTTCAGTGAATCTCTTATTTCTTCAAGCTTCAGGATGTCCCTCACACTGGCTGCATCTGAAAAACTACATATCGTGATAAGAATCGAGATCGATCAATATAAAAAAACATATCGTGATAACATTTTTTTCCATATCGCCCAGCCCTAGTGGGTACCCATATCGAGAGTTTGGGAAACTCAATATTAATTAGGGCTGCAACGATTATTCAATTACTAAATTAATCATCAGCTATTTTGGTGGTTAATTAATCGGTTTGAGCATTTTCTCATTAATTAAAACAAGCTTTCTGATTTTTCAGCGTCATAAATGTGAATATTCTCTGGTTTCTTTGCTCCATATATAACGAATAAATCATTAAAACTGATCATTTCGAGGTTTGATCAACATTTTCTGACATTTTACGGGCCAAACGAGTTTTGATTAATCGAGAAAATAACATACAGATTCATCGATTATGAAAAGAATTGTTAGTTGCAGGCCTGTTATTAATACAACTAACAAAGTGTCCATCAACCTTTTGTTGTCCAGTGGAGGAGGAGTTGCACCATGGATGGGCAGAGTTTATTTCAGAGAAAAATGATTATTGAAAATGATGCAGGTATTACTGCTGATCTGGATTATCCAGGCTGCAATCCGCTGCAGAGTGAGATGATAGAACAGCAATATAAATGTGCAACATAATTACTGAAATAAGACATGTACAACAGATGCAGCATTTATATGCACTGTGACACTATACAGTATAATCAGATATGAATATTCATCGGATAATCCGTAGTGACTGACAAATCCCATTTTTGCTTGAAATGCCAATCCCTATTTAGCATCATCCAGTAGCCATTTGAAAACTGTGATGCTCTAACTGGCTTGTAAGGACATATGCATGCATGCACATGCATACAGCCAAGTAACACAACTAACAGCAGGAGGGTGATGAACAGCCATGAAGCTAGGACAGTAAACAGCTTCCTGTTATTCTGGTACTATGCAGTGTGTCCTTGGCTCTCTCTCACTGTCTCACTCACTCTCTCTCGTTTTTACGAGCAGCAGCTGTGCCACAGCAGCCAACTTTTTTTTCTGGGGTGAAAAGACATCACAGCAGCTCCAGTCGGATTCTGGCAGCTCTCGAGTAATTACCACGATGAGGATTTTTAAGCAACTTTCTAATTACACCCAAATGCTCAGATGCCCTCATTACTTACTAGGTTAGCACGAGAGAGGGGGGAAATAAATGTGCGGACGGATTAAAAAAAATGATTTTAGACTGATTATCAAGCGGTTTTAGCATCTCTTAATAGGGACGCTTTCCAAAAAGGACAGGTTCCAATTTAAGACCACACTTTGCTGGGTCTGTGCCAGTTCTGCAGGACTGTGCCTCAGGCTAAGTAGGGTATATTTAACTGGAGTGTTCATACGGGAAGTCTTCTCACATACGTTCAGCTGATTGAGGTGAATAGCATTTGTAGGATCTGCATGAGAATTGTTGCAAATCTGTTGAGTGTTGGTAGATGAAATTTTCTTCCAGAATGTAAACCGCAAGTCGTAAGAAACTGCCTCATGTACGTAGCAGCATCTACGATGTGAGGCTGGTGCATGCTGTTCAACAGCACCAATTCAAGAAATACAAAATAAATGGAAAACAACTTGGCTAAGTCCACGTCACAGCACCTGTGTGTGTCTTTAACATTATGTCCAATAACCGAGTGGTCAGTGAACACCTGTTAGAGAGCACGGAACAGAGGTCAGAGTCTGTCCTCCGAGAGTGAAGATGGAAGCCAATTAGCAACAGCAAAGATGATTGTTTTTACGATATATATAGTTAAAGAAACACTTCAAAACAAACAAGAAAGGTATTTATCAATGGGGTATACTATATATTGCTCATAAAAAAAGAGGCTGCTGTATTAAGAAAATATGTGATCAGATCATCCTTAAGGCCACATTATACTTCTCCGACTGCGTATGCGTTATCCGACTGCGTCACCACGGAGACAACTCGAGCCTTCATACTTCTGCGTTGTGGTGACGGATACACGCTGCATTTTCCTGCCCGATCAGTAGGGGTCGCAGCGCAAGGTTGTTGTGCTTCAGGCTACAGTGAGCAATGGTGTCCGAGAAAGAAAGAGAGAGAAAAGACTGTTGTTGTGTGGCCGTTTCTCACTTTTCTGTGTGACGGAACGCAGTTTTAAGATAATTTGAGGCGAGAAATTTGCCATTTAGAATCTAAACATGTGCTGTGTGTATTAAGATATGACGTATTTATAGTTTGGCAGCGACGTTCTCGGCGGGGATCAGCTCCGCTCTCTGTGGAGGCTCGGTGCGCACTGTGAGCCGGCACAGAGCAGCTCCGCTGGGCCTGTCCTGAGGACCAATCGCAGCTCTTGCCGTCTCCGTTGTCCCTTGACGGAGTGACGGACACTTAAAAAATATTTCGTGCAGTCGGAGACGACGCAGGGGCTCTACGACAGGCTCTACATCGACGCAGAGTCTCTGCGTAACCTACGCAGAGCACTTTGCGCAGGAGTATAAATTGGGCTTTAAACCTTGTCTTTTAACTACATTATTTCATGACTTGGCATTTATGTTGATTCCGATTCTGAAATGGCACACACCAGAGAGCATGCGACGGCAATTGAGCTGTCACGCAAACATGTACAGACATGTCAACCAGGAGAGCACTCAGAACTTCTCTCCAGACCTTAAGACTCTTAAAACACACACAAACAAACAAACACACTTTCATCACATAGACATCAATAATGCTGTCACTAGCAGGTGTACTGAGAGGATAGGGCAGTGCAGGTGATACAGCAAAAACACACAAGATTCAAGAGTTAAAGGCTAATTTGCAAGTTACAGAGGAGTACAACCCAAATAAAATGTCTGTGTTTAAAAAACATACAGATCTAAATGGTAACAAACCCCCCAAAGGAGGAACTTGAAGCAATCCAACATGTTGCAGTGAACAGCAATGGACGAATCAGTGCCGCTTAAGACCATTACAACACTTGAGCTAAAGGAGAAAGTTCTTCACAAATGTGGCCTATGTGTCTCCAAGCTAAGAACTACAGTGGCAGAAATAATAAAGTAGATAGCAAATTAAATGATTTCACATTCAAGCCAGAAGTTTTAGGAGTAATATTTGACAATACCAGCAACATACAGTACGTCTACTACGACTAATCTAGCAGCTTAAAGTACCATTAAATACAGGTACTGAATTAAATCTAAATGTGTGCTATGCCATTCCAAATGTTAATTGTACCACTGTGGCAATTCCTCTCAGTGAGAGCAAGAACAACAGATGTTATTATTTTTAAAAGACCCAGGAGTAGCCAGAACGCATTGAAGCCGACAGAACATCCCCAGATCACTGACTTGAAAAGGAGGATGTGGTTTTTTTTTGGCATAAATGACAGAATAGAAAATACGTATGCATGTACAGAATATCCGTTTGCATGTTGAGTTGACAATCAGGCAAGGAGAACAAGATGTATACTGCTGAATATGGATGAGAGCTACAGAGCCAGAATAAAATGCAGCTCTGTCCCAGGCATCGCCTGCTGCATGTTGTCTTATATTAGCATGATGGCTGGGGGTCTTCTCTCCTGATTTGAATTTCAAAAACAATGACATCCTTTAACTATTTACAAGGCATTATCTGTGCATGACTGTTATAATGTGTAAACTAACAATAGTGAGTACATTTATGTGACATCGGGAAAAACAAATTACTATAATAGTCCAACTAAATCTTACCAAACTGACAGAGGTTGAGTTGAATTACTGCATGTTTATGTTCAGTCAGACAAGAGTCGGACTCGAGCTGTCCTGGGCTCAAGCATAAATAATAGGGCAAGCTTGCACACATGAGAATAAGACAACGGTGACAAAAACATGGCGAAACCCAGGGCTGTCCATTTGTTGGGCCAACAGGGAGAGACTGTATGCACTGTCAGCTTAAAAAACTGAATATTTTTAAGTTCATGCATGAGGAAGACTCCGAATGGAGCTTGACATGCTGGAAATGAACATCGCTGTCAGACAGACAAACTTAAAATCAATAAATCTGTTTACTCTTGTATATCGAGACAAGGACATGCAACCTTGAGACACACTGTGACTGAAAACCTGGCTGCTTTTTTTCTACTTAATAAACTCGACACCTGCTTAAGTCTTGAGAATAAAGACAATAATATATTGAGGGAAAAAAAAGTTTGACTGTGGTATTTTGTGAATCTATATGACTTTGGTGAAGGCGGAGTGAACAGTTCACAAACTTCAGTTCCAGTTGTAATAAGCTGTCTAATGGTAATTTAACACCTTGTCAGTGTCTCTTGTATTAATCTGTCGTATTCTGCCAATGTTTGACTAAAACCACTGATGTAAAGGGTGGGAAAGTAGAGGTACATAGCCCCAGGGACCACAGGAGTGCTACCTCACACCTAGCTTACTCACATTCAGAGCATGTTACCATAGCAACACTGGCTCCTCATCTCAAACTAGAGAATGAAATGCCTCTGTCAGGCCCTCTAGGAAAATAAAAAAACAAAACAGACACTGGCACAAAATAACATGGCAGCCCTTCACAGTAATATTTGTAGACCATGTTAGTCTCACACAGTCTTGGTCGGGCTTGTTAAGCAACCCTCACATTTAAATATAATAACTTGCAATTTAAAAGTACAAAAAAAAAATCATATGAACCCCTAAATCGGAAAGTTCGTTCCATATTCAGCTCCATATTCCACTCTTCAACCAGCCTCTATGTAAGAGAAAAATCAATATGGAAATTTCAGCCTAATACCGCTGACAGACAGACATACAACATTGAAACCATTAACTACTTTTCAAAAAGGAAGTGATACATAATACTAATACCACATTAAATGATTCAAATAATTCTTCTTGTATTACCATCTTGGCCTCATCAGTGCACCTGGATTCAAGAGGAAGAAAATCACCCAGACAGTCCAAAAACTATCATGATTTTCTATGCTTCCCCCTCCTATACTCAACCCTACTTATTCTATCCTTTGATAGATGCCTTTGTACCTTTGTCTTTCTCTATAATAATACAGCTCATTGCACATGCTTTCATCAGTTATTCTTCCCCACCTATTGTCCCGACACCTGCACCATCATCATTCACCAGCTCTCTACTTCCCCTTCTTCAACCCATCGAAATTGTCCCAAGTCAATATCGGTATCGCATCACTTCTACCGCACTCAACTTTTCATCACCACTCGTCACGCCTCCATGTTTCGCTCGTCCTGAACTGTTCCTCTTCATCCCAATTTCCCTGGGTATACAGCACAACTGTGATCTACTCAACATGCTCTTCTCCTCTTTGTAGTACAGAGAAATGGTGAAATTTAACAGCTTTACAAAAGAAGTGACAGATCAATCTAGGGCTGGGCGGTATACCAGTTCATACCGAATACCGTTTTTTTTCCCGGCACGATATGAATTTTTAATATACCGCCATACCGGTATATTAAATTACACAACATCCACGGCGCTGTTGTCTGCTTTGCTCTGTGTGTAAACGTTTCATTAATGTTTATAGATTTGTTTCAATCACTGAATGAAGCCCTTCATATTTGGGACAAGAGTCAGGATCTTAAATCACTTGCACAAAACTCTTGATCAGCACTCAGCATTTGTTTGTTTGTCATTTAAACCAGTGTGAGCAGAGAGAGAGAGGCATTTTTGGCACGGGGGCGGGAGAGAGAGAGAAAGAGCGAGCGAGTGCGCTCTTGGTCATTAGTTCATTTACTTATTTTTGTGTAGGTAATATGTTGTGAAATATGTTTAAACTTAAATAAACGACATCTACAGGTAGTTATGTGTCGTTGTATTAGTTCGTCCTGTTATTGACGTCATGCTGTCATCACCTGACAGTCTGGCTGATTGAAAGCCTCCAGATGCAGCGGATGCAACGCACCCCAGATGTGCGATGCAAATACTATGAGAATATATTTAAAGGTCACATAGAGTGGTCCTGTTGCACATATATGTGAGTTATGGAGGTCTACTTACATATATTAAGTTGTTTTTATGGTAAAAATCCTCCTAGTTGATGTAAACGAGCCGATTGAAATCTGTCCTTTTCGAAGCGCTTGTCAGTCGCGCTATTTTTAGCCGTAAATCTCGCCCGAGAAGACAGAGTGTGTTGTGATTGGCCAGCCAGCGTAGAGCCTTCCCACCTGTGTTGTGATTGGCCAGGTATCTGGAAGTGACGTAATCTATCACGTCAGCTCTCAGAAGCGCAGCTCCCTCTCTGGAGCGGTGGATGCATTGCTCCTCATTATCAAAACATTGTTTTAACTATGTTTAAAAATAGCTTCGTCACGACTCTCCGCCGCAGTCCCTTTTATGACTTTAAACCGGAGTCAGACCCAGAGTCAGAAGACACTGTTGCTCGTGAAACACCTCCACAACGGACGTTATTCTTCTTCTGCGGTTCAATGTACGCAACCGGATGTGCCTGGACTACCGCCCGGAGCAGGACGATCGGTTGTTCAGGAGAACCGCTGCTTACGTAACGTTAACGGGATTTTCAGTGATCTCGTTGAGCCCCGAGATTACAATAAAACACAACGTTCTCAGCAATGGCTGAACTGTTTGTTTCGAACCGTCAGGCTTCATAAACAAGGTAATGACGCAGATACACACTAAAAAAAACAGCGATAATAGGAACTTCCGGTCTAGTTCCGCTTTAAATGTCTGTGTTTTTTTATAGGGAATATTCGAATATC
Organism: Microchirus variegatus; assembly: GCF_963457635.1. Taxonomy (NCBI): domain Eukaryota; kingdom Metazoa; phylum Chordata; class Actinopteri; order Pleuronectiformes; family Soleidae; genus Microchirus; species Microchirus variegatus. The sequence goes on from NC_139802.1 coordinate 18,656,777, forward strand.
ATTTTTGAGCAATTTTGACAGACCAAGTAAGCATGTCTTGGAATATCGAGAATGCATGAAGTTAAGTCAGCACCCTCCACATCAGCAGGTAACACAGGGATTTTTTATAAAAGATGTTGATTTGCACAGTCAAAGTTCTGTAAATTGTCTTTGCATTCCGATTCCTCACTTGATTAGAATCATGAGTAGCTCTTCTTTGTAAACAGCATCATTTTCTGAGGCCATGTGAACCTGTACTAGTGTGGAGTTATTCTACAGTATTTATGTCAGTAAAATAGACCATCCTAAGTTAATCTACTGCAGTAATTCTGTTCTCAACCAGTAGAAAATACTGTGAACACCTGATTATGCATGAAAAAAAAAAATATCGTCATATACCGTGAAACCGTTCGAATTGTGAAAAATACTGTGATATATATTTTTGGTCATACCGCCCAGCCAAGAAATACAAAAATGATACAAGGGCACATCTCTGATGATAACATCGTCCAAATAAATTATCATGTGCAATTCAAGTGGTAATGGAAAGAGATGGTAATGGCAAAAAAGCTGACATCTGGCTGATTCAGATGCAGTGCAGTGCTGGCTGCTTTATCTGGATGTGAACTATTGGATAGGTCAAAAAGAGAGTAGCTGTCCCACTCAGCAGCTCAGTATGTGTATTAATAGTAGATGTGTCACATCTAGAGCAGTCTAGACATCTGCCAGCTCAACCTGGACTGCTGTTCAAGAATTAAAAGGGAGTGGAAACTATGAGTATATGACATGTAAGAGTATGATGGTCAACCCACGTTGACAAGGAAAAGAGATACTGATAAAAACCTTGGCAACACATTGTGTGACATTAAACACACCTCTGCATCCAGCTCATAACCCGCCCATATTGTAATGTTTCCATGCAGTTATGAGGTATACAGATTCAGTTTAGAAATGTGTGCATTTTTAGACCATACAAAGTGTTGCTGTTGTATGTGAGAGTATATAGTGTACTTCAGTAACTTGGCTTACTCGTACCTCTTCTACACAGAAATTAGAGGGTAAAAAAGTGGTGCAACCCACTAAAAGAAGGCAGTTGCCTCTATTCCCATTGCCAGAAGACGAGTCCCATTTTTTTTCCCCTCTGGTGAAGCACGCACAACATCATGAACAAACCGCAACCCAACATGATGGAAGATGGAAGATGGAAACACGACACACAACAGGAGAAAGCACCATGAGGAGCTGCAGCAACGGCCAAATACAGAAGAAATCAGAATGTACACCCATATGTCCGGTTTCCATCACTGCTAGTCTTAGACCATCAAAAACTACTGACTCATTTGACCTAAATGAATGCTGATTATAACCTTTTCCAAATAGCAGACAACAGCCAGATGTAATTGAATGTTCATGGGTTTTTGTGATCAGTGGAAAAGAAGCATTACAGGGACATATGCTGTGTTTCCCTCATGGTACAGTACAGTTTGGAAAGGTAAAGCCCTGGATCAGGCTAGCATTTTGACTAAGAACAGTACCTTTACTTTGTAAGCGTGGTGTCTGCTGTGCCCGATGGCCACGTCAAGATACATAGTGTTACTTTGTACTGGTGCAACCAACAATGACATTTGAATGCAACAACAACAACACAGTGGACAACAAAGGAGGTCATCCAGCAGCTCAGATTTTACCTGTCGCCCAATCAGCTCACTGTTGTGGGTGGAGTCGGTTTAGCTCCACATGGACCATTAACTGTGGTACCCTAAAAATTTCACCGTTGGGGTCATCTCTGACCAGTCAACGAGTTCCGATACAAAGTGGTGTGTGCAGATGCAACCTACATTCATCAATTTACACCAGAACTGCAAACATTCTCTACTGCAAAAGAAATGCCAATACTTCCCTTAAAATAAAAGCCTACGCCACATCGATGTGTTTAAGTTTTTGAAGTGCAGTCTATGAATGCTATGGCTGTTTGAGGGCTTAGAGTGTTATCACGGCAACTGCAATGATGTAAGTGCAAGTAACTTGCCCCCTCTTATTCACTCATCTGCTCCTCGTGTTGCTGAAAATTACAACAGAATGCAGGCAAGGAAAACAATAATACATTTAAAAAAAACCTCTGCCATGAGGTTTTTATTGATCTACCAGGACTTGTCTCGTCAGTGTCATGCAGCAGCGCAACAGCACCTGAATTTTGAGTAAGCGTGGCTACATGAGCAGTAGAATGAAAGCGAGCCACAGGAAACAGCGAAAAGCTTGGCAGCACTGCAACAAGGACAATAGCCACAAGGCAAAGCGCAGGAAGGACAGCAAGCCGCAGCTGGCATGGCTTTCTCAGGCATCCTTTATGAAGGAAAAAGCTGCTGAGGGAAAGTTCCTGCAGAAGAACACAGCCAACCACCAGACGCAGACACATAAACTGTATACAAACACAATTAATTTGTCCACATTTTTACTACATCATTCATATGCTTTGGAATGAATGCAGAAGAACCCAGCATAAAAATGTAGCATCATTACGAATATGGACATAACTGTAACTTGGCTATGCAGGACACAGAAACACTGATTCACAAGACATACATTCGAGATGTAGCAATTCAAAACATGCAAGCTCCTGATGCTCCATGCTGTCCCTGAATATATGTAGAAGTAGAACATACCTGCCAACTCGTAAGGTCATTAATAATAATAATACTATATATATATATGGAAACAGAACAAGATGCAAACTGTTTGTTCTTGACATTTCCATCCTCATTCACATACAACACTACGCCAAAGCCTTCTTTCCTCTTTGGATATCCAGCTTCCCTGAAAGGTGGCTTCCCCAGAGTGTCAAGTCACAAATCTAATATGGGATACACACACAGGTGCATACATTTCCTTCAGATTTTACCAAGCTATATAGGCCACAACTTCTGAGGGTTTTTTCCCTGATACAAGGGGTTATGCTGTTTTTTTAAGATCAACACAAATGTCACTGAAGGCTTCCTACCCCTGATAACAACACAAGTAGTGGCAGAAATGTGTCCAGTGATGTGACAAAGCAGCTGCTCACCACAACCCAGGATGAGACTCATACAGCTGCCAGAAGATGATAGACTTTGTCAGGCTCCAAGGTAATGATATCTTGTACCATCTGCTTAAAGGTGAAGAATTTACAACTCATAGGAAGTTAATGACATATTCCTAGAACTAAGGTCATCACTTTTTCCCAAAATCACAGTCAAACGAGTATTATGTGACACACTCATCCTTAAAAGTTATTCAAATATAGCAATGGATGCTTCTCAATCTATTTAAGTTCGCTTTATCTGCCAACACCGGCTAAGTTGAACTATCCAGATGACATTGGTTACACAGAGAGTCAAAGCCATGAAGGGACAGAAGAGAAGCTACTGTTTTCATGCTGAACAATGTGGGATGTAGAGCTGAAACAATTACTCAATCATGTGGATATTTTCTGGTTTGTCTCCTCTATTAGAACAAAGAAATCAAACTGAATCATTTTGGCTTGTGGACATTAGAGAACATCATCATTTCCAGGTTTGAGAAACGCTGATCAACATTTTATCGACCAAACAATTACTCCAGAAAGTAATCAATAAATTCTTCGAGATCTGAGTTGAGAATCAAAAAGAATTAAGATTGTGGAAGCAAAATCAAATTCAATTCAATAAAAAAATAATATCCATATTAAATACAGCCATGTGGGCATTGACATTGTATTGTAACTTGCAGAGACAGTCACTGCTGTTAGCCACACTCAGCAAACCAATATGACATCATTAACCTGATCCTAATTACAATGTTTTCTCACTTCCAAACTACTCGATAAATTCTAATTTAAGGAAATTAATCAATTATTTGGAACATCCCTACATTAAATATGCATTTCCACCCCGTGGTAGCTCAGTTTTACTAATATTATGTTTGGGGAGTAAACAGCACAGATAATTAGGAGGTTGATTCTGGGCCCAGTGGTGTGAACCAAAAGAATGAGTTCTCATCAGAGCCAGCCAGTGTGTGTCAACACAGGACTGTGTAATTGCAGCATCCTGCCTCCCTCTCGTCATCCCCTGGCAAAGTGCGAATAACAGCCTGAATCAACTGTTCTGCCCATGTAGTAGCAGCAAAAATATATAACCAGGACTGTCGTTATGAGCCCCTCTAGCTGCTTTCAAACTTCTGATAACCCTCATGGAGCAGACACCAAAATCTCCTGAACAGCTCTGTGGGGTACAGGCACAGATCAGTTAATAGGTTTATAGATTTTGTATACATAAGGGCTTTAATAAGATAAGTGTTTTCCATCAGCTAAAGGCTGCCGAGTACACAAACAACTCTCTAACACAAGGGTTCTTTTTTTTTTCTTTGCACAGACTAGGACTGTGGTTTTTCAACATCACCTCCTTCACTGTAACCTCCTAACATAACCTAGCAAGAGAGTTAATTGATTGTGCAAAACAGAGAATTAAAAAGGGAGAACATGTACCTCTGTACGCTCAGTTAACCTGAGGCTTATGTATTTCACTGTCAGTATATTTCCAATGTTGTTATGACTGAATAAATGTGAAAAATGACACAGGTTCTTCCTGACGTCTTCGACACAAGTGACAGAAATAAGTAACACTACACCACGCTTGACGCAAAGACACGTTAGCGAGTAGAAAACTGTACATCCTGAGAGGGAGACGACATTCACACTGCAGGGAGATGCCACAACAGTAATAGCATCCTGTTCACTTCCGCTACTTTACCCAGTAAGTCTATAAATCGCATGAGAATGTTCAGAGAAGAATGATCAGCCGTGTTTGTGGCAAGAGAAAGAAAGAGTTGTATGCATATTTATGCAAGAGGAACATATGTAATGCAATATAATATGGACTTGCTGCTATTACCTGGCAACAACAGCCATTTCATTTAAACTTGGGTCAGTGCTAGTCACGGTGTCAAATCATGTAATAAACACAAACAAACTGGTACGGCCTCTTCCACTAGAATGAGACGCATGTCCCTGCTCCTGCAGAAACAGGAGTCTCCATCATGTAGTCTTGCATCTCCAAGGGGCTGTCGCTGCTGCAGCTGCCTTTGCCATTGCCACTCAGTTTATACAGGTCCCTCTTGTGCAGTTAGAAAAACATATGAGCACCCTCTGCTTGATCCTAATGGGCTCTACTTCAAATAGTGTGCGAAACTTCACACCGCAAGTTTGATATACTATCCAATTTCAAATAAATATGTATTTATTCTGTCACCCACAAATACCGTGTGCTCAGACTAGGGATGGGCAGTGTCAAGTGACTTGGCACATTGTGATGTGTACACTAAAACGTTTAGGTAGACTTAACCGAGACACTAATAATCACTAGCAAACATAATTAGGATTAGCAATGCAGCAACACCTTCGTGAGACCAGAACATGAATGAGTGCTGCATTCGGTGCGACTGCCACACGGAGGTTGTCATGCCAACTGTACGGACTTATTTTAGGATAAAAAATAAATACTATTGAGTGTAATTTTGTTTGTGAAAAACTGAAATACAAAGTAGCAGCAGCACTTTAGTCCTGTCATTGATTGTCATGATTATTTCTTCTTTATGGAACTAGAATATCTGTTACACAGTTGGAACCTTATGTTTTCTAAATGACTGGTTATGAGTAAGGCTGGGTATTGATTTATGTTTTTTTCCCATAGGGGATCAATGACTGGAACCTTCTTACAGATTCCTTTTTCCAATACCAATTTTGTCAAATCCTTTTTAAAAAACAATTACATTCCACATTATGGTGAAATACACTATAGATTTTCTCGACATACCTTAAATATTTTACACAAGCCTCTAATATTCATCCCTAATGGCTCACAGATAGTGATGAGATTGACTAGCGAAATCTGACGTCAAGCACATTTTTAGTATTCAATTAAACAGAAAAGGTGGATATCCTAGTTGTTAGTTGGTGGCAAGCATGAGAACAACTGAGTATCTAGGTTGTTTGATGTTAAAAAAAAAAAAACTGCAGGAAAAGGTAGTTTCAAGCTATACATAGTTGGTGTTTGATGTAGTGGACAACACACAACAATACAACACTTCCCTTCCTTCGCTCTCAGGGTCAAGAATACCACATCAAAGTTGCTGGAATGAGTCAGTTTGTGTGTAAACATCAGTGAGAAAGTAACCACAGTATCCTCACTGCTTCCACTTTATGAGAAGTGAAACAAAAATGAAGAACCAAATAATACCTAGTTGTTGTTGCCTCTGAATGCCTTTTATATGTGCACAAATTACCACACTCACTCGCAATCGGCACCAACTGAAACAACACGCCACTGAGAAACAAGCTGAACTGGTCACATCTTATAATGCTATTCAAAAACCGGTCCCAGGGCCATGTTTCTGCCATCACTTCCTGATGTGACAGATACAATATCATGCCATGGAAAGACACACAATCAATCTGTCTGCACTCTGTCAGCCCTCTAAGAAAATCAATGAGCCAGTTAATTTAGTGCAACGGGACACCCATGGACATCAGTGCTAGTAGAGCTGACCTTGTGGCACATGGTCTGCTGCAGCCAGCAAAAAGATCAGTGTCAACTACTATTATATGAGCACACCGCTTGGACACACAGCTTGACATTTAGAATGAGAGCGACTGTGAATATTTAGTGTTGCTTAAGGTTCTGGCACATGAACAACAACCGACGGTTGTTCTGGATTAAAGTGAACACGAGCCATGACGAGGATGTGTAAACGAGAAACAAAACATGTGAAGCAGATGGTGATGACCAGGAGCTACACTGCCAACTAGGGCTGAATGATAGTGGAATATTATATCACTCTGCAGTGTAGCTGCAACACATGTTGCCATTTGGAAAAAATAAATACATTTTCATGCTGTGCTAAGGTGTTGTCAGCCTCTCTGTGTCAGGATTCAGGTAGTATATCTCAGAGAAACTTTGAGAATAATTAAAAAAAAAATCAACTGTTTTGAAACAGAAAACAAGCCTGGTTTGTCCAATTGAAAACAATCAATGCACAACACAAGATAAACTGCCTCCAGTGCCTGTGTGTGCGAGCAATATAGTTTCCTAAATCGTCTAAATCAAACATCTTGCTCACATCCTGTCTTGTGGTGCCGCGCTGCAACTCTCTGCCACATTCTAATTCACAACATGACTCATTTCATCCCTTTAGCATCATTCATCAGCCTGTGTGATTTCCATACCTACGGCTGGAGCATCATACTCATCCCCCAGCAGTATTTCAGGTGCAGAGTATGCCAGAGATCCACAGCTTGTTGTCAGCTTCTTCCCAGGCTGAAACTTGTTACTGAATCCAAAGTCGGTGAGTTTAACCAGCCCTTGTTTCTCGAAGAACACCACATTCTCTGGCTTGAGGTCCCTGTGCACCACGTGCAACCGATGGCAGTAGGCGATAGCATGGACAATCTGTGCGAAATATTTCTTTGCAAGCTCTTCGTTCAGACCCTCTTCGTGCTTCATGATGTAGTCAAACATATCTCCACCATCACCTAGCTCCAAGATGAGGTACAGTTTGGTCTGGGTGTCTATCACCTCATACAGGCGCACAATGTTGGGATGTTGTACCAGCTTCATGCAGCGGACTTCCTGAAAGAGGTGACCTGTGGCCACAGTGTCCAACTTGGTCTTGTCAATCACTTTCACTGCCACTTTCTCCCCAGTGAAGACGTGGCGTGCCAGCTTCACCACAGCAAAATGGCCACGGCCCAGCGTTTTGTCCAGGTCATACAGGCCTGCAATCTTGCCATCATAACCCCGCTTGAAGCCTGCCATTGCTCGAGTGTGTGATGGGGAGAAGGACGTCCCCACGGCAGGCAGGGACTGTTTGGCTGAGTTGTGTGGATCCACCTTAACTCAGTTCATCGAAGGCTGAAGGAGAAACCCATGGCTCTGGCTTCCTAAATGTCAAAGGAAACATAAAATTACTATAGCGACACAGATGGCAAAGATGATCATAAAACTGCATAGGACTGAACTCCTTAAAATGTGTGACTTTCCAGATGGTACACAGAGCTGCACAAAATCCAGGGAGGACAATCGACCAAAATGGAAAAGAGTGTGGGATCAAGTACATGTGTGGAACGCTAAAACCGACACTAAAAAGGAACCAAAGGGCATGTACATGTGAGCCAAATTGCATGAAACCCTTTGCCATCTTTTGTTCTGACCCTCCTTGAGTTTCATGATATATACATTGCAAACTCCAAGATAAGGTCAAGTTTGGACTGAGTGTCAATCTGTCGCCTCAAATGGGCACAAGATATTGGACTAGCTTCATGCAGCCGACTTCCTGGAAGTTGGAAGCCTTCCCAACTCTGTGCTTACATGGAACATGGTAAGACTGGAGGGGCCCTGATGGTGTCCAAGGCTTCTGGGATCAAACTTTATCCAAAGTGAGCCTGTCTGCACCCCAGGGCCCAGTCTCAACCGGTTCAAATGCCGGTTGAGAGTGCGTGTGATGTCCTGTTCTATTGTAGGTGTAATGTGTGTTACGGCCTTATTGTTCTGTTCTGTTCTGTATGTTTGAATGTAGGAAGCAGCACTATTGGCTATGGGTGTGACTTTGGTTTGATTCGAGACAGATAAAAATATTGAAAAGCAAGTGAAACAGTTCAGTAGAATGGACCGAAACAATGCTCTAAAACAATGGGTCTTTTTTCCTGGTAGACTTTTGGACAAGACACAAAAGGAAGAACACAGGTGTAAATAGTCAAATAAACGTCAGGTGGGTCTGTAAATTCTCCAAAGGGTGGCGTTCACATATAACAAACACAGCAGGACATTGTCTGGGTGAGATGCATTCACAAAGGAAGGTGGGTCTGGATCCCAGCAATCACACATTCATTCACTGGATCCTGTGGAGTTTCTCCTGCTGCATTCTCACATAAGATCACTCCGATATTAACTAGAGATTATACTAGGGATTTGGGAGGAGAATATCGAGAAAATCTATGGTGCAAATGTTATGGACATTCACACAAACAGCCACCTAAACACAGAAACCAGAGTTCCGTGTGTGTCTGCAAGCAGCTTTAGAGTTCTATGAGCTTTCAGTGAGCTCTAAGTCTTTAGTGGATCCTTAAATGAATGTCAATAGTGTGCCCGTCCAATCTGTGCAATTGTCCAGCGTGATTCTTGTTTATCTGAAACTGTCCATGACTGTTTGTGAGAACTGGCTGCTGAGGTGAGGAGGAGGAGATTGATTATTAGGTTTTCAGACACTTATATCAAGGATGGAGTTCGATTGCATTTTCTGGGGCTATAGATTATGTCCCATGGAATCCATCCAACTTCTACCACTTTATCCCCCATGTGAGGGTGGGCGCTGGTGCCAATGCCAGCTGACATAGGGCAAAAGGCGGGGTTCAACCTGGACAAGTGGCTAGTCACTCACAGGGCCACAGAGACAAAACAACCATCAACTCTCACACTCACACCTACAGTCAATTTAGAGAGTCCAATTTGCCTAATGTCCACATCTGCATGTTTTGGACAGTGGTAGAACACACAGGGTGCCTCAAAGAACATATGATTTTTATATTATATTAGTGATCTGACCACAGTAGTGGGTTATTTTTTAAAACAGCTGATGCATTGACAGTGTGGAAAACTGAGCATCTTTGACAAAGGCTTTCTCTAATTTATTTGCTCTTACAAGCGTTGTTTGTATATTTTGCACTGCACTGATTATTCACTTATTTTTAAACATTTCCGTTTGTTCACCTGGATATCAATGTATATCATATCTCATTGGAAAGAACGACATGCATGGATAGTGAGACGCTTTACATTGACGTCACATTCAAACACTATTTAAAATAAATCCCCACTTATAGCTGTACAGTACATCTAATGAGTACATGCTGCACTGGCTAGTGTTAGCCAGTGTTTCATACCATGTTGCCTTATCCTGCATCAATGATCCACATTAAAATCTTCATAAACTATGAGTCAACGGCTTCATGTGTAGTATTGCTGTTATGGTAACACAACAGAGTTGGACTAACTGCCCCAGACATCAGCTACCTAACGGGCCCAGCGGCAGCACAGCCAACTGACGTTAGCTCAACGTTATACCCGCGGCTAGCTCGTTGTCCATTGATTGGATCCGTGTTAGCTTCCTGACTCACTGGCGTTCACTTGCTTTCCATTCTTTGGCCGCTAATTCAGCCGAGAATACCCTCCACATGGACACTTTCTGCCACGTAAAAGAGCAGCTGAATCATCCGGACACTTATAGCTACTGCTGTTGTGGACACCACGCAGCTAGCCGCGGCTAGCACTTAGCACGCTAAAGTTACTACGACTCCGCTCTCACCTCTCCAGCCACTCTTCGGCAACACATAAAGCCCCGAGTCCGGGCTCCGCCGGGCACTTTGTATTCCTCGGGTGCTGTCAAGCGGAGTTTGTGGCGAATTACGAGAGGAGACGGTGGTGGCAGCGCCTCATCGAAGTGTCCGCGGCACTCACACGGCGCCTGTGCCCGGGGTTCGTCCGTGAAACGAGCACTTGCATCGTTGACAACGGCAAACCTGATCGGAATGCTTGCATTTTCCCAGCAGAAGCGGAGGGGCTGAGATGCTGCGTTCACGTGTTCACACAAGTGTCGACGTTTTCAAACGTAATCAGTTCTTTCTTTTTTTCCCCTTATCCTCATCAGTTGTGCATTAATTTGATCTGTATTGGATTAAATCACTTATGAAATAACTTATATAACTAATAAATTGTTCATGGCTTTAATCTCTCAATTTCATTTACACTCTTTTCCACAATTTATCGTATTTTATATATCTATATATTTTTTTTTTTTTTGAACAGCCCGCAAATAATAATAAACTAATAATCTTTTAAGCTTTGGCGCTAAACTACATTGATTCTCCAGCAAACAGAGAAGAATGGTGAAATGAGGGATATCCAGCGGAAACATGCAACCTTAAGTTTGCTTTTAATGTAGCTGGATTTTACACACTGTACCTTTAAAACTTGTTTGAACAGCACCTTGATCTGCTTATTGTAATTATTGCAAATTGTTCTAATTCATTAGACACTATGGTTTTAACCAGCTATATCAATGAAGCTTTACTTACCTACTTACTCAATAAATAATAATAATGATGTCATCAATCAGCTTTGATCTATTATATATAATGGTAGGGTGAAAACTACTAATTAGAAAGACTGCATTCATTCAAACAGCTGACATAGAAATAAACAGTGATAAACAGAGATACATAGTAAAAACACGTACAGCACATGCCAAATAACATCTATAATGACTGAAATTCCACCATTATCTAGTATAGAACAGAATAGGCTTTATTGTCATTGTAGTTCTACTACAAAACTTTTACACCCAAGAGAACAGCAGCAGTAGAACAAAATTTGATATATACAAAGTTGGAAAAAATAATAACAATACCAAGATAAAATAAAATAGTAGTAATAATAAGTAAAATAGTTGCAAAATACAGATTGTATTCCAATATTTGAAATATTCACAGACCATAGTAGTAAAATAGTGCAATGTAAACAGTGACAACACAGTCGTGCAACAGTGACTATTTACAGTTTACAATTAAAAGCATACTTAAAAATTTTACAGCCATATATCCACCAACAAGCTAAAAATTAATATAAAAAAATATCTGCAGTGTTACTGATGTATAATTGTCAATGTAAAGGTGTAATTGTCAATATTCACAATTTGGGACCTGAGGATTTGGTATTTACGAAGGGCACGTGAAGGCAGCACATGAGCATCACCAGCGGCTCTGACGTCAAACAAAGTCTTTCAATGGGAGAGGATGTGGAGAGCTTTTTATATATATATATATATAAAAGGATTTTGGGAGTAACAATCAAATAGTGTAGCTTTTATCTAATTGATAAGATCGTATGCTTTAGCTGAATGGAGGCGTTTAAATCTGAATTTTGACAAATTAAGTGAAGAAGAGCAGATAATAATGAATTAAAAGGACATGACGCACCGCCTTCTACAGTGTAATAGTATAATAAATTAACTCGCCCACAACAACAACAACAACACATGTCATTATCAGCCTCATCACATCTAATGGACATGCAGATTCATTTGTCCATTGCCAAATTTTGCTGCTGAGTGAGAGGTCTTTTCAATAGAGAGTGTGCAGTGACATCTAGTGACACACATTTGTTATTGCACATTTATTATTATTACTATTATATTATTATTACTATCGTATTATTATTATTATTTGTAATTACTTTAACTGTGAAGTGAAGGTAATAGATGATGCAGCTTTTAATAACGTGTTACACTTCCCAACATTTACATTTATGTGCATTAATATCTCTCCTAAACTTTTTTTCGGGCTCTATAAAATGTATTGGTCTTATTTTTTCTGTTCAGTGTCATGCTGTTACTACATGTCTATGAGAGGGAGAACAAAATGCATTTAAAATAAGTTTCTTTTTTTTTCCTTTAAAAAATATCTATATCTTCAATATAAGAAATAGCATCCCCTTTTAGGTAATCTGAACCCGTGTCAGTGGTGCGAAGACAGAGAGGAGAGCTTTTATTTTGAAATGCGAAAGTAACGAATGTCCATTTATTTATTTATTTATTTATTTATTTATTTATTTATTTATTTATTTATTTATTTATTTATTTATTTATTTATTTATTTATTTATTTATTTATTTATGTGTTTCCTTGTTATTTACCTAGGTTAAATAATGAAGTTACATTAAATAATCTTCTTACCCTTAGAAGGTGAACTTCCGGTAAAGTGTTATGGGAGTTCCGCTACATATGAACATGTGATATTTCATTTGTTATCGCGAGATCTGAGCGCGGGATCTACTCCCCACACAGCGGTTGGTGGAGACCGGACCCAGCGAAGGCAAAGCGGTTCCGCTGCTCCGTGAACCGCAGCTTCTGTGGCTCTAATAGCCCGGTTCGCTCACATACACAGCACTGCCAAGTCCCGACTGAACCGTGGCGTGGAGGCTTTTCACGAGTGAACACGCCCGTGTGTTTTTATCACACAGTCCGCAGCTGTCCCCTCTTCTTGTGTCCTCTGTTTCTTGTGTTCAGCAGCGTCTCAGCAGCAGCAGCAGCAGCTTCAGTGAGCTAACGTCTCAACTGTCTTCAAAGACGACATAACATTGTCCCAGAGAACTGAGGTAAGAGACAGCTCATAAAACACTCTGTTTGTACGTAAATGAGTGAGTATTCTCTCCAGTGTCGAGACACTTTCTGCACACTGACTCTCTGGCTGCGCACACACTCGTTGCTGTTCTGCACAGCAAAGGGGAAAAAAAACGCACGTACATTATCATAAATATTGCGAATAATATCATATATTATGCGTTTTTCACTGATTTCATTGAGTTAGTTGTGTTATAAATATGAGAAAATCACTTGATTGTCGTATTCAGTAATTAAATGAATTGTAAAAAAAATCAAAAAAAAATCACTGCAGCTCAGGAGCTTATCATGGTTAGTTAATCTGGAATTTATAATTATTTTTCATCATTGATTAATTTGTAGATTATTTTCTCTTGTAATAGATTAGTTGTTGAGCCATGAGATGTCAGAAATTAAAGGAAAATTGCTACAACAAACGATTATTTTCATCATCTGTTAATCTCATGGATCGTTTTCACGATTAATTGATGACTTTGTTGCAAAACATGTTAGGAAAAAAGTATTCCTCAAACCTCGAAACGATGATGTTTATGAGGTTGTAATGACTTCTTTGTTATATGGGGCAAATGCATCACAAAATATCCACTTTTAAGGGCTAGTTTTAAATACTAATAGTGATAATAATAATATTTAATGACTCGAATCAAGTTTGGGTAACACGGATCAACATTTTACTATTTTTCTCTGACAATAATGTTGATTATTTTCTCCATTAACCGAGTTCTTGAATGGTCCATAAAGTGTTGAAAAATGTTGATTTGTATTTACCAAACCTGGAAATGATGATGTTCTCAAATGTCTCGTTTTGTCCACAAACCAAAATGAATAAGTTTAAATTATTAATTTGTCACATGGAGCAAAGAAACCAGAAAATATTCACAATTAAGGTGAAAAATCTGATTCAGATCAGAATTTTTTTAATGGACGGGAGGACCAAAGCTGTATGTTCACCCTTTTTTTAGTTATAGCATAGTATAGGTATAGTAATAAAGTAATAATAAGAAGAAGAATCAGTAGAATTTCAATAGGTTCCTCGTCACTTTTGTGTATGAGGTCCCTAATAATATAGCACAAATAAATAGAACCACAGTAGTAAAATAAGCATTAGTTTAATTACATTACATCAGTATTTTACACTTTTAAGTTGTCCAACAATTCCTCTCCATTACTCTCTAAGATGCTGCTACAGTGCGCAGGCATCAACAGATATATTTTTTACAAACAAACACTCCCACTGATTAATTAATTGATTTAATATCTCTTAACACCTGACCTGTTGTATACCGAACTCTGTGGTGTTCATTTTCAGGACACGAGTCAAAAACGAACATGTTTTATTGAATTCATTTTGTTGCTAATTAGTTTGTGCAAATGGAAACAGGCTCACAGGTTAACCTGCCCTGACAAGCATCATAGCATCTGCATAATAATGACACCGGTGCTGAGAAGATGAAAATAACACAACACTGCCTGTGTTTGTGTGTGTGTGTGTGTATCCTGTTACTATTTATAGTCAACCAGCTCCCAGACGAGATGTTACTTTACATCCCTGGAGTTCATTATACTCTTCAGTGTATTCTCTGACTCAGATGAAATAAATACACACATGCACACACACACACACACACACACGGATATCTGCTGGAATTACAAGAGTCCGTATTAAAGGGACAGGAAGTGTGGGAGTTAGAGGTTCTCATACGTAACCAGTGTGTTGCATACATCATCATCATCATCATACATGATGAATATTATCTGTACATCACACCTAGATTATTTGTCCGTCGTTGTTCCCCCCCACCCCCTTGTGTCAGAAATGAGCAGTGATGTGAAGTTAGATCTTGTGTTAGATTAGTGTGAGCTCTCCACATTATTCTCACTTTAATGTGCATTTTCAGATTTATTCTGTGCTAATGTTCTTTCCCGTACTGAAGTGAAACCTTGATAAGTGTGGGAGAGGCCTCCCCGTGAAAACTGGCACCTTCTCAAAGGAGAAGTTCTGTCTCTTAAAATAACTGATATTCATGTTCATTTCCACATCTTCTTCTGGCTGCTGGGCAGAAATTGACGCACGTGGTTTTTCCAAAGTTTCACAGCGGCGAATGCACTTGCACAGCGTGTGGTTCAGTGCTCCGTTAGGAAAACAAATTATGCATCAGAGCGACACATTTAGAACACATACTTCAACGGGCTGGTGCAGGAGATGCATCAAATCTTCAGCCCTGAGTCGTCTGTGGCAGAGTGAACTTTTACTAATACAAAAGTAAATAATTTAAAACAAGCCCTCTGATCTGATTTTTCAGCTTCTTTAAATGTGAATAGTTTCCTCGCTCCAGATAACAAATAAATCATTACAACTGACAAAACAAGACAGCATCATTTTGACATTTGCGGAACACCAGTTTTTTGTTTCTTCTTGTATATATCAGTGCTGGGATTTCCTACAATATCATTATATGACGTGATATATACAATACATATTAGATTACACATTTATGTTGAAAAATCACTATGCCCCACACAGAATTTTTACTGGTTGCATGGATGAGTTTTCATCATAGATCTATAAAGTGAAATATGGGGTTCCACAAGGTACACTGTTAGGTCCTATTCTTTTTATATGCTACCACTCGGACCTACCTTTATAGTCTGGCTTTAAATACATTTCTGTGCACTTTTTGCAATAATAATATGACTGTAGTGCTGTATAAATGAAGTCTGACTGACTGATTGATTGATTGATTCTCGGGTTACTGACGTTTTCTAAAACGGATAGTGTCAGCATCTTGAGAGCACTGGCGGACACTGTATCTTCAGCCTTCGTATTCTGTGTCTGTCCCTTGCTGGAACATTGCCTGTTGTCCGGAGGCAGTGCCGAAGTGCTGTGCTGTGCTGTTTTTAGAGGATGTCCTTTTCAATTTGTTCCTCTGTGTGGGTCTGTCACTTCCACACAAATACACACATACACACACACACACACACATTCAGTAGATCCACCTCGTTTTCTTGTGCCTAATGGAAAAAGACACAATCTCGCGCAATGTAGTTTTGTCTCATAGCTGCTGCATTTCAGAGAATAGGACACATGTTATCGTGTTGCAGGCTATTAACATACAGTGTATGTGATGTGAAATCAAGGGCATTCTATGACTCTCACTGCCATTATGTCATCATGAAGCAGCTTTTCACCTCTGGCATTGCACTTTACTTGTGCAACCACACACAGTGTGTTTGTGTGTGTGTTTAGGGCCTTCTCTGGCAGAAACTCTGACCTTGTCAGGACCAGTAGTCCTCATGGAGACCAAAATCTTATTCCAAATGAGGCAGAACCTTATTTCTGAGGAACTGGTTGAGTTTAGGGATAAGATTTGTATTGTGGACAGGTTAGGTTTAAGGTTAGACATAAAGTGGTTATGGTTATAGTTGGCGATAAAGCTTTGTTTAGGCTAATGCTCAGATGACAGACATCTGTGTTGGGTCACCATTGTGATGCCATGCCCCATTTTCTGCCACACACTCAGTCACTAATAGATGGACCTCCTGTTTTGCAAACTTGGAAACATTTTTTGTTCCAGCAGCAAGATTTCAGGTACCTCAGATACAAAATGTAGAAAGATATAAGACATGACATGAACAAATATAGATACCACATTTGTTAAGAGACTTTGTTATTTAATTGGGAAGTACGGGAATGTACGGGGGGATGGTTAAATACCAGCTGATTCAGAGCAAGGCCACAGCTACCTCTACCCTCAGCCCCCTTAGCTTTGGATTTCCAGGTCTCATTAAAATGCACCGGGCTCTCCAGGCTTGCCTATATGCCTGTCACCACACAATCAGGGTGCTCATCATTTCCAAGGCAAACTGATACTGGCTCACTGATATCACATGGGAAGCCTGGGTTTCAGGTCTTCTTTAACCTGTTTCACGTGGGCCAATGAAGAGTTTACGTAACGTGTTCAAGGACAGACAACGGTTCAGTTTGAGTTGATAGATGATGCCGCTGTCGATCGTCAGCTTTGCTAGCTGCCTTGACTTTGCAGGCAGCTGCTCACTCTGAGCGGTTTGATTTAGTGTCTGTCAGTAACTCGCTTGTCCTCTCAGTATGTAGATGAGTACTGTTGTTCCTTTGTATCTGTGCCGCTTCATTTGTCTTGCTATATTGGCAAAAGGTGACAGACACAAACATAGGAAAAAAAATTCATACACCAAGGAAAACAACCACAGTTCACTGAGGTCGTGTTGCTCACATAAAGAGCACTGCAGCAATGTCATGTTTAATTGTAATGATTTCAAACTTGTGTGCATACATTTTTAATTTAAACAAATGTCTGTTGCATTCAAAGTGGTGTCAATTGAGCTATTTAAAACCTATCATCAGTTTCACATGACGTTTTTCAGTAATTCAATTTATGCCTATGTATTTTCTTCAATTCCCTGTGCTGATAATCTGAGAATCACTTTCAATTAGTGCTGGGCACCGTTAATGCATTACCCGTTTCCATGATGACTGACCAGTCATGTTTACGTGACTCCCGATTGTTAAAATTAGTCTCTAAAGCAACGCTAAATTTTAAAACAGACACATACGCAGTACACAGGTACACAGGTTATTTGTAGCGCTGCACTTTTTGTTCAATAAACAGACTGCTCAGTTCGACTGTAGGCACGCCAACAGCGCTAAAGGACCTAACGGAGCTAACTGGTCAATGGTGCATGGATTCCGGTGCTGCGGCACGTAAACATGACGCCACACACGTCTTTTTGCGGTCAATTGTCATGGAAACGCATCATGCGCTAATGTGTGTTAACGTTGACGCTGTTAACGTGCCCAGCACAACTTTAAATATGTTTTTGAGTTGTCTTATGGTTCATTTGTTCATCTAATTTATCCTCTCTTCTGTGCTCCACCCTCTTTCATCTGTTCCCGCCCTCTCCCTCAGTCTTTCCTGGTGGCAGATGTCTCGTTGCTCCCCTCAGAGGTCAGAGACCACTTGGAGTCGGGAGGCGGGTCTTCAGCAGCAGAGACCGCAGTAGCAGTGATGCGGGCTTCGTTGTCAGGCTGCAGGATGAGCATTGGTGCGCTCCTTAACGGGCTGCTGGTGTCAGTGGTCGCAGCTCTGCTCTGGAAGTATTCCCAGTTGAGTGAGCATGCTGCCCTCCTGGAAGAAGAGCTGCACATGACCAGACAGTCCCAGGAGTTCTCCCAAGCCCACATTGATTACCATGTTGCCCTGCAGGCTCTCCAGGAACACGGAACCCACATGGTCTGCACTGGAAAGATGCACACTGACCGCATCTGCCGCTTCGACTACCTCTGCTACTGCTCCGAGGCAGACGAGTTCATATTCTTCCACTCCAATTCCTCTGTCATGCTGCCTAACCTGGGGTCTAGACGCTTCCAACCTGCCCTGCTGGACTTGTCGTCAGTCGAGGATCACAACACTCAATACTTCAACTTTTTAGAGCTCCCAGCTGCCGCTTTAAAGTTCATGCCCAAGCCTGTATTTGTACCAGATGTGACACTGATCTTTAACAGGTTTAATCCTGATAACCTGATGCATGTATTCCATGATGACCTACTCCCAGTCTTCTATACCATGAAGCAGTATTCAGACTTGGACGATGAGGCTCGTCTGGTGTTTATGGAGGGCTGGGGAGAAGGTCCACACTTTGACCTCTACCGGCTTCTCAGCAGCAAGCAGCCACTACTGAAAGAACAGCTCAGAAACTTTGGCAAGCTAATGTGTTTTACCAAATCGTACATTGGCTTGTCCAAGATGACTACCTGGTACCAGTATGGCTTTGTTCAACCGCAGGGGCCTAAAGCCAACATTTTGGTTTCAGGGAACGAGATTCGGCAGTTTGCTCAGGCCCTGATGGAGAAAATGAACATAACCACAGTGGAGGAGGCCGAGAAAGATGGAGGGAGTGCTGAAAATGAGAAGGAGAAGCACAAAAAGGACGATTACATTGTTGTCTTCAGTCGTTCGACAACAAGGCTCATACTTAATGAAGCAGAGCTAATAATGGCACTGGCCCAGGAACTCCAGATGAGAGTGGTCACAGTGTCACTGGAGGAACAGACTTTTCCCAGTATTGTCCAGGTGATCAGTGGTGCCTCCATTTTAGTCAGCATGCATGGAGCTCAGCTTGTCACGTCGCTGTTCCTCCCCAGGGGAGCCACTGTGGTGGAGCTGTTCCCATTTGCTGTGAACCCAGAGCAGTACACGCCGTACAAAACACTTGCCTCCCTTCCTGGCATGGACCTTCACTATATCTCGTGGAGGAACACGAAAGAGGAAAACACCATCACCCATCCAGACAGACCCTGGGAGCAAGGAGGCATTGTTCATTTGGAGAAAGAGGAGCAGGAGAGAATACTGGCCAGTAAGGACGTTCCAAGGCACCTGTGTTGCCGCAACCCAGAGTGGCTCTTCAGGATCTACCAGGACACTTTGGTGGACATCCCCTCCCTTCTAGAAGCTCTCAAAGAGGCCAGAAAGACCAAGTCCAACTTTAAGAAATCAAAGCCAGCCAGCACGGTTCACCCAGGCCGAGTCAGAGAACCCCAATGTCAGACCTCGGTACAAACAAGGAATGAGGCGAAACTCACAGTCTCCTGGCAGATTCCCTGGAATCTCAAATATCTGAAGGTAAGAGAGGTGAAGTACGAGGTGTGGATCCAGGAGCAAGGAGAGAACACCTACATGCCTTACATCCTTCCCCAGCAGAACTACACTTTCTCAGAGAACATTAAGCCTTTCACTACCTACCTGGTGTGGGTCCGGTGTATCTTCAACAAGAACCTCCTAGGACCATTTGCAGATGTTCTCATGTGTAAAACCTAAAACAGAAGCGCTGCCAGTTTGTTGCTGTTGAGTTTCACACAAAAGGTTGAGCTGCGGTTGTTTTATACAATCAGATTTGACGAGTGGCCTGTTGGAATACAGTTAGTCCAGAGGAGGTTTGAGAAGGTTCTGTCTTGTTATTAGAGATTTATATGGAGGCTGTTGAACTTTGAAGAGAAGCGTGTTCTTGCTCTGCACAGAGAACACAGTGGCTGGTGGACGAGCTGCGAAATATTTGAACCATAGAGTCAGAACTAGGCGGCAACAGCCATTAAGGAATGGAACATTTCACATCCCTACGAAAGAAAGTGCTAAACCACGTCAAACCAGAATTCAGATTTATTTATGTGCAAAAATAATATATAACTTCTTCTTTTTTTTTTTCTTTTTTTTTAGTATTAGTCAAAAACACTGGCTCTTTAACTTTTACAGTATGCAATGTAGCTTTTCTGTGGAGAGCGAGAGATTTTAGAATAGAAGGGATTTTTTTGTAACTGTCCAATGTCATGTGTGTTGGATACCTGTGTGGCTTGTTTGGCTTACTTTTCCTACCTGATGTTAAATGACATGCAGTATTATTTGCAGAACTCAGCCAATGCCAAAGCAGCTTTTACAACATTCGTTCTTGCCATTTGACTCGACCATGTCGAAAAGGATAGTCAATTTTTTTTTTTTACGTAAGAGGTACTTGACACGTAGTGGGTGTCTTGCATACAACTGACTGCTGTGCCCTCAATAGACTCTCATTGTTATAGATGTCTTACTCTATGAAAGTCCATAGAGAAAATCATTGTTTTTAGCCCACTTGGGTAAATTCAAGTCTTTCAAAACACCTAAATCATATTCAGTGAGTGAGAATTTACTGATGGAGGCAGGAGTGGATCAACAACTCTTCTCTACCCTAATGTGAAAAATTATAATTTTCTCTATAGACTTTGGTGCAAGTGGGGAGAGAGAGAAGTTTACAAAGTGGCACAATCTTCACTTTCCTCTTGGTCCAACTACATTTTCTTTGAGTAGCTTACAATTATGTTGTCTTAGACCTGGTTCACACTGGACTTGCCCATTTTGAATGCGTGGCGTTCCTAGCAAAAAGGGACAGAGAAAAAGATCTATTGAAAGTGATATTGACGTTCTGCAAGCATGATTACGTAACGTTTGACACACAGTCGTTGTAGTGTCTAGACTGAATCTGAAAAATTTAAATATACCTTTTAAACAATTTTAGCGGATTCTCTCTCTCTCTCTCTCCGTCTCCCTCCGTCTGAGGAAACAACTGATATTTTCAAACAAAAGCGGTCGGTGTGAACGCGGCAGCAACGCACGAGCCTGGGGTCCATTGGGCCTTTATTTTTTTATTTTTTTCATGCCTGTTTCTGTACCCGAGCGCAGTCAGCTGTATGTGAAACAAACAATGAGTAAATTACCACATGCAAACTTTGACAAAGTGTCAGTACAGAGTATCCCTTCATTCTGCCTCAAATCAATGTTTTGGGGTTGAAGTGTTTTGATTATACTGCCTAACCCCGGATTTCCGCTGGACACGTTACAGCATCCGCTGTGGCAACGGCAAAAATAGAACTGCTACCTATCGAATGCACTTCGGCGCGGCGAGCCGCTTCTGGGACGCTGTTGAGACGTTTCCGCAGCGCGCCCAGTGGAAATGCTCTCATTGATTAGAATGGAAGCGATGTGCAACAGCGATCGCGTCGCTGACGTGCCGTGGCTGTAACGCGTCCAGTGGAAATCCAGGGTTACTGTGTAAAAAAAAAAAAAAAAAAAATCACCTTTATCAAGAGTATTGCAGTTTGTGTTTATTTTCCTGCTGGTACAAAAGGACATCCACCCCTGGGGTTTGCTTGAAATAGGGCTGCACAATGAAGTTCAAGCATTATTACTGCAGCAAAACCTGCAAAACAGGGTTGCAACTTCTACATTAGTAACAAATCTCTCGGTTCTTTCTCGATTCTTAGCTGTTTGGTCCATGCTAATTGTGAAAATGTTTTTGTTTTTTTGGGGTTTTCTCGTCTTGTTCGACAAACTGGAGATGTTTTGTTTTCTGTCATAGTCTGGTGAAGAATCCAGAATATATTCCCATTTAAAAAGCAGAAGTCACAGAACTTAATAATGGATTATTATCCCTTTTGATATGACATAAATTAGTTAAAAATAACCTAAATTATCAGGTTCACTTTTATAACATGAGAAGCTCCCAACAGCTGTAATGAACTTGAAAATGAAAGATCTTGTGACTTTTCTGAGCGTATTTTGTCCCTTAATTCAGTCCCCTGATGTGATAGTGAAGGTGATTTAATGTTATGATCTGCCCCCCCCCCCCTCTCTAAATTCAACATAGACTGGGTTCCACTGCCCTACACAATTAACTCCAACCATTCTCGAGTGATTCAAGTCATTTGCTGGAAAATTGCTTTATCTTATACATCAAAATATAAAGTTCAGCTTCAGCTATTTCGTAGAAATATACAGTATAGAATATTTCAATGTCAGACCCCCACCCCCCATCCCCACCCCAGTTTTGTGCAGCCCTATACTGAAACAGCCGTGTAGCTGTGGAAGTTGTTTCGGTGTCATTTTTGCTGTTCAGCTCGAATGCAAAAAGAAGTATTTTGTCTTTTAGTCGTGTGAATATGGAGGTGTGTGTTGTACAAATGTAGCAAGAGAAACTGTACGGTATGGTGAAAGTAGACAATACACTGCCACTAATTTATTGTTTTCTATTGTGCCATTATTATTATTATTATTATTGTCACAGTATAATTTGTGTCGGGTCTTTTTTTGGCCCAGTTCACTTGAACGTTACAGTACCTCATCGTAATTTTAATGGATTTTTCCACGTGCTCCTACTTTCTGTTGCCACCTGACTAATGTTTTGTGTCATGCACGTTTGTCAGGTTTAGTGTACATGATTATTTTTGAGCCGATGTTTGTGTGTGTGTGTGCGCAGGATTTAATAGTTTAGATATGTGTGTGTGTTGGTAAGATTTCTGTGTTCACCCTTTCAGAGATGAGTGAACATAGAGTGTGGAAGTCTCTGTTTTCTACGTCAGCAAAAATAGTTGTTTCTTTTTCAAATTGAATAAAGAGGCTTATTTCCTATCTATGTATCTATATTTTGTTGTGTCAGTTCATTTTGGTTTAAAATAATCATGCGTGACTCAAAAGTCACAAAGCACATTTAATATACACATCCTACAAATACTTGCACAGGGGCTAATGCTAACAATACTCATTGTAAAGTGTGTTTCTCTTCAAGCTTGGGCTCAGGAAATATCTATTTTATCCACATTATAAATATAAAAAAAACAACAGTAATCGTTACATTGGTCCCAGTGCTGTTTCATCTCCATACTACTACTGCCAATACTTAAAATACTGAACTGTGTATATACAGTATACTATAGTATATCTGTATTTCCAAAATCAAATCATGTTGACAAACTTGACTGGATTTCAATGGGTCATATTGTGGTGTAGTGGCTATCACTGTTGCCTCACAGAAAGGAGATAACCGGATCTGATCCCAGTTCGACTGAGGGGTTTTCTGTGTGGTGTTTTCCATGTTTTCCCCATGGGTGCATGGCTTTTCACTGGGTTCTCCCTTTCTTCCCAAGGTTTTAACAAAATCCATCTGTTTTCTACCACTCTATCTTCCACATCTATCTATAATGCAAGTTATATCTGTCTGTCTGTCTGTGACAGGCATATCTCGCTGACCGTTAGTCAGATTGCCCTAAGATTTTGGACATGGGTTGAGCATGGCCCGATGGTGTGCATCCTTGATTTTCACTGATTTATCATGCTACGCCAGACAGGCAGCGGCTCATCAGCAGCAGCTGTGCTGTCTGGAGAGGCTGTCCTCACGGTGGGTGAGACATTTTCACACTGTTCACCGCAGAACATGGTGTTATACTGAAACGACGTGGTGTCCATTCACCAATACGCGAGCACATATTTATTTTGCATTAGCATGCTACTACTTTGCTGCTAACTAGCGAGGCTACGATGAGCATTAGCCTAGGGCTAACATAATACAAACACTGTGCAACCTACTTCCTACGGCACTGCACTAGTAGAGACAAACAACCATGACCTATGGTAAATGTAGTGTCCAGTTTACCTAATCCCCATATTGCATGTTTTTGGACTGTGGAAGGAAGCTGGAGCACACCCATGCACACACATGGGCAGAACATGCAAACTCCATTTAGAAAGGCCCTTGTTCCAACCGGAAGCGCCAACCCAGGTCTTCTTGCTGCAACGGCAAGAATGCTAACCACTACACCAACGGTGTGACCCAGTCTAAAAACGTGCAGAGGTTAATTGGAGTCTCTAAAAGGACCACAAGTTTGTTTGACCAGTGATGGACTAGCGACATGTTCAGGGTGAGCACCGCCTTTCGCCCCCATGTCAGCTGGGATTGGCTTCAGTTCCCCTGTGACCTTCATGTGGAGGATAGAGTGGAAGACAATGAGTTAAGAGAAGAAAACTGAAACCATAGAAACGACAATGGTCTCTTCTCTTAAACAGTTTTAGAACAGCCTCCTTGTTGCCATGACTCTGCTCAGTGTTTCCTTCAGATCTTTTTTGTTGAATCGTCTGCCTTTTGTTTTACCTTTACATTAAAAGGTAGCTTGAATCCATTTTTTTGTCCCTTTAAAGGACCAGTGCGTAGGATTTAGTGGCTTTTTCACATACTCACGTTGTTCTTAGGCCAAAACAACAAAATCTGATCAACATACAGGACGATAAGATGTTATTTATTTTACCATCATTCAGACCCCTGCATATCTTGAGTAAACAACAAAGCTTTCTGTAAACTATGCCTAAATGGTTCTAAATCAATGCACGCGATGAGTGTCTATTTGTAAAGCATTAAATCTGTCAGTTATATCTGAGTTACATTGGGAACATTTAAAACCTTTTATTTTTATGACCTTTAAAAGCAAACCTGCAGTACCTCCTTGTCCCACCAGGGGGATGTGGCTTACATTTTGGGTAGTCACTGGTAAAGGAGAACTGTAGTGGCCTTTAGGTCACCTTTTTGTTTCATAAAAACACAAAAAGTCCTGCCAAGATTCTGTGATTTATTTCTTCTGTTTTAGGGAAGAGATATATTAAAAAAACACAAACATAAATATTGAATTTATTTAATTTTGGGCAAGTCTTCATTCTCATGCTGCTGCCAAAGGTCCAATAACATCAACTTTAAAACTCGCCGTCATCAGATTCTTCCTCTTCTTCTGAGTCTTCCAGGTCCTCCTCCTGCGCCGCCAAAGCTTCCTGCAGAGCCCTCTCCTCCTCTGCTGACGGGTCCTTTGCCTCTGTGATCTCCTCATCGCCAACATATTCTTTCTGTGGTACAGGGGGGACCGGTGGGCTGTACCCGTCCCCTGTATTCTTCAAACCCCATCCGACATATATGTTCTCAAACTTCCTGAATGAAGAGACAAAACCACAGAGCCATGAGTGAAGAAGTGTGTACCATTGCTCCCGGGAGAACGACGGCAATTGGAATCGGGGAGATCCTCATCTTTCTACTTACTTCCCACAAGCATATGCAAACGCTCCTGGCCAGAGGTTGGAGCGCAACACAGCTGCTGCATGCTGGGAGGTGAGAATGGAGGACAACTTGGACGTCCAGGGAGGGGTGTTGAATACCTCTGAGAGACAGGGAAATTAAAGGAGATATATTACGCAAAATCAACTTTTTAATCATTTCAATACTTATATTTGGGACTCTGGAGGCCCTATGAGTAGGCAAAGTGTGAAAAAACATGACTCAGTCATGTTTTTGTGGTCTGCCTCAGTCTAAGTACAGGAGATAAAACACGCGATGTTGACTTCCGTACTCATTGCTACGTCACAATGAGACTTTCCTTCAATTGTTGTCTCGTGGAGCTCCACTTTGTCCACAAAAAAACGCGAGAGTGCAGGTGAGGGCGACAGTATCCTGAAGAGCAAAAGTCTGTGAAGTGTTCTATTCTTGGCTGCACAGTGCAGCACAGAGTTCTACACAAACTTCCAGCCTCAGAGGATTTACGTGTCCAGTAGAGACATGTTATATATGACGGTAATGTGACGGCTAGAATTGGGAAATGATGGCTTTTCCAAATGCTAACCGATGTTAGCTGCTGGAGCCTCAGTGACGCTGACGTAGTTTTCTGTCTCATTTGCATTTAAAGAGACAGACACTCAAAAGCGAGCGTTCTGAACAGGGCTGTTTTGGCAGAGTGATTGAACTGCTGTGGTGCTTCATCCTTAAGGTATTTTGACCAAAGCATGTCACAGACATGTTCATTAGGACACCAGGGAACTAGGTTCACTTGGAGAAATAGGGTATATATGAATATGAAAAAAAAGAAAAGAAAAAGATGATATTCTGTCTATGAATTCTAGGATAGAAGGCAAATGTCCAAAAACTAACCTGTATCTTGGCTGAGGGGAGTGAGCAGAGGAGGCCCAACTTCTTGCTCAGGCTCATCAGGCTCCTCATCTGGCTCCTCGGCCTCTTCGTCCTCATCGGCTTCTTCTTTTGCTTTCAAAGCTAAGTTTAGCCAAGTACAGCGACCCTAAAGCAGACAAACGCTCACATGTTGAACAAGCACACGCATACTTTACACCGCATGAGAAAATAGTCCCTCTGTGATCATGTGATCAGACTTGTGTACCTGCGGTAGGATGTGCTGAACGTGATGCACCCATGTGGACAAAGACTCGGCCATCTCGGCGGGCGGGATGCCCTCGAAGTCGTTATTCATGTCATAGCTGTCTTGCGTTGCCTCGCCTTCCTCGTCGTCCTCCTCCTCCATGATCAGGAAGAAGCCCTGAGGGCTCACGTGCGTGCCGGCAGCGATGCGAGCGATCTGTGCTCTCAGATAGTTGGCCTCGTTCCCCGGGAATGGAGGGTAGCTTTCAATCGGAGCGTCCATCTTCCCGGTGAAGAATTTGCGGATCTGGCGAGCGATGGTGATTTGTGCGGGAGTGACTGATGGGAGCTTCACCCAAGGGAGACCAGGCTCTTTACACACATAGTAAAGAAACTTGTTTGCACCTGTTCCCACGATCTCCTTCGGTACCACCGGTGGGGGTTTGTAGGTCGACTGAGGAAGTTGAAGTTGTTCCCTCTGTCAAAAAAAAGAGTAAGAAGTCAGGGTATAATGCAGGTTTCAGCAAGTCAAATTCAAGACCTTTTTAATGTCACCTTGAATGAAATTTAAGACTGAGAACACTATAACTATAGGCGATAGTTGGGGGATACTCTTGGTTTTCTGGCTCACCTCGCCCTCCTCAGGCTCCGCCTCGCCCTCCTCTTCCTCCCTCTCACCGTCCTCCTCTTCCTCTTCCTCCAACTCCTTGCTCTCGACTTCAGCCACGATATAGCTGCTCTCCACTCCCAGAATCTTCCCCCACAGTCTGCAGCGCACGAGCTCCTGCGACTCCACGAGCTGCTTCAAGGCGAGATAGATCCGCTGCAGCTCCTCTCTGCCCAGACCCACTCCAGCATGTTCCAGGAAGAAGCCGATCTCGCTGATATTGGGGAGAGGCGTTTCCTCCTGATGAGGCCCAACAAACAATGTCATCAGAATAACATATTACAGTATGGATGTAGGTATGTAATGTAGTGTTAAGAGTACGTAAATAACCTCCTCCTCCTCCTCCGCAGCGTCTCCCGTGTGGGAGAACAGCAGCCGCTGCTGCTCGGCCAGTTGCTCGGCCGCCGTCGCCTGTGGAACGTCTTGCAGGGTGCTCTGCTTGTCCACATAGAGACTCCGCTTCACGGCGTGGCTCAAGTCCTCAATCACGTCCACCGCGTCGTTCGGCTGCTCGTCCATCACCTTCATCAGCAGCTGGGTGAGGTGGTCATAGCTGGAATTAAAGATTAAGAGCAGCACCAAATCCTGAGCAGTGGGGACAGAAATGCACCACAACAGAACACAGATGTTTGTCTATTTTATTAGGACAGTGTACCTCTTTAGTGCTCAAATGGTCGATCAATGTAGGAGTTCAGAAAATACAGGCTAAAACATCTTCTACAAGTATTTTATGTCACATTTAATGTCAAAATAAATCAAATTCAGCTCAGGGCCCCATAAACACTTGGGCCGGCACTGGGAAGCCGGCTAATAAAAACTGTTATGAAGACATTTCAGACATGAATATTATCCAGGGAGTCTGAGGTCATCTGGACAAAGAAGTAAAGGAAATAATTAAATAAAAGAAGGTATTAGCGCACCAAAAAAAGAACAAATGAAAGAAATGTTGAAAGAAACCTGGTATAAGATTAACTTTAAGACAGTTTCCCGCCCCAAAAATGTTGCAGTCGTGTCGAGTATCTGAGACACTTCTTGTCTATAGAAACCATTTGGTTGTTTATTCAATTTTATTATATTTTAGAGTGCACATTTCAAGTGTTTTCTGGTTGTATCCAGAGCTTGAAGTACATTATTGGCTGATATTTGGTGTACCAGCACTTCTTGGTACTCCACACAAGAGTCAAGTGTTTGTTTCTATAGCCTAGACCAGGGGTGTCAAACTCATTTTCACTGAGGGCCACATCAGCATAATAGTTACACTCAAAGGGCCAGATGTAACTGTCATACAGAATAAATGTAACTAAATGTAACCAAATATAATGTAAAATAAAGGTAACTACTCCGTAACATATTGCTAAATAACTTTCTGTATTTATTACTTGTTCAAGTTACAAGTATGATGCATTAGAGATGTAACCAGGTCCGCGATGGTGTTTCTTGACAAACTAACAGTTTTAAAAGTCTGTATCTGGTTGGGGCAGACCTGCTCACACACCTTCAGCATGCACTGCTGGTAACGCAATCGCCATGCATTGTGGGAAATGTAGTTTATGGTCAGGTCAACGCATGCCTTAAAGCAGCATAGACCTATTTTAACACAATTTTTTAAAACCAATTAATCACTCGTGGGCCACATAAAATGATGTGATCTGGCCCCTGGGCATTGAGTTTGAATACAAGAACAATGTTATTGATTACATGTGTTTTTCATTCATGTTTAGTTATATATTCATACACACACATACATTCAACATAATAACAGGACACCTAATAAAATGAAGTTTTAATCATGGTTGGAAATGTAATCTGAGTCCACCTTGAACTATTTAAACATCTTATGATATATTTTAATAACTGAAAATGTTCAGAATTTGGTATTTGATTATTATTATTATCTTTTTTTTTTTTTCCTCACTTCACACTGGTTGAATCTTCATAAAGATGAATATTAAAATAACAACAAAGCCAGACTTTTGTACAGTAAAGTGTTGTCCAACCATGACTCAGCATCCACACTAATGATGTCAGCATAAACAGAACACAGTGAGCTGTTGTTTACTCACACGTTCATGTTGGTTTTTGTGCTGTTTTTCATCAGAAAAGCCTTGAGTGTAGCAGCTGACTGCATCACTCCATTTTTCTCCTCCTCCTCCTCTTCTTCTTCCTCCTCTTCTCCTTCCATTGTGTCCTGACTCGGGTCTTTAGTCTCTGTCATTATTAACTTTGACTCACGGACACTCTACGAAAACTCTTCTAGTTTCTCTCGATGTTTTACGGCAGTAGCTTGTCTGTGTCTTCGTCCTCGCGACACTCACACTGATGTATAAAGACACCGAAGTGTCTTTCATCTCGCGCACCTGTGGAATTCCCTCGACGTCATATTTACTTCCACAAAGTTTGACTTGAACCACATCACAAAAACATCTGGACAAACGTCCTTTGAAGGTGAAAGTACAAAAAAAAAAAAAAAAAAATCTAGAAACGCCGCGAAACAGTGAGTGGTTACCATGGAGACGCCATGTTACTGCAGTAAAGCCAGCCTCCACTTCGAAAAACCGTGTAAAGCCAGCCCCCCCACTTTGTTTTACGGTATCTTTACTAGACATTACGGTAAGAGAGTCCAATTTCAAAATTAAAGCCCTCTGAAATTGCAGAATTAACAAATATTCCAACATAAATCCAGACTGTACCTGTATCCGCAAGCAAAAATCAATCTACTAATATTGATAGTAGACCACCTCAGCTCAGTGTGGCTCTCACAAAATATCAGACCATTCTGATGTGGTATTTTACAATAAAGGCCCAAACTGAGCTCCATTCATTATTTATTCATTCATTCATTCATTCATTCATTATTTTATTACTTGTGATATGGAAATAAACAGTTTTGGCATCAATAACCGTCTCATTTATGATTATGTATGATTCTAGATCTACCAAATGTAGAATTCTTGAATCTTGATTGCAGATGTGAAGCTTACAGTTGAGGGTGTAAGGCACATTTCATACACAAGGGCAACTCACTGTGCGTTAAACAAAAACAATATAACATTTTTGGAAACATTAACATTTTAAATGTTCTTTTGTTTAGGTTTAGTCAGGGAGGAGTTATTTGTTGTACTTTGATTTTGTTAAGTGACAGATAATATGCATTTGTTTTAGATTAGTTAGAGTTGGTTTGTTTATGATTGGCCTTTACCATCCTGAAGCTATTTGGTCCTCTTCTTTATCATTTGTAAATAAAATCATTTGCTATTTAATTGTTGTGTGGAAGTTGGGTATGTCACGCTTTGGCCTCTCTGTGCTAGACGAGGCGTAACATCAGGAAAAAACATGCTAAGAAGAGTGATAACAGTTGGTAAATCTCACAGAAGCTGGAGTACGTAAGTCTCTCCATGAGGATGATCTGATATGTGCTCAGTCACGTCACTGTTCCTCAGCTCCCATAATCCTCTCTGTTCCCACCACCGAGGCCAAAGTGACCACAGAGTAAAACACTCAGAGCTGGACTGTTTACTGTTTACACCTGACAAGAATAATGGTGTGTTTTTATGAGCCTGCACAGGTATGTTTCCTTTGCAAGAGTGAATATATGAATACATCTAACCAGTACATTTGTCATCATTAGGAGGGAATTTACATGAAATTGATTGTTTTCCTTCCTTCTGCTCTCCATCAGTATTTTATTGCAAAAATAATTTACACACACACACACACACACACACACACACACACACACACACACACACACACACACACACACACACACACACACACACACACACACACACACACACACACACACACACACACACACACACACACACACAACCCACTTTTTTAAAAGATGACAAACTGTCACCAGCAGGCTCACAGTGTTTGTGCACATAATGATTTTCAGACTATTGCACTTTCTGTAATAATACTAAACCATTAGTGTCACACTTGTCAGAACACAGTTAAAAAGGATTACAAATATAATCAAAGTAGGTGATTAAAATACAAAAAAAATCCTATTCGTATTTGAATTGTCTGTTTTTATTTGTAATGAAAAACAGTTTTTTAAAAAAGAGAGAAATTATACAATTAAAGGCTTTCAGGGGCTTTTATTTGGCTGTTTTATTTTCTGCCACCACAGAAACACAGAAAATCATTTATATTTACACAGTAGTTTTCCTTTTTGGTGAGTTTAAAGTGCTAACCTATTCAAATTGAATTGCATGTACATGAAGCACTATTGTCTGTCATTTACACCCATGAAATGACCTTTATTTAGCCAGGAAAGTCGCATTGAGATACAATATCTCTTCTTCCAGGGAGTCCTGCTCAAGCTATAGCAGCATAAATAGTTACAGACGACGAGACAATTTCGCACCAGAATATAAAAGTTAAAAGGAGGTAATTAAAGAAGAGTAAAAAAAGAGATATAATAAAGTAAAGCGCAGATGTATACAGGCCATACCAAAAAGATCCTTAATCTGAAGCCTTCAAAAAAGGTTATGCAAAAACATGTTTCTTTCATGATGGTCCATAAAAAGCCTTTAACTCGACACGGCACGGCTATGTTGCATTTCCACTAGAAATTCTACTTGATTTCTTGAAATAATGTGTGTCTCCTAAATTCTGCAGCATCAGGTATCGACTTTTACCAGATCAGGTCAGAGGTCAAATGGTAATGAACAGTTCTCCTTAGGTCCATAAGACTGCAATGACCTCTCACTAACGGCAGAGAAACTCACCTTGTTCATTTCAGTGCACGTGTCATAACAAACCTCCATCCCCTTTAAGCAGACAGACGTGACTAACTGTGTGCGTGAGAGTGGAGTGTGTGTTTTTTCCCCCTGTGCTCTGTATTCAGACGGCGCTGCCTCTGCTGCTTCTCCTCTCCTGATCTTCCAAATGGGACCTCGGACTCAGTGATGGGTTTGTGGCTTTTCGCAGGAGCGCCGTGCTGCTGTCAGAGAGGCTGGAAGGTTAATCACTGTGTGTTTGAAGTCAGCGCTGTGCCTCTTTGACTCTCTCCCTCTCTTCTCTCATTATTACACTCTATAGCTCCTTTGCTCTGTCTCTTTTACACAAACACACAGGTTTGTTTTTGCTGTTCTTGTCAGGAATCTGCATCGACTCCCATTTATATGGACGGCCTTTCCAAAAACCTTATCTGTAACCATAACCAGTTAATGCCTGACCCTAACCTTAACCTAGTCATTTATTATCACTTTGTCTTGAGCTTGGTTTTCTTTATTCTTTATGTTTCTTCTTCAATGAAGGTTTTTTTTTTTTTTTTTTTGCGTTTTGAAATGGATGTAGTTTTTTGTGGTTTTTAAAGATGAGGCCCAAGAAAAAAAGTTTGCAAAAATAACTTCATTTGAATTGTAGTGGATGGGAAACTTTGATTTGCTTTGAGTTCCATGTCCTCCAGTTTTTGAGGTGCAGAAAAATTTCCCAGAAAATGTCCTATTTCACGTTGTTGAAAACCTGTTCTTGCAGTACACATATATACAGCAGATAATAAAATCCCAGTCTTGCACAGTCATAGTGCACAGGTTTGGTATTTAAACATGTCCTTGTTGGTTGCCTCCCTAAAACAACAGAAATCACACCTATGGTTAATGGGAAAGTATGATGTGCTGTACAGGAAACTAAGGTGGATACATGTAGCAGAGAAAGGCCAGCGTAGAACCACAGAGCTCATGCTGGCTGCCATGTGCTACTATGGTGTATTAAATCTAAGAATGCCACGGGCTGTGTCACAATTCCGGGCAAGGATAGATTACTGAACAGGTCTACCGGGCCCAGGCCCAGGGGCCCACTGGCTCATAATCTGTCCCAGATTCTGCATCTGCAGCCTTTTCATGGCTGCACTAGGAAGCAGACTCTGCACTGAGACATGGACCTTTGTTTCAAACACATTAACTGTATCTCAATTCTCCTTCAGAGGAAGGGAATCAACATCAACACAGTGAAATATCGCAATATTTTGCGTGGAGTATCTTTACTTAGCAAATCATTTTAAAACTGATTTTTGTGGATTTGGATGAAACATTTTTGTTGAGGTTTCATTGTGGTTTTATATATCGTGATTATATCGCATCGTACCTTAAATATTGTGATTATATCACATTGTGGCTTAAATATCATGATATCGTATTGTGGCTTAAATATCCTGATAATATCGCATTGTGATTGAAATATATCGTGATGATATCGCATTGTGGCTTAAATATCGTGATAATATCATATCATGGCTTAAATATCATGATAATATTGTAAGGTGGCTTAAATATCGTGATAATATCGTATTGTGGCTTATATATCATGATAATATCGTATCATGGCTTAAATATCATGATAATATCGCACTGTGGTTTAAATATCGCGATGATATCACATTGTGGCTTAAATGTCATTATGATATCGTATTGTGGCTTAAATATCCTGATAATATCACATTGTGATTTAAATATCCTGATAATATCACTTTGTGGCTTAAATATCGTGATAATCTTGTATCATGGCTTAAATATTGTATCATGGCTTAAATACCATGATAATATCGCATTGTGACTTAAATATCGTGATAATATTGCATCATGGCTTAAATATCGTGATATATCTGGTGATCTACACCTTTGTATGTTACCAGTGTTGTTTAGCAACAGAATAGCAACTAATGTAACAACAAAAATCAAGTTTTAAGTCCATTTATTTATCTATCTTACTTTAAAATTTAGTTGAAGATTGGTAACACAGTTTTCTTGTTGTTGGCCGCCATTACGTTATCCTCTTTGGATCCTGAGATAATTTGGGCCTTGAAGCATCCACCCCAAGTGTTTCAGTAACACCTTTAAAACTACAAATAACTCGCGTCGCGTCAGCCTCTTTGCTGGAGGGTGACTAATTCAGGGACGGGAAAACCACTGACATCTCCGACTGGTTTCTATCAACCCAATATATTTGTACAGCTCCACCACAATTAGTTAAATTCTGTCAACAGTGAGAGACGATGAGTGAGGCGTGAGACGAGGCAGAGCTGAGGAAAATAACACTTTGTGCCCTGCTGTGTAGCCTTGTCTTGTGTCTGCTTAATTTAGTTTTTATTCTGTTCAGAGGCTCCAAAGCACCCATGCTATTATTAACACATTATGATTAAAATGAACAATGAGGGTTTATGTCTATCGGTTTGGTTAGTTTATGAGCAAATGCAAACTTCGAGGGTTTTCTTTAGAACTATTTTTGGTGATGATTGCATGAAGGTTGCAGTAGCTGTGTGCTAATGTTAAACCGCTCTCTCTCTCAGCTCAGTCCTGTTCTGACTCAGCTCCTTTGTCTTCTTGTAGTCGAGGGCGGTGGATCTGTCTCGGTACTTCAGTCATTTATTTGTTATTATCCATTTTCTATAAATTAGATACCATAGGATTTTTAAGGTATATCTTTTTTTGTTGTTGGAGATAATACAGATTTTATTATGTGAGCCCAACAGGATCTTATTGGATAATAGTCCACTCATATGTGCCATGCTATATTACCATTTTCCCTCTAAATGCAAATTTGTCATCATGTTCTGTTGATGAGGAGCTCAAACGAGTGATTGAGACCATTATCTTCACAGGAAAATGTTTACTTACTATATTAATCAAGTGAGAAGTAAGCATTATTTTCCTGTAGACTTCCACACAAGTTTTTTTTGCGACAAGCAGGACCGCCCCCTGGTGGCTATCATTTAATTTATATATATATATAATTGATCAAGAAAACCTTAAAAATATGTTTACCACTTGCCACTGTTGGACATCCGGGAAATTGAAATCTTTGTGTCTTTTCGTCAACAACTCACTTCCCATGATTTTACATCAATGGTACACAGAGTGGTTGATTCACTGTGTTATGTATGTATCCTTAATGTTTGAACTCCTTTGTGTTATTTTAACTAAAATAACACAAACTTATCAAAGTAGGCAGCAGAAGGAGAAGGAGCGGAAAATCAAACAAAAAAATCTCCACAGAGTAACCACCAAGATTAGAAGTATGACGATGCCTGTGGGGAAATCTTGGTATAGGAGGACGATATAATCATCGCCTTCATGCTCTCCTCCTGTGAACAACATGTTCATTTAACAGCCTCCACATAGCAACATCAGGCTTATGTGATTCTCCTTTGCCTTTTATAAAACGACTATTGGAGCGGATTGTGACCTTCAGCATGGCTCGATGATGACAGCTGTTATGGATGAATCATAGATGTGACATGGCCATTCATGTTTTCTATCCCCTATATCTGTCTCTGCACCCACACTGCAGACAACAGGAGGAAGACACAGGGAGGAACAACAGCAGACAGACAGACATACAGACATGGGTGTGGTGGAGTGGATGAGCAGGTTTATGAGGTTATGAGGTTCTGGAAGGAAGGCCGAGAGCAGAAGTCTGAGTGTTTGACACGACGTTATCATTGCAGAAGTCTGGGTATTTGTAGCAGTCCAGGTGATGAGGGACAATCAGAGTGACGAGCAGCAGGTGCGTGGGTAGTTTGACAGGCGCACGAAAGTGGGTCAGCCACGCCCCCCAACCTGAGCACTTACCACATGGAGACAGACAGGAACAATAAAGGAAAGTGGAAAGACACTACCTAACCTTTACTATAACCAATTCATGTTCTATACTATAACCACTTCAAAAGCCCTTTAAGGATGTGGGTCCTCCACAAGCTCAAAAGGTCCTCACAAAGATTGATTTGTGTGTTTTTTTTTGGACCTCCCAAAGATTATAAATACAATTACAAACACACATTTATATGTAAATATGCATTCCCGAGCCCCATAACCTAACCTTAACCATCAAATCTAAATGCCTAACCTTAACCCAAGTTCAATCCTAACACTTAACCCAAGCGTTAACCCTCAAAAAGACATTTTAAGGGGTGACAGAATATGAGGACCACTCAAAATATCCTCACTTTCCCAAAATGTCCTCACCCCATGGGTTTTTAGGTCCTCACAAAGATACCCATATAACAAAAACACACATGTTTGTGCAGCATACATAGTGAGGACACTCGTTGACCTAATGGAGCCACAAGCACCATAACCTAACCTTACCCTTAACCATTACAACTGAATGTATAAACCTTAAGCCTAAAATAGATCTAAACCCTCAAAAAGGCCTTTTAAGGACTGACAGAATGTGAAGACGAGCCAAATGTCCTCACTTTCCCAAAATGTCCTCATACCAATGGTTCAAAGTAGGTCCTCATAAAGATAGAAGGTAAATGCCAAACCATAATAATCCTTGCCCAAAACCCCATGGATATTACAAATGATTATTAACATTACCAATTTAATTGTTATTAGGAGTTGTCATAGTAACACACCTCACAAAAAATATACCGAGGGGAAGCTGGTGGAATGAGGGAGAATGAGGTTCGGCTGCAGAAGAAAAAGAAAAAAAAAAGAGAGAATAATTTGCTGCTGCATTCTGAGTCGATGGTTGCACACGTGCCAGGCTGGCATGCCGAGTCACCATGGCAACCACACAAACCGAATCAGGAGCAAAGTGCAATATACATGTGTCACAATCAATTTCCCCATCCCGATCCTGATTGCTGTGTTTGCTCACCCACAGCAGATTGCTTAGCATTTACTCACGTTTGGTGTTTTTCACTACATTCTTCACTCCCTTTCTTCCCTGAGTGCAATAATTACTTGTATACCGTGGATATATATATATATATATATACATATATATATATATATGTATATATATACATATATGTATATATGTACATCTTTAGTCATTTATCTTGTTTTCACACACATATTTAATACTGATTTTGTTCTATTACGTCGTGATGTTTGGCTGCTGTAACACTGCATATATTGTGGGACAAAATAAAAGACTATCTTATCTTATCTGTTCCACAAAGCTGTGCAGAAGCAGCCTTCATTAGCACTTCAACAGTGAGCAGCTTGTATAATATAATGTATGTATGTATTCTGCACGCAGAGCTTAATGAGCATGGTCAGAAAACAGAAGCCGGGATATTTATGCCGTTTGAAAACCCGGGGTTTGACACATAAAATAAAATAAAAAAAATAAACTTTGAGAGAGAGATCAAGTGGGGGATAAAGAGAGGATCAAACACTCAAAAGCATTTCTCATTAGAGCCATTTATTCAAGAGATGAAAGAGGGAGTCGCTGGAACTGTCAGTAATCCATTAGCAGTGTCATGATAATTTAGGTGACGCAGAGAGCGGCTTCAAAACAATAATCGTGTGCTTTTCATTCAAACCCAAATAAGGAGAAATGTGGAGTGACACTTGAGCTTTTGGAAATGCTTTCATCGTTTGCCTTTTCTGTGTCACGGCTACTCAACAAAGTCCCACTCTGACGAAAAAAAACCAAGGACCAATTTCATGAAAAGGCTTCCAGGATCTGGCCTAGAAGCTGTTTGCTGACAGATGTTTTTTTTAATTTTAATTCCTTGATTAAAAGCAGCAAAAGCTTATCTCACACAACAGGCGGCTCCAAAATCAGCCCAAACTAATCTGCTGTTAGCTCTCGGTGAATTAGTGACATGGAGAAATCTTCCCCGTCTCAATTACTTGGAATAAGTCAGCGCAGAGGCTGAGTGGGAGATTAATTTTCTGTGAGATGTTACTGAGCGACAGAAAGAGCTGCACGTTTCACTCAATGAGATGGACATGTAGAGCCTGTGTATATTTAGATTTATGGCAAATCAGCAGATCTTTTAGGTTTATGTTACGGCTGCACATCGTTTGTGTTGTTCATGTTATTATTCGGCCTCTACTCAGTCCTTGTAAACACAAAGGGTGCAACTAGTGCAATTAGTTATATGCAGCAGCCTTCATCTGAAAAAGGTCATGTCAAAAAGAATCTGCCAAAGTTTGCTTGGCTAGAATATTTAAAACTAGCCTGTAAATAAATCCATTTTCGGACTGTAATCCTCCTTAAAATAAGGCCAAAAACTAGGAGAAACTGGCCAAAATTTAAGAAAGTTGGAAACTTATAACAAGCAAAGAAATTGAAAAAACTTTACTTAAACTGAGCATAAGGATTTATACTTTAGAATTTCTTTATATTTGCTCGTACACTACTCCGTACTCCGTGATTTTACACAAACCAGAAGCAGGGGCAGTTGGGGTTTAAGGCAAACCATAGTTTTAGCTTGTTACTGGTAATTAAAGCTTAAAGTGAGCTGTAATAGATTATCCTTTTTTGGGCAATTTGCAAGACACAATTCCTACTTTAATTTGTTCAAAATCACTAGTTGCTTTTGCTGTTGCCTTTCTTGGCAACATCGGCTTAAAAAAGTTACACGGCAGAGTCTTAGTTTCTCTATGTGCAGCATGATCAAAACGCTTTAACACATTTACGACAGTCATGTTTGTGTGTTGTGTAGTCAGTTTACAATTCAAACTTTTCTTCTTTGGAAACCTTAGAATTATCCTTTTATATTTACTGAAGGAAAGGGTCTTGCTTTACTGATGGATACGACACGATTAAAGACGAACGGTCGATAATGCTCAATGTGCAGATGCCAATGGGATCGATGCAACAATTATCCTCCAAAATACACTAGTTGCAGAATGGATGTGCTGTGCTCTGATCCGCACAGCTCTGCCAATTTACACTCCGCAAAAGTTCTGCAACCACTGTATTTTTGGGGTTACGCCAACGCTCAAGCTGAAAATGTTCAACTTTGTTGAAGAATTGCATTGACACGATGACCAATGAGATTCTGTCACATATTTGCCGGCGGCCGGAATGGATGTTGGATTTGGTGTGAACACAGCATTAAACGCTGGACCTTTCCAGGGCAAATGTAATGTCAATATATTCCAAAAAAAACTGAAGCTAATCTAACTTTGTCAATCAGCTAATCTTCAACTCATCTTCAAAATCTTATCTTCAATAGTTAAACTTGCTTTTAAATGCCGTGGTCCTTCTTCTGTACCATCAGGTGTGTTGATAAAGGTATCTGGACTTGCTGAAGAAGCCTCTTGGCTGAAGCATCTTCGAGAAGATTCAAGCAAGTTCGCTCGAGTATATCTTTACTCCTGAGGGTAGAATGAGCTAAACGGACATCTTTTACACACAGTATATCTTCTCTTTGCACCTTGTTGACTTGTTGTTGGCCCCTACACGGTTTGTGCCCCCTGAATGATGACAGTGAAGGAACGAGCTCAGCTCATTTCAGTCACAGGTCCCTTTTGAGCTGGAGATTTCTGTCCCTGATGTGCTGCAGGAGGATCTTCCCTCTTTGCTCCACCATACGGACGAGAGGCCTGAGGCCGCTGACTCCGCCTTGGCTTTCCCAGAATTCCCTGTCTGCGTACAGGGAGCGTAGGAGAAGACTCTCGAGACAGCCGGACTGAAGCACTGACACGGCTTTCTCCGGAAACCTGAGAGGATAAAACGTATGATGCGATGATGAAGAAGCACGGGGTTCTACTTCTTCAAGAACATCTATCTATAAAGCAAGTTGTGTCTGTGTGTCTGTGTGTCTGTCTGTGACAGGCATATCACGCTGACCGTTAGTCAGATCGCCCTAAGACTTTGGATATGGGTTGAGTATGCCCCGATGGTGTGCATCCTTGATTTTCAAATATTTTGGAGGAATTTTAATTTTCACTGATGTATCACGCTACACCAAGCAGGCAGCGGCTCATCAGCATCAGCTGTGCTGTCTGGAGCAGGGAGGTGGGAGTGAAGAGGCTGTCCTCACGGTGGGTGAGACATTTTCACACGGTTCACCGCAGAACATGGTGTCATACTGAAACGAAGAGGTGTTCATTCACCAATACGCATGCACATATTTATTTTGCATTAGCATGCTACTACTTTTGCAGCTAACTTGGCGAACCTGTTTCCAAAGGTAAGCTAGCCAGACTATACAATTAGCATTAGTGTAGGGGTAACATAATACAAACCTTGCACAACCTCATTAGGCACAATGCAAATGTTTTAATTTTTGATTAGCATTAGCGTAGCTAGCTGTTTTGTGACTGTCAGCCATGCCAGTGTTTGTATTATGTTAGCCTTTACGTTCCTTATCATGCATTACCATAACTGAAAAATCTTCTTCAGGAATACATACTTCCTATGGGAACTGCACTAGTCTTAGAAAAATAAATCTACTTAGTTGACTTCTGTCTATACATGCTCAGACTAATTCCTTTTATTTATTTGTAGTATGTTTATTCAGATTTTGTACAGATGATTCAAAGAAGATATTCCAACATTCATTCAACCCTTAAGTGGAAGTTGTCCAGTTTGCAACTTGACATTATCAGGCTCAGGCTTTTTTTACTCAAAAATCACTAGGTTTACAAAATAAAAACAGTAAACTTTTGCAAATTTACTGACCTGGAGTTTAATAATCCTGAGTGCCAAAGTAGACCATAAATTATCTGTGGTGATTTAAAAGCTCTACACCATTTACATTTCCTTATATGTGTGTTTCTGCTAAAAAAAAAAGCACTTCATACTCACTCATTGATGCCTTCAACCAGTCTGAAGTTGAGGTTGTCCGCAGACTGCTGTGGTCTGCCGGAGTTATCTATGAACACCAGTCTGGAGGGATCAGCCTTCCTCACCTAAACACACGCACACACACACACACACACACACACACACACACACACACACATATAAACATAATCTGAAAACTTCATCTGGAAAAAAAGCTCTGCCTCATTAGAACCATGTGTTGTTTTTACTTAATTCTCCATTTAAAAGTACAACAGACCTTTGTTCTATATTACTATTATAATATTACAATGAAGAGAACATTTGAAAAAGAAAATCTTAACATTAAAAACATGAAGCACACATGTACACATATATAGGTTTTTAGGTAAAATAACATAATTTGCTATTTATGCAGAAAACATTTGGACATGTTACCATTATGGCTGTTTTGATATTCATTCATCAGTGAGTGCGTTTACATGCACACTAAAAAAACGATTACTGGCAATGATCGGGTAACTGGAATAAACTGTTTAAGGTGTATACATGTCTCTAAAAAATCTGATTATTGACAGAAACCTAGGTGTGTTGAACAGTTTTTTCAAAAACCAATAACGGCAAAAAAAACCATAATGAATATTGGTTAAACCATTTACATAAGCACTTGAATAACCAGATAACTACAAAAACCCTGATAATAATAATTTTTTTAGTGTGCATGTAAACGCACTCAGTAGTAATATAATCGTTAACAATTTAACAGTAATGGAAAACAGTGACGTTGAAAGCTGTAAGAACTTGTTTTAAAGCCTTAAATGTATTAATTGTTTTCACTGATTAGTAATCTTGTCTTTTGGATTTCTTTTTAGTATTCTTAGTGCAAATAACAAACACCCTAAATGCCTTATAGTTTTCAGATGAAAAAGGAAAATAAAAGAAGTAGGGAAGAAGAAGTGTTGACATGATAAGTCATAAGTACCAGGATGTGAACCAGCAGCAGCTGTTTGCTGTTGCGACACTTGGTGTGCAGCAGATTCTCCACACACATTTCTGTCGGATCAGGTGTGAAACCGCAGCAGTATCTGTCCAGCCGGTCGTTTACCTGCAGCAACAACACACAAACAAACAAACAACACACAGTGTCATGAGCTCTGCTGTGAGGTAAACAAGCCATTTGATACGAATGAAGATACTGACACAAGGACAGAGACTCCTACACGCAACCTTCTTCTCAAAGGAGATGAATTATTTTTCATTTATATTTAACTTTGTCCAAAAAAGACATTACCATTTCACACCAATCAAGGTTTAAGAAAAAAAAGGCCTCCAATTACCACCAGAGGAAGCATGTACCACACTTTAACATGTAAATCATGACGTGTGTGTCAGTGGACAGGCTTATCAATTCTGACATGATACAACAAGTTTTATTTGATTTAATAAAGTGCATGAAAATGCTGTTTTACCACTGATGTACATGTCTACTTTTGTTCTAATAAAAGTAGTTGCGTCAGTTTTGCAATGAGCAAGGAGATTTTTGCACCTGGATTGAATACCAAAGTAGACCATAAATTACAAATAATATTACGTAGATAAACCTTCCTCGTGTTTTCTCCAGTCTTACGACACATAGGCAAACAAATGATAGACATTCTCTCATTTTGAAAAGACATTTTCATTTAGAGGTCCTTCATAATTCATCATACGTGACTCTTTCTCAATTTCCTCCGCGTTCAGGTGTTTCACATGACCTCATTCACCCCGTTTTCTGACATATTCTGTACAGAGGCTGCTATTTTACGCTCCATATCCTCCAGATGCCTGAGGCATCATTTTAAATCGGAGAAGAGAATCACAGATGCGAGGGTAGGTGAATTACCCAAAGATCTTTTTATACTTTCAAATTACTGATAACAGACCGTCGAGCTCCTCCATACACTTATCAAGTGTAAATGCAGAAATCTATATTCAGAGTTGTATATTCCTGGAAGCATGAGTTTTCCTTTCAATCTAACTAGATTTAGACATGCCCATTTGCTCAGATTTGACAATCGGGGGATTATGTGCTGCCAGAAAGAAATCAGTGGTGAGGGCATGACGATTGCATTCAAAATCGATTCTCATCTCAAAACCAATTACCAACTTAATAAATATAAAATAAGTGGCGAATAGCAAGGCTGGTGGAGTATAATGGAAAGTTCCCTGGCTGCCTGGGTCTATAAAAGCATAACTAGGGGAAAGGTTCAGACAAGCCTGAGCTGGTCTCCTCACTGGAGAATGATTGCCTCAAGAAGAGGGTGGACATTGATATGACACAGCCACGTTTCAGAAGGACAAAATAAATCAATAGTACAATCAGATTTCAAGTTTTACCAATACAGCTCTGTGCTTTGTGAGTGAAAGTAGTTCAGACTTCCTATTCTGGGATATTTCAAAGAATGTGTTCAGATTACCCGCCTGAAGTCTCATGAACTCATATGTTTTGCACTGATATGACTCAGATCAGATATTTTTTTATTGACACAGTAATTCAATCTGATTTCAAAATCAGACTTGTGTCGCTTCAATATGTGCTCCTAAATTTACACACATAAAATACACGTACATATACATATACATACATACGTGTAAACCATGCTTTGAGACAGCCAATCACAAGCACTGCTTATTGGCTCACTGACACTGAGGGGATTAACTCCCTTGGCACTGGAACTTGATATGGACTGCAGACACATTTTCGATATTTGGTGATACAGCGGAAGTTCGATACCCAGTCGATAAACACAAAATCATTAAAGACTGAAAGCCAGCCCTACAGCACGTACAGAAAAATCATAGAACCCAGTGCACATGCTGGGTAAACAGTAGAAAATAAAACAGTTATAAGACACCAGAGACTGAGAGCAGGGAGGATATAAACAGAAACGATGGTGGAGGAGAGAGTACGTGTGCTAATGAGGGGGAAAGAAAGTTTGAGCATAACTGACAGTTGACCTCATCATCGCCAACATCTGATCATTACACATATGTAGATTCTGGAGTTAATACTTATTCTGCGTACGAGAAACGCATTAACATTTGAATAATGTTTCATTTCTGTTTTTTTTTTCTGTTTGTTTGTCCACATGTGGCTGACTCTGAACTTACGATATGAGTTTAATTAATGTATTATTCATTAGTTTAAGCTGATGAATAATAGCTGAGCTTGTTTGTCTGTATGCATGTTGTATTCTTCAGTAAAAAGTGTGGCTCAAAGTTTTATATATATATATATATGTACATATATACTGTATAGGTAGCTGTAACTCAAGCCAGACCAGTTGTCCATATATCTTCAGTGAATGAATGAAACTCCACTCACACACACCATTTACAGTTTGTTGCACTTTAATATGGTGTCGACTCGGACCACAGCAGTCCTTCCCTGAGGCCTGCTGGTGTTCAGTGGCAGTGTAAGTCAATATTAGCTCAGTCTCCACAAAACTGCTATCCAGTGAGTATGTGTGTGTGTGTAGGGGGGGGGTCAAATCTTTTTTTATAAAGGTTCCACCTGGTACCCTTTTGGAGCGTTCCACCAAGAACCATTGAAAAATCCTTTCTTCAGGAAAGGGTTTTTCAAAAGCAAATTGTTCCAGGTAGAACCTCAGCCCTTGTAGAAGGACCCTTTTGGAATCCTTATTTCTAAGAGTGTAAAGTAAAGACACATCACAGATATAAAGCCACCCAAATATAATTAATCTGGATCCAGAAAAAAAATTTGACCCATAAAATGAAGATAACGTGTTTACTTAAAGGTGAAGTAAGTAGTTTATAGTGCCATCTAGAGGAGAGGCTGAAATTTACAACAAAGACCTGCTGCTCTGCTCACCCCCTCCCTTCCCTGAGTGCTACGTTATCCTCAACTGGTCAAATGTCGTCCTCGTCGTCTTTCTCCGTGTCAGCAGATGAGGTTCGTGAGGTGAGGGAGAGGGCGAGCTACCGCGTCCGTAGCAGACGAAGCGGAGAGAGTGGAGGCGGGACTTCCGCTACAAGTAAAGAGACGC
Source organism: Microchirus variegatus (assembly GCF_963457635.1). NCBI lineage: Eukaryota > Metazoa > Chordata > Actinopteri > Pleuronectiformes > Soleidae > Microchirus > Microchirus variegatus. The sequence goes on from NC_139802.1 coordinate 18,701,714, forward strand.
TTGTTTTGTTCTCTCGCGTTTGTCCTTACAGGCTCCGGTAGAAACATGGCGTCTCGCTGCTAACAGTGGCTATGCAACCGCGGCCCGCGACCATGTTATTTTACATGACTTTTTGAAACACTACGAAAATGAAACAAAAACTATTATACAGCGACTAGACAATGCAGGAGCACATAATATGTATAAAAAAGTGGATTTTGGGTTATATAAACACATAAATACTACACAGTGTCCCTTTAAAAGAGCTATAGTTTGTTGCATTTATTAAACATTTATTAACACAGACCAATTTGTGTCCTTACAATATTTGCGCAAACATTGATGAAGTAAAAAGTAACCTACTTATCAATAAAACAATGTCTTTTATTATGTAGTCCAGTTCGAATGACTATTTCCTCACAAGTTTGTCAGGTTCGGGGAGGTTGTTAAATATTGTATTTGACATAGACATAGGATGTGATGCATAATTTTAGTAGCCCATATATTAAAACACTTTTTTATTCCTCGGCTTCATCTCTAAACTTTGAAATATATTACTTTTCTTTTCAAAGCTAGAGGGAGCCACTGCAGAGTGTCTGAAGAGAGCCACAGTGCCAAAACCCTTACCTGAACTAAATTGTAACCCTTAAGCTTAAAAAAGTGGTGGTTCCCAGACAAAATGTCCCCACAAGGTAAAATGTCCTCACATTCAAGGTACCATTTACATACACACACATATTTTGTGCAACATTCGTAGTGAGGTCCCTTGTGGAAATAATGCATTCTCTCATCTCTTACCCTAACCTTAACCAGGTCTTAACCCTGAAAAAGCCCTTTAAAGATGAGAAGACCAGACTTAGTTTCTGCCTTATTAGGACCCGGTTTTGGTCTCCCTGAGTTCTACTGGTCCTGAAAAGTATAGTATTGCACATTAAAATACATTAAATCACAGTATTTTGAATGCATTTTATGGACTTGATTTTTATTATTGTGGTGGTGTGAGACAATTTTCGGTGCAGACACACAATAAAGTATGTTCTTATCTTAGTATTTATGCCAGAAAAGACACACACACACACACTTGCATGTACACACAGAGAGAGTACAAAAACACCTGAAGGCAGATCTTATCTAGGTTGTGTCTGTTTGCTCTTCAGTGTGTAAATCTCTCACTTTAACGACAGAGTGTAAATCACATGATTCTCAACACTGACAGGTTGCTGTCACATCGATGATGGATTAAGCTTCACAAGCTGAAAAATGGAAGCACAATCAAAACAAACTTACACTGCAGGTCAACATTCTGGATAGATTTCTAGCTTCATGACTTATGACAAAACTGGATAAATGTTGCTAAATCAGTGTATTTTTGACTGGTATACATGGTTACAGTCAGCCGTGTATAAAAAAAAGTATCTTACAAGAATATTACTTTGGTAGAAGTTGAAGTCACTTTTTAAAATAATATTACTAAAGTAAAAGTATATGACATTTACCATACTTAAGTATCATAAGTAATTTTCTCATATTTAATATACTATATCAGGGGTTCTCAAAGTTTGTGTGATACCTGAGGGCCAATTTAGGAACCCAACATTGGACTGAGAGCTGCCAAAGAAAAAAAAAAAGAAAAAAACCCAGAAGGAAATCCCATTTGTAATAATTTTATGACCAGATTGCAGTTCTACAGTTTACACTTATTGGTCTGTATCCAGTAATGTCCAATAAACTTTTAACAAACTTAGTAGCTCCAGGATTAAAACTATCAACTGTAATTCATTGCAGGCCGACAGAAAAGTTTCTGCAGGCTGCCATTGGCTCGCGGGCCACACTTTGAGAACCAATGTACTATATACTAAAAAAGTGAGGAGTAAAGATTGGGCCATGGTGGCTCAGTGGTAGGAGTTGTCCTTCAACTGGAAAGCTGTGGGCTCAATTCCTGGCTATGCTAGTCTATATCCTTGAGCAAGACACTTGAAAAACTGGCAAAACTGTAGTGTAAAGCAGATCATCAAGACTAGAAGCGTTATATATATATATATATATATATATATATACATATATATATATATATATATATACATACATGTTGTACTAGATCCTGTAATTTATCAAATGCAGAAGAACAGGAAAAGCCAAACCTCTCAGCCCCTCAAAAAAATCAGTATCACATATCAGTCATTGACTGCACTGATCACATAAAAAACAACAACATATAATTGGACAATCTATCGTTTCCTCAGTCCAGCTTCATTTTTCTGTATTTTTTGGCAGTAAGTACTGCGCTGGCCTTCGTCTCTCATGAGTCACGCGATAAATTTAGGTTGTAAAAATCCAGTCTGTCTCTCATCCTTGACACCGTACTCATTCATTCTCCCTTCACGGGAGTTCACAGACACAAAATTTCTCTTCCATTTGTTTTCATCCTGACAACTGCATGAGAGAAAGTGTCAATGACGATGACCCAGAGGAGGATAAGTCAACACGAGTCTGAGCGCTGTTTATATGAAGTCTGCTCTATGGTGTGTTCGTGGCATTTTCTCTGATATTTGGTTGTACATAATATGTAATAACTCTTTAACATCCACATTGAAATATTGTGTTGCAGTGACATCTCACACTGTTCATGCTGTGCAATAAGTCCATGTTGTAAATATCCATGTTAAACACTGTTTATACTGTTTAATTATCCAATCTGGTGTTTATAATGCACATTTTACTACTTAATAACGTTGTTCTTGACACACTTGGTGGGATCAGTAAAGGAGTATCTTATCGTATTGTATCTTTGCTATACAGATACACAATGACGAGCCTCCACAGATTCTCCTACTGCGTGAGAAAGAGGTGGCAGACACGTCCAGAGATCAGTTTGTGTCTCACGGTCTTTGTTCGGTCCAATCTTGAGTGGATGAGCTTCATGATGGCACTTTTAACTGAGATAAACACAGACATTTTGTGCCGACTGGAGCATCCAGACCAGTTTTGCATTCATCAAAGACGACTTCTTCCTCTGCTTCAAAAAGCAAAGAGGAGTCCATACAATAGCATGACTTCACATGCTGCTAATGTCAGTGTTGTTGTTGTTGTTGATGATGATGATGATATAGCGACACACAGGATGTGAAGCTGTAGTCTGGAAATATTTTCAGAGGAAGAGGGGGAGGTGACAGTGATAATCAGATCTTGATGTGGACACCAGAAACGCATGTTATTACCATGTATAAATGCGCTGTTTGATCACAGAAAATGCCTTCAAATGCCAGGTGTACAGGGGGCCGTATTGTCCAGAAGGAGCCAGGAAGGTGACACCTCTGAACCTCCAGTGGCAAAACATCAATATGTTCAGATATAGGTGATTGATTTCCACTTGGCTTAGACTAAAACGCAAAATCTCTGGAGTTTTTATACTTCTCAGATCAGGAGGTAGATGTTTTTTTGTCTCTATGTGTCTATATATATATATATATATATATATATATATATATATATATATATGTATATATATATATATATATATATATATATATATATATATATATATATATATATATACAAACATACACATTGTTCATGTGTGACTAAACCCCCTGTTCTGAAGCCAAGTCCTAATTTCAAAAAAATAGGAATTGGCCAGTCCACTTCTTGACAACAATGCCAAGAAGTGGACTGAGAGTTGAGTGAGGCAGAGTGGGCAGCCGTGCAGGGAAGTGTGGTCTGGTGGTGAAATCTGACACCAAGTAGCGGCTGTGTGAGGTGTTCAGTGAGACAAACCTCCCCATCGCTCTCACGCTGGAGAGGAGAGAGGTGACGAAGTGACTCTCCAAACCTGAAATCAAATGTTTTCCTTCGTCCTCGGCTCCTGTGACAGTGTGTGTTGCTAAAAAGGAGTGAGTGTGTGTGTGTGTGCTTTGGTGTTTCATTGTCTCCTATTAGAGCGCAGGAGGTGGTAAAGGAGAAGGTAGGAACAAGTGTTAAAAGGCACACTCACTGGCTCTGAGCAGATCAATAGCAGGCTATTAGAGCTTGGCCCTGTTACAGCGATTGACTTGAAGCAGTGAAGGGCTTATATTCAGCCCCACTTGGAGTGTATATGCGTATGACACATTTCATCTCCACGTGCAGACAAAGCCAGGCTGCGAGCTGCAGCATTTAAGACTCTTTCACACTTAAATTCAAGGATATTTTTGAAAAGAACTGGCAAGGTGACTGACACCATTCATACATCTGTGTGAACTGTGACACCACGAATGTGCTGGAAACAAAACGAGGCAGGGGCTAAAAGAAAAAAAAACAACAACGCTAACACAATGGAGCTCGGTGACAAGGAGGTGCAAAAAAGCAGTAAGATAATAATGTCAAGGTTTGTGTGAGAATAGACTGAGGATTGGATTGAGGATTGAAGAACCCTGCCCTAAGGGAAGGGTCCCAAAACTGGAAAGGTTGGGGAACCTTATTGAAGTAGAGCCAGGTCCTGAGCCAGGTCTGCTCTATTTTTCACTCCTCTTACATGTCATTCTTATAAAATAACTAGATTAAATATTATTTTGCATTGGCATCTGTGCCTGATAAAGATATCACTACACAAGTTGTGAAACCGTTGCCTGCAGCTTCCCATCATTTGTCTATGCTTGTGTTGAGCACGTTTTATGGCAGAATCATAGTGAGTCATGCGGGAAATTGTTCTCTCTTTTTGCTTTTCCCCAACTGTCTTTGGTTTCCCAGGACACAGCAACTGTCAACCATCTTCACTTTTTATGAAAACAGCGTTGCCTGGTATATGTACATCTATAGATTTTAATAAAGGGTTGTTTTTGTACTTTTCCCAATGGAATTGCAAAAAATAAAAATAAAAATAAAAAATAGATTCACTGCCATAAATGAAGCAGTCGACCAAGAATTGAGCATTATAACCCTGGTCTGGCATTTAAAACTGGGTTGAAATTGGTTTTTGGACGAGTAGGAATGAGGTATAAGTAGAGTACTTAAAAACAGGAGAAGAAATATGATAATAGTAGTCGTGCTGAAAGTACTGAGCCCAGAATATAAAAATGTATGGCAGCAATAATGCCTTAATGTGTCTCTGTGATGTCAAAGAAACACGTCAGGCTCAGTGTTGATGAGCAGAGAGAAAGCAGCTGTGCACTCGCAGCAGTCACACTGAAAACACTCAAGGCCGGAGAGAAAGCAGTTGAGAACATATGGTAAACAGCTACTTCACCAGATCACAGACGTCGCACACTGTAAAGCTCTTCGTTTTTTTACATGGACCGCTCCGAGCCTGCAGCTAATTGCATAATGAGTGCACATCGACGCCCTCAAACTCTAATTTGAGGGTGGTGTTTCACTGTCAGATGGTAGAGAAATTAGTGGGCGACCTGAGCCCCGAGAGACCTGCCCAACAAATAAACTGTGTCTGACCTGAACCTGATGCAGTTATTCACCGAATTGGATTCACTCTGACCTTGACATGGAACTGTTACCATGGTAACTGCTTGTATTGCCCACTTACAAGCTTTCTGATTTCTCAATATTTTCTGGTTTCTTTGCTCCATTTCACTAAGAAATCGTTAAAACTGAATCCTTTCAGACATGATTTAGAGAACATTGTGATTTGCAGGTTTGGGAAACACCAATCGAGAAAATAACAGGCATAGTAATGGATTATGAAAATGAACGTTAGTTGCAGCTCTGTTATGACACTAAAAATGCACATAGAAATATTAAATAAACTGTATATGGTGAGACCTATACCCTGTCAGTGATTCATTTTTTAGAATAAAATCTCTCTTGAGGGTGTCTTCTTTTATCCATTATGGAGCTGGCTGCTTCCAGAAAAAGCAAGAAGAAATTCATTGATGAGGAAATCCTTGTGGTGACTTGAAATGCTGCTACAAGTGAAATATTACTCTTCTGTGTTGCTGGAGCATAATAAAGCATTTATGAATCATACTGACTTTTTTTCCCAGGGTAAAATGCAGTGGTTTTGACCTGGCTCATCTCCAATCCTTACCGTACATGTATTACATATACTGCAGTCCCATTTACAGTATTTTTAGTGATAGTTTGTTTGGTTTGAGACAATGCAACAAGCTAAGCTAAAATGGAAAAACATTTTTTTTTTATTACCTGTAATAAGAAGTCAAAGAGAGCCAGTCTTCCCCACTCTGAGTGGTGGACTCCAACACACGGCGCTGACGTGAGGTCTGTTTCACTTCCACAGCGGACCTGCAGCTGTTGCTGGTACTGAACCCAGCTGAGAGGCACTGAGTTCTGGTCATTGTCCATGTCTGCGAGGTGCTGGATGTCCGGGTCCCACCACACCACAGGCCTCGGGGTTCCGCTGGTGTAGCGATATGGAAGAACGTCACTGCGGAGAGTCCTCAGCACTGCTGGGAGACTTCTGTTCAGTCCCAACACTCTGTCCAGGTGAAAGGAAAAAACCTCAAACCAGTCGTCGGTGCGTTTGATCAGGGCACAGCGCCCCCTTTGGCAGAATTCATTGTTCATTGGAGTTTCTGGATGTCTCTGCCCACGATGAAGGGAATCTCTCATTGGCGGTGAATGCTGTGAAAAAAAGTGAAATACTGAATATTCATTTCATTTAAACAGTAATAAACTATTTTAAATTGAACACCACACGAAAGCTGTGTTTCCGTCATGTACACATTTCGGTTTGGAGGAGTGAAGCCCTGGGTCAGGCTCGCGACTGAGAACAGTACCTTTACTTGGTAGACGGGGTGTGTGTTACGTAGTCTGACGTTGTACCAATGCAACGTATTCTCAAGAAGGGTTCGTATGAAAAAGTACAAAAAAGTATGTACTCTGTTTTTTGTGCCTTATCCTACGCAAATCAAATGACACCAGCGTGAGTGTGCCAGTGAATAAAATCTGAAGTTTAGTGAATGGATTATCTTCCGTTCCTCGGTTATTACGGAGATTTCAGTTACTGTTATGGTTACTGTTATGGTGATGGGTAAGGTTAGGGAAAGGGACAGGGTTAAGGGAAACACTGTGCATTACTTTCAGTACAAATCTTTGATGAGAATAGACTGACCAGTGTGACGACAACGCACAGCAACATTGAAAGGGACACAGCAGACAACAAAGGAGGACATCCAGCAGCTCGTGGTTTTCCTGCTCAGTTTGTGGCTGTTTGTCTCAACAAGACATCAAACCTTTGTATGAGAATAGACTGCGAGCGCTAAAGAAACACTGGTAGCAAGGGAGTGACACTTTTAACTGTTGTGGGTCTAGTTCCACCCGTACCATACTGTACAATTACTCTGGTACCCAAAGGGAACGGAAGGGAACAGTGCCAGACAATGGAACTGTTGGAGATGGTTATTTTTGTACTATTCCTAATGGAAACTTAAAAAAACACAGACAGTACCAAGCCTTTGCTTAAAAACCCACTTATTTGCTTTGGCTTTTAATATCATTTGAGCACGTCTTTTATGTATTTACTTTATATTACTTCTTTTAATGGTTACTGATCTTATCGTTCCTGCTCTGTTTTTAGGTTGTTTCCATTGCTCTGTTCCTTATTGTATTTTATTGCTTCCTTTAACTTCAGTTAAGCATGCAAAGCACTTTGGGGTAACAGGAGATGTTTTAAATGTTCTATAAAAGTACATTTGACCTTGATAATCATTAATAATCACATTGTTAATGTGCCACCACTAACCTTAACCACAAGTGTTTGCACAGTACTGCATATTAAAATATACCATACTAATAATGTCAATACGACGTGACATTTCCAATCATGTCACTGATGCATATACAAGGGAAACCCGGGTACCTTCTGGTGTGAGAGAGGTTCCATTGCCACTTGGAGAACCTGTCCATGTGCAGGCACTCTGGCCTTACTGACCACTTCACCCCCGGCGAGGAGCTCCATCTTCTCGATGTCATCATCACTGAGCCATGGAAGAGCCAGGATATCTGGCCTGATCCTGATCCTCCTGTGGTCATCATCAGGAAAATCCTGCTCTGTGAGACTCTGACACCTGCTGCTGTCATGTCTCTTGTCAGGTTTCGACAAAGCTTCTCCGGGTTTTGCTCCAGGTGAATCCTCAGAGAGACGCTGGTGTTCTTTGAGAAGAAGATCCCTCTGGGGATTTCTGAGAGCCCGCTGCTTCTGAGTGGCTTTATCAGATTTCCCAGAGTGCTTTGTTGCCTGTCCGTGTTTAGCCAAAGTCTGTTGATGTTTGGCAATTTTTCCTCTTGTACGGCTGCCATTTATTTGTCTGTCTGTCTTCCTGTTTGTGTCAGTCTGTCTGCCTGCAGGTCGCCTGTCACTTATTAGGATTTGTTCCTGAGCGGGGTGTAGTGCTGTGGTGGATTTTCTCCTTTCAGTGTGTGTCTGAGCGGTGTGTTTAACCACAGCACTGTGGTCGCTTGGTCTAATTCTATGCTTTGGCCCTGTGTTGTCGACTATAAACTGTGGGAGATGTTGATGATGGGCTGGGCGCTGGATGGCGCCTGTCGTCTCTATGCTTTTGTGTTTATGTCTGTGTGCGTCTGTGTGACTTTTCTCCTGCTCGCTCCTCGTGCTGTTGTTGTCAGCTGGTACAGGTGACGCCGACTGTCTCTGTTTTCCAGCGCTGCTTTTGTGAATGTGAGCGAAGTGTCGCCGGACGTCACTGTCAGTGTCTGGAGGAGGCACCACGACCCTGCGCCTGGATCTGAACTCCCCGGCAGAGCTCAGGACGCGGGACGAGCGGCGGTCAACGTCAACGGGCAGAGAGGGAAAGGGCAGCGCGATCGTCATCACTGAGATCGTGAGGAGGAGGACGAAGAGCGGACACAAGAGGAGCAGCCATTTTTGAGCACCGCAGTGTTTTGACCACACTCGCCAGCCCTGCAGAGACACACAAAAAAAATATATAACCCACAAGAAAAGAGAGGCAGAATTACACGTTAGAGGGAAACCAACAGAAGCATTTGCTCTAAACAGAGAGGGTTAACCAAAGTCTGCACTGAGACCAGTGGAAACCAAATATGTTCATGATTTACACTCGAGCAGAAAAACATCTTTCTCTGCCACATAGCTCTGCTGTTTTGTGATATGACGAAAGTGATTTGACCTTTGAGTGTTTATCAATTGATCAAAAAATGAAATGAGAGAGAAAAGCAGGAAACGAGACAGACGTGGCAGAATATAAAGCTTGTGACAGCCAGCTGTGTTTTCAGTGGCTCATAGCGGAATTAGATTTGCACAGCTGAGACCCATGCGGCTGTGGCAAAGCCACAAAACCATATTTCACACACGATACCCTGTCAATGCCCCCAAATGGTTTGTTGTGCTCAAATCATTTTGTTCTTTCCCTCTATTTTACTACGTCTGTGTCGTACCTGACAAAAATTATCCTTCGAGGCATTTACATAGAGAAATGTAGCACTTGATTTATTACCCACTCTCAAGTGTTTGGACACTTTTTTGTCCACTTATTTTGTTTGGACAGCCCAATTGTTGATTTATAAGTGAACACTGCCACCATAATATGTCTGGGGCAGACAACATACAGTTTATTTGGTGTTATTGATCATTTATTCCATTACAACCTTCCAGCATAATGTAAAAACAATTCTACTAGTTTGCTATCTCTGTATCATTCAAGATTCAAGCACTTTCTTTTGTTCCAACCTCCGAGTTTAGAGCTGCAAATGATGAACCTATGAATATGCTGATTGTTTTCTTGATTAATAAACTACTTACATGGGCTGTAAAATGTTGAAGAATGTTTGGTGTTTACCAAACCTGGAAATGACGATGTTCTCAAATGTCTTGAGTCAAAATGATTCAGTTTTAATGATTTCTTTGTTGTATGGAGCAAAGAAAACAAAGAGCATTCACATTTAAATTAAGAAGCTAAAAAAAACTCAAACCAACAAATCAAAATAGTAGTCGATTAATTTAGTCAAAGATTAATAAACGATTCAGTGAATAATCGTTGCAGCCCTACCTGAGATACATTTAAAATCCCAAGGCATTAACTAATATATAATCAGTATATACAATCAATATCACGGCTTCTTGTATTCAGAATACTTAGATTGGTATGTTTTACAAAGGTATTTCTAATGATTTCTTTTTAATCTTTTTCCACGTTCTCCTTGCAAGACAAATCCCCAATTTTTGGCGATAAAGGTTACATTCACTTTGTGAACAGACAAAAAGCGAGGAGGTGTGATTCTGGACATTTACACCAGGTCTGAACAGAACCTACAGTGTGAAACTGTATAAACAGATACATTATATTGTCTTGGTTAAGGCTGGTATTTCCTCTACACACCAGTTGGCCCACCAGTGGAAAACTAAACAGTAAACTAGGAAGCATATCCCAGGAATGAGTCTTCCTTTCATTCCCAAAAACTGGAATCATGCCCAGTCGACATTAGTCCAACTGAAACATGAACCGTGCCCCACTTTTCATCCTCACCTACTACATCACCTAAGTGCAGCCACATTTATGTTAAAAGAGTCTTCATTTCTCAGTGGAATGACCCAGATAACTGTAGATTCTCCTCTCTGATCCGTCCAACCTCGTTCTATTCACTTCAGGACGCAGGAATGTCTCACGCCTGTGACACGTATTCCCCATCTTAGAGCCGCTAACGTTCCCAGATCCCTCCACCTGTGAAAGGATCCCATTATTCTTCCGTTGGGGTGGAATGTCCTGAAGCAGGCTGCCTGAGCTGGCAGCTGAAATCCGGAGAGGCTGACACATGATCTTCACTTACACGTTAACAGGCAGCTCCAACTCAGATACTCAGTGAGGGCGGACGTCTCCACAGACAAACTCAGTACATTTTCAAGTGCTGGCGATATCGATATGTAGGGTATACAGGGTTCCCAGGGGCCCTTGAAATCCCTAAATAGACAAGGGTCATTGAAAATGCTTGAATTTTGTGCACAAAAGAAGTGAAGTTGATATTTAGGTAAATGTCTCTGTTGTTCGTTACAACGACACCTACTGTTTCAAGCGCTCTGCATTGATTGATGTGCAAAGATGAGTGGATCTTACAAGTTGTCCTCCCATCTAAAGTTTTGTCAGCACATTCGGTCTTTGAATTTGGGGGAATGGGTCCTGCAAATTTATATACTCCTTTCACCATTTTCCCTTTACATCTCGCCACTTCTTCGTTGCTAAGGACTTGCAGTGAATCGGACGACCAATTAAAAGCGGAGGGGGATTTCATTTTCCTGTTCATGGTTTTTCACCGACTTGATTATCAAAAATTACGGAAAACAAAATGCGTTCCGTATCTTTCAAATACGGAGCAAATCCTTATTTTACGGTTTACAGTCAACAACCCTACGGCTAACACTTTAGCAACATTAGCGGCTCATGACAGACACTGCTCAGATAACTTCAGACAGATACAGCAGATACTCACAAAAAAGGTCACGTGAAAAGGTCAACAAAGAGAAAGAGACGTCCACAGCTGGAGACACATCAGACAACACACCTACACACACATACATACATTATACATGTACATGTATGCTTCATGTCATGCGGTTTGCTGGCTCTACTGAATGTTTAATGTGTTTAGAGTGAAACTGTCACGCACATTGCCCTGCAGAATAAATACTTCATGGAACAAGGAGTGTAATTGTGAATAGATGCACACACACACATTCTTGTACTTGCTGCATACTGAGGACCGCGTATAAGTGCGTGACAAAGTGAGGACCAGCATTTCCACTTTATAAATCAACACAATTACAAATATCTACTTCATGAATGACATCTATAAAGAACTACTGGGTGCAGTACCATAAAATGTCTGCAGGTGGAGCCCCAGAGCACATAGTATGTGAAACACCAGGGCTGGAAATCGTCGTTTAAAGTACCAAATCGAGGACCCTGTTAAAAGCAAAGTATGTAAAGCATGTTTACAACTTAAGGAAGTGATTTCAATGAAAACAAAGTGAGGACCGGCCAAAATGTCCTCACTTCGTAAAAATGACCTCACTTTGTCATTTAAAAACCCTCACTGGTCCTCAGTATGCTGCAAGTACAAGAATGCACACACACACACACACGCACGCACGCACACACACACACACACACACACACACAGTTTAAGTCTGTGTTATTGTTACATTTTTCTTCTCCTTCACTAAGAGAAATGACTCTGTTACTGACATTTTCTCTCCCTATTATCTCTTCCAACTTTCTTTCTCACAGATTATTTGTTTCTGTGGCTCCAATCTTTTCTGATCACACCCACATTAGCTACAGTGAACACACACACACACACACACTTAGAAACGTTTGCATGGATTTCCTTTTAAGGAAGCACATTGAATTCCATTCATTTGGACAGTCTAACCAAAGCCTTCGCCCTAATTTTAACCATGATGAATTAATGTCTAAGCCTAACACGATTAAAATATTTGGCTGAAGCAAATCCACATCCTCAGAAATCAGGTTCTGTCTCATTAGGTTTCAGGTTTTTGGTCCAAATGAGGACCTGACAAGACCGGTGTTCATGCCAGAATATGTCTAAAGAGGTAACAAATACACATACAAACACACACAAGCACGTCCTCCCCTCATACCCTGCCCACCTGCCCCGACAGCCCAGGCGTCTGGCTCTTTGGCAGCTCCCTGTGTCTTTCTTTTCTTCTGTTGTCATCCTTTACTTCTTAATATACAAGGCAGAGCTGCAGGGAAGGAATGCAGTAATAGGTCCAGACAAGCAACAGGTGCTGCAGCCAACAAAGAGAGCTGAGATGTCTCTGGGCATGAAACGTGTCTCGTTATTAAAACATCTGTAGAGGACCAAAAAAAAAACAGACAGCACATTAAAGAGGATCTTTGATGGAATTATAATCTATTAATAAACCGAGAAACGCTTTATCTTTCATATCCAAACTGTATTTTCAATTTTACTGGTTCATGTCATTCCATCCTTATTCAGTCCCCAATGCTGTTTATCAGCCTGTGTAAAGTGGCAGGACAAACAAATTGAACCCAGAAAAAAAGCATGATGACGTAGCAGCGCGTTGGCAAAAGTGACCGTGCTCCGCTCCAACAAAGGATTCGGTAAAGGACTACAATACAACAGTCCAATAAATAACCGAGGAGATGAAGGCAGTAAAAAAAAAAAAAACGCTCTGCAGATGGAGAGTCTTCATATCGACAACATGGAAACGGGCCATCAGTTTGGGAACGCGTTAGCTCGCCATCTGCGCTGGAGTTGTGATACTCGGTTAGAACAAGGACAATTAATGGTTTACAAACAGCACAAGAGGCTCAAAGATGACAAATCACAAGATGAGGTACAGTTTCAAACAAAGAAGGCAGTGACTCCATAAATTATCGTTATATATATATATATATATATATATATATAGAGAGAGAGACTGTACTGGCCAGAATGAGTGCATAGTGCTGTGTCATTCATTAATACACAAAACACAACATAAACCTCAAAAGCCAGTGGGTTGAACATGTCAATGAGAAGGGAAATCAATATGAACAGTGATATTATCTTGAATCTGAGAGCTTCCTCCTGACAATCTTGTAATAATATGATGATTTTAACCACTGTTTCGCAAACCTTTTATACCAAATACCACCTGAGAAAATATTGATCTCTTAAAGTAACACCATTATCTCCAATTTTAAAATACAGTGGTGTAAAGGCAAATTGTATACTTTTACAGACAGGCACATTTATTCCCAATAAGATACTCCTATCTTATTTCCCTCCAAATACCACCAGAGGAACCTAAAGTACCACTGGTGCTAAATGTAAGACAGTTTCAGAACCATGGAATCCAACTATACCTTCTTCTCACACAGAGAGTTTGCCTTTTGCTGTACAAGACATTTGGTTTTTGTTTCTGCAGGACTTTGGTAAGTTTCGTCTCTAACATAGCTTCACTTATGCAAACTGTATTCAGGAAAGTTGGAGCTGTGTAGTGCAGGAAAAGCAGCAGCAGCTGTGATTGGCCCAGACAGGCATGATTAAAATATGATTTTGAAGTCCTGCTATACAAGAACTAGGGGTAGAATCAACTTCTGAAACATTTCATGGGCAACTCTTGGATGTTTTTTTTCCACCATAGTCCAACTGTATGCAGCTGCCACATATTTAATTCATGATTTTTCTTTGTTTATTCATATTTAAATGATTATACTTGAAGGTTTTAATTCCAATGTAACGTCCACACAGGGAGTGTTCCTTGCAGCACAGCTGTCACTGCATATCAAATTACATGTGCTTGAGTCAAGGCTATGAAACATCATGAAATTCATTCCAACTGGATAAAAGTGACATGAAATGTTCACATTGTCCCACACTTGGCTGTTTTTCCATATCAGTCTTTTTAAAAGACAACTGAAACCGGGTTGATCCCACATAAACATAATAATCTGAATATAATAAAATACATACTATTTTGTGTCAATCAACGAAAAGAAGAACGAGACCAAAGAGAAGCGAAGGGGCGAAGACACCTGAGCAGATTCTGAAGGAGATGGATTGGTTTGTATGTGTGGGAACCGGCGCTGTCAACGGTAGCTCTGTCAGCTGAGGACAGACATTAATGAAACCAGTCACATCCTCTCTTTCTCTCTCTCTCACGCTGCCTCACACAAACCAACGAAGGGCAGCAGGGGAGCAACGCTACAGCGGAGATAAAAGGAATGCAAAAGCAATGCAACAAAAGCAAACTGATGTAGCAGCACGTGGAGTGTATTCAGCTGCAGCTCAGTTTGCTGTGGTCGGACGACAACGCGGGGAAAATGAATGTGAGATCTGTGTCATCTCCATCATCATAACTGTTGTTTTATTTATGTTGTTGTATGTTGAGAGTGAGTGGAACTGTAAGGCTTGTGGTCACATGGTTTCTAGGTTTTTTCTAAATCATCTGTTACACAAATGAACTTGCCTGACACTCGCAGCCTCACAGTCCATGTCAGGAGATGGATCTGGCTTGTAAGCAGGTGATTTGGCTCACAAATGATGGAACAGAAGCTCCTAAAAAAATCAGGAAACTACAGCATGTGGGAGACCCACAACACAACAACCTGCAAAGCAATCACATCAGAGATTATATGTAATTGGTATTTGTATATCGCTTTTCTAGTCTTGATGACCACTCAAAGCTGCTTTACACTACATTTTTGCCATTCAATCATCTTTCATACCAATTCATACACTTTTAGAAATAAGGGTTCCAAAAGGGTCCTTCTACAAGGGCTGAGGTTCTACCTGGAACCATTTGCTTCTGAAAAACCCTTTATTCGGGAAAGGGTTTTTCAAGGGTTCTTGGTAACACTAATGGTTTCAGTAAGAACCATTTTGATCCAGAGAACCCTTTGAAACCCCCTTTCCTGAATAAAGGGTGTTAAAGGGTTCTTGGTGGAACCCTCCTAAATGGTTCCAGGTGGAACCTTTATAAAAAGGTTCTACCTGGAGCCAAAAAGGGTTCTCCTATGAGGACAAGCCGAAGAACCTTATATGGTTCTACTTAGCACGTTTATTTCTAGTGTAGAAAGTGTGTGTAGCAATGTTAAGTGTCTTGCCCTAGAGAGCAGAGCCGGGAATCAAACCAACAACGTTTCAGTTGAAAGACCACTGAGCTACCGTGTAGAATGGTTGTCCATGACAAACTTAAACTGGACAAGTTACCAAACTGAACATGAGATAAAAGAAGGATTTTGTTGTTATGTTATTATGAGGGTTAGCCTACACCTTGGCTGACATCAAATTCAAGAGCTTTTCAAGGACTCTCCAGGACCTGAATTCCTTCAAATTCAAAGCCTGAATGTGGACAACTTGTAATAAATGTTTCGTCCCATGGCGTCCACTTGTCCACACTTTGCATCTGGACAAGTGATTGTGCTTTTTGGGATCTTGGGTCGAAGTCAGTCTTTGTCATTTTCTTTGGTGAGACAAAGATCATGGATGCCTTTGCATTCCCCAGGCATTACGTCGTCATTTGCACTTTCTTGCTTCACTTTACTCGCTCATTGTTCTGCATGGAATCTCACGTCAGCGGCTGCGGAGAGAGAGACGGTGGACAGTGTCTACGTACATCAAACAGTAGGTGGCATCGTAAAAACAAACAAGGGAGACATTTACCTAAATATCAACTTAACTTCTGTCTTGCACAACATTCAAGGGCTTTCAATGACCCAGGTCAAAAACTTACAAGGATTTCAAGGACCTGTGGGAATCCTTTATTATATAATATAATGCCTTTATTGTGAGATAATGTGACATACTACAAAATTTGTCCAAACAAGAGCATATTAGCATTATTCTGCCTCTGTTTGGTCTTCATGAACAGAAGCAATGTCCTTAGTCGGGAAACAAGCAATACTATCAGACATGATTGGGGGAAAAGCAATAAGCTTTTATCATATCAAACTATCAAACTAAAAGAAAGTGAATTGAATTCCAAATGACATTTTTCACTAGTATTCCACAGCTGCTGCCAAACGTCATCAAGCGCTGTATCTAAAATAAGTTTCCTAATGAAATAAGAAACACTTTAGAACCATCTTTGCATCTATTCATCAATTTAAAAGAATCCAAACCATCATTTTCACTTGCTCATTTTCTCGGCTGCACCTTTTAACCTTGAGCTTTCGCTCTGCACACATGAAGAAGCTTTTGTTATGAAGGCTACAGAGCTTTTCACTGTTAGACCCTGGTGCCACGACTCTCAACTACTCATCCACAGACAGACGTGGAGCTAAAATACAAATCACGTGTGTGGGGGGAAAAGAGCGAGAGAGCGAAAAAGGAAGGACGTAATCATGTATTAGCCCAAGGGCAACCATGCCCGAGGCGGTGGAATACATTAATGATTGTTGAATAGCTGCATTAATACGAACCAACAGTGCGATATGAGCAAGCACACAAACACCACACAGGAATACACACTCACACACACACACAGAGAGAGAGGGAGAATGGATGTTGATACAGCTCAAATCAAACAAGATTCCGAATGTGGAAAAGAAAATGTACAAAGGCAGATTCATTTCCATGTGTAATACACACTGATTTGTGTATTTCATGACCGCCCTATGAATAAATGTAAGCCTAATGATTTGTGCAGACATCCGTTATGAGGGAGAAACCGTACGCTGCACCGCACTCCACAGAAATGTGAACATTTACAAGATCAGATGACAAGAGTGAAATCTGACAATTTGTTGACCTTGCTGGGGAGAGACAGATGTTTTTACTGAAGGAGAAACAACAGTTAAAAGATGGTTTTAATACTCGCTGTAACGAGATTTAAAATATGTAAAAGTAATGCTCAGAAATAAAAATAACCTTGTTCTAAGCACCTGTTACCAAAAATGAAAAAAAAATAGTGTTTAAAAGAAAATTATAATTAACTAGAACTGGGAAAACTAACTTAAATTGTAGTAAACATGTTGTCTTTCTAAATTTATTTTATCCATAAACCTTTTGCGTTCATATGAAGTGTATTTAATTTTTATAATATAAGGAGTTGTGTATTATTTAGGGGTGGTTAGGGGCACTGTGTCACAGAAGGCTTCAATGGCATCTTTTGTTGGGTTTTTATGACGCATCTTGCACCTGGCAAATACATGGTAAAACTAATAAAAACTACAATAAAACTCAGCATTTACAAAAAAAAAATAAAACATAAACAGAATAAAAACAAGGAATCGCTCTCTAAAAAGTAATTAAATGAAATAAACTAATGAAAAATCCCAAACTATTATAACCTTGCCTGTTACACACCACTTAATCTCAGCCAGTTTGAACAAATTCACTGATCTATAAATGCTTTATTATCAGATTCGACTGATATATATTAAAAAGTTGTGGTTCTATACCCATTAATTTATATAGAAATGAATGGCTAAATGATGTGAAATGGCTTCCCCAGAAGTAATAAGATGGCTGCCAAGTGGCAAGACTGTCCTAGTGGTGCTTTGCCACAACTTAAGTTTCCCACATTATCTTATTTTAAGAACTACTAAATGTAATATTAGCTCTTTAAAAATGTATGAAACAATGTTACACTGAAAATGTTTTCCCTACAAAATGGACAAATGTTGTGTTTCCCATGGTTTTAAGAACAGGCTTTGTATTTAAGATAACATTCAAAGAAAAAGAAACAACTCATTGTAATGATTAGATTGAGGATACATGAGGACTAATTTATAGCTAAAGAACTAAAGGCAGTCCGAGATACTTTTTGTTTATTTGAAAAAAGTCAGCTCACTGTCAAAGTGCATCAGGGCAAATGGATCATTTCCTGAATTTCAAAAATGCATTAAAAAAATAAAAATAAAATATATATACACATATTTATATATGTTAAAGTTGTGGTTCTTCACCCAACTCATTCTAATGACTAGATGGAGGATACATGAGGACTAATTTATAGCTAACCCACTAAATGAGAACGACAAACACTGAAAGAACACTTCACATTAAGAATGTAAAGCACCGTTATCATCGTCATCAGCAGAAGTAAAAAAATCGAGCTGGCCCTTTTCAGTTAGACGTCGACTTATCTCACAGTTCCTCCAGCATGGAAAGAGCTCATTGGGACGCAGTGGTTGCTAAGCAACGAGGGTCTGATAGCGGAGCGGGGGTGCTGCTCTGTTTGATGGCCTCACTCCAGTGGATAGAGCAGATTTATAAAAGGCTGATGAGGATCTTCGTAAACAAACCGAAGTTGTGGAACGATGACGTAGACAGTTGGTCCGTTAGGGTTGTTTTAAAGTGGCTCTGCGACACTCGTGTCCCTGATTAGACTAATTTGAGAGCATCTTATGTGACATAACAGGAAATGGGTGTTAATAGATAGGTTAATAGAATAGCAGTGGTTCTTCAGGTGGGACTCTCTGAGTTTTGCACACCAAAATTCTGAACTAGACCATGTTTCCTCTCACGCAAACCCTTACAGGCGTAGGACAAACTCCGACATGATTGTGACAAATCATGGCCACTTTATTAGGTACACCTGTTCAACTGCTTGCATGTAAATATCTAATCACATTTCCAGGAAGTCAATTCATGTTCATTCAGACATGATGGAGACAACGCTATGATGTTCAAAATGAACATCAGAATTGTCCTGGGACTGGGGGGAAGAAGAGAAAATATCCAGTGAGAGACAGTTCTCTGGACAAAGATGAAGCCAGAAGTCAGAGGCCAGACTTGTTTGATGATAGTGAGGCAACAGTAACTCAAATAACCACTAATTATAAACCAGGATATGCAGAGGACCGTGTCTGACACGCAACGTTTTGAACCTGGTAGCAGCTACGGCGTAGGAGGCCACACTGGGTGCCATGCTGCAGCCTAGATGCCCCTGTATCAGACAGTAATTACATGGTTAAAAAGCTGTGTAGTGCACATTTGCTTAGCAGTGTAGCAGCTTAAGCTGGTGTAGATTCTAGGTGGAGGGGTCAGTGCTGACCACGTGTAAGTTCCTTAATACAACCACCTTTATGACATGCAGTCATTCTGCCACTTTTGTGCTGTTTACTGTATATTGACAACCGTTCAAAAGTGTGAGATCACTTAGAGATGTCCTTATTTTTTAAGGAAAGGGACTTTTTTTCAATGAATATAACATTACATGAATCAGAAATACACTCTATACATTGTTAATGTGGTAAACGACTATTCTAGCTCCAAAAGTTTGGTTTTTAATGGAATATGTACATAGGTGTATAGAGGCCCATTTCCTGTGTTCAAATGGTACATTGTGTTTGCTAATCGCGTAAGGAGGCTATTGGGTGATTAGAAAACCATTTAAAACCTTTGTGCAATGATGTTAGCACAACATCATTGAAAACAGTTTAGCTGGTTCTTTGACGAAAGGGCAAAATGATTATTTTGAATAAAAATCATTATGTATAATCTTGTCAATGTCTTGACTATATTTACTTTTCATTTTGCAACTCTTTTGAGGAATAAATGTGTGACTTTTAATGGAAAACACGAAAAACTTGTACAGGTGACCCCAAACTTACTGTGTACTGTATACAGATGATTAATGGTTGCGTCATAAATTGCTGCAACCTCATGTGCACAGAGGTCCACTCCGGTCATCAAATGCCCATTCAGATTAATCACACACATGCATGCTCCCTATAGTCAAACACCAACTTATTTGGGTCAAAATAGACCAGAAAAGAAGAAGACGGTAACCATGGAAACTTGCTTGAGGTTACAGAAGGAAGTCCGCTGGTGCCGACACGGACAACTCATTGATCGAAGACTACAAGGTAACACAAATGAAGGCGACTCAATGGTGAGTGAGTGAAGAAATGCTACAGTGAACGCGGGGAACGAGTATACGACCCAGCCCTAAACCTACACTCATGCCTGGAACATCCAACAAACAAAATAAGTGGTTGGTGACTTGAAAGGGCGGCGTGGGATTTCCCAGTTTGAATTATTGTTTCAGTCCGCCTCGGCCTCTCTGCAGTGGATTTATGTGTTATTAAACCAGCCCCTCCTGTATTTCTGTGGGGAAACATTTCCTGGTTATTTCAGAGCAGGCCTTCTTGTAAAAAAAAAAAAATTAAAACCATGTGAAGAAAATGTTCTGCTTCTGCTTGGACCAGTTGGACCAGTCTCACCTTTAAATCTGGACGTTTTGTTGTGGTTTGAACAGAGAGATATATTCTTCACCTTTATTGGTGACACCCAAACACAGCTCTGAAAGCAATTCAGGAATCCCTGCTCCGTGTAGTATATGCTGCAGTGGGTGTGCACATGTGGTCAGATCTGTTCACTGATCCACATTCCATTCTCCTTAGAGGAAGCCGCTGCACGAGAGGGAACATTCCTTGAAAGAAGCGGCAGGCAAAAGGTTCACATTTCAGAACCGTTTTTTTTTTTTTACCGATCCCGGGGAAAAGGCACAAGAGAATTTGTTATGTGGCTGAATCACATCAAGTTCAACTGTACATAAGTTCTTATACTGTTTTGCTGAACACATCAGCCCTATAACAACCACACCCCCCGACATGTTTCTGTTGGTACTGGAAGAGGATCATTACGGTTTACTTTTCATTCCTGCTCGTGAGATTGAAGAAGTGTTGACTCTCGAGGGTTTGATAATATACCTCTAAGAGGCTGATTGACACTGAACGACTCATGCAGTGTTTTCAATTTATCCTGCAGAGAAAGTTCACAGGCGTCTCTTCCAGCTGGCTCTTTCTCACTTTGGCAGCTGACGTCTGCCTCATCCTGATTGGTACTGTCAGCTATGTTTAATTGCTTCCATATCGGAGCAACTTTGTCCTTGTTTTGATGACGGATGGAGTTGATAGGGAAACTGAAGAGGAAGGAAGGAGATTGTGAATAACTGTGGTTTGCAGGAAATGAAACGGGTCAGCGAGCCAGTTCTATCAGTGCAAGAGGGATGTAAAAGGAAGGAAATTATGTTTTGGTCCAACATTTAAAGATGAAAATGGTGACTGCAAAATACTGTATGACAGTGTCCATGATTATACAGGAAATTAAATAATGGCACATGACAGGAAAATGGTGACCTTCTGTCCATTCTTATGATTATATATTTTACCATTTGACTTTTTATACCTTATTTATGTGCCTTTAACTTTGTTTAGCACGTTAGTCAACCCTGGTTGTCTTATTTATGTTGATTGTAGAACTTAATGAGTGTAAAACACGGAGTTAAAAAGTCAAGATTAAACTTGAAAATTCAGAGTGAGCCCCCTGGTGGTCATTTGTAAGAATACAGGTTTCAGACACTTCTGCATTGGCTTCTACTACATCCATTTCAATATACAGTGACATCCAGCAGCACACAGACAAATAAAAAACACTAGATGAAGTCAAATATAACAAAATCATGGCCTTCTAAATTTAAATTTGGTTCATCTAAACCAGGGGTCACCGACGTGGTTCCCGGGGGCACCTGGTAGCCCGCAGGCAGCCAATATGATGCCCGCGGGCTCACTTCACCTCACCTCACTTGCATGTATCCATATGATCACTCAGTAAAATATCAATGATATTGTTTATAAAAAACTGATAATTGTTAGGAGTAAGCACTGGAATTAATGTGTATGCAATTGAATGCATAATATTAATCATTCAATTGGTAAAAAAACGGTGCATAAAATGTTTATATGGTAGCCCTCCATATTATTCTTTACCCTTCAGATAGCTCTCGGTCTCAAAAAGGTTGGCGACCCCTGATCTAAGCCATAAAGGATTACAGAATATAAAATCATAGATGATTCATTGACATTTTAGGCTCTTACAGTTCAGTATGTTGTTGATACCACTGCCTCTGGTGTCTACTGTCAACTCTCAAACTAGAACATTCTGGCCTGTGGGCACCAGGAGAGTGGAAAGAAATCACAATGGAAATGGTTTCATGGACATAAAATGTGGTGTGCAAACAGACAGACAGACAGGCATCGAGAGAGTCTGGCTCCTCATGACTTTCTTCGCTCTTTTCCTTTCCCCTTTTCCAATCTCGACCTTTTTAAGCTTGGCTGTTTCCCTCTCATCCATTCCCCGGTCCATCCCTTCTCTTCACTCTCACTGCCCTGGCTTTGCTTCCTGTTTCCTCTGCTCTGTCCTCTGTTGACTCACAGCAGTCTGCTGTCACTGCCACACAACCACCTGTAGATACAACCATTAACAGATGTCATTTTTTAATGACGTTGGTGGTGACAAACCTCCTTGTTTCAATTTACGAACGGGTCTGCGGGGTTCAGTGCACGCACACACATGCACGGCTCTCTCTCTGAGCCAGAAGCAAAGGAAGGACACGCTGCAGAAAAACAGAGAAAGAATGTTTTCCCCCAGTAGTTGCTGTGTTTCTCGGTCTAACTGTTTAATTGTGAGATGGTGCAAACAAAGTACAAACCATCACGCGTCATTAAGCAAATGGCTTTTGGGGCCACGCTGTTCCAACAACTTCACCATTAAGACCAACCGCTGACTCCAAACCCTGCTGTGTTATGACACTTACTTCAGCCTTTATGTGTCACTCTGTTTACTTCCTGTTAACAACATCCTCTCTATCCTTGTCTTTCTTCCTTTCTTCCTCACCACATCATACTCCATCGCCTCAGATGACAGGTTTCACTACATTGTGTGTGCGTTACAATACAAGAGCCACATTCTGACAGAGGGAGGTGGTCGTTACATATGAACAGGTGAAGTACACTCTTAGAAATAAAAGTGCTAAGTAGAACCATATAAGGTTCTTCGGCTTGTCCTCATAGGAGAAGCCTTTTACCCTTTATTCAGGAAAGGGGTTTGAAAGGGTTCTCTGGATCAAAATGGTTCTTACTGGAACCATTCGTGTTACCAAGAAGGGTTTTTCAGAAGCAACTGGTTCCAGGTAGAACCTCAGCCCTTGTAGAAGAACCCATTTGGAAGAGTGTAGGAGGGATTGTCTTTAAATACTTCACTTTCCTCATGACTCCACTTCATCATCGGTAACTTATTGATGATTTAAATAAAAAAATATATGATATGCTATATGGGTTTTTCTATGATATAAAATCAGTGCAGCCAATGTCCAATAACCATTTCTTTTCAATTTTCTTTACTTTCCCCTTTATCTGACACATATAACCATTTAATAATAACAAATAATACAATACATTGATTAACCACATTGAAATTTTAACATTTATTTGATATATCAATTATTAATCAAGTACTGAATTAAACTATGTTCATAGTTGTTTAATTTTCAGATTGTTCTGCATCTTTATGTGAATATTCCCTGGTTTCCATTTGACAAAGAAATCATTTAAACTGAATTATTTGAGGACATCATCATTTCCAGGTTTGGTCAACATTTATCAACATTTTCCGACATTATATGGACCAAACAAATACTCGATTAATCAAGAAAAGAATCAACTTTTGCGGCTCTAAATTAAATGATATTGTACCATACTTATAATAAGATGTATAATTTAGTAACATTTATGAAGAACAAAAGTGTGTAATTTGTAATAATAAGCTGATTATTAAGTAGTAATTATGCAGTCCCTATCATTAAAAATTGTCAAATATTGGCCAAATAACTGGATTCAAATGTTTTAAACAGTATTGTAGACTGTAAGGCCAACTATGCTGTCATTTATATGTAACTGCAACAGTCAGACTATAAAATAAAAAGCTGTTTTTTAAACTTGTATGACTTGATATTGTCTAATTATGCCTGTCATTTTGCCAGATGCCATCTTACAAAAACACTGGGTGGGTGTTTTTTACCCTTCACTGGAGTTCTTTTCCTCACCACACATACAAAGCCAGTTCCTGCCACATTTTCAACAAAAATGGCTCGAGGTAGAGGCAGAGTAAAAACAAGCAACAACAAAAACAACACAGAATCCCAAAATAATACACAGCCAGGGAAAAAAGACTCGGGGAACATCAGGACCCACAAACTGGAACAGGACAAGGGTGAAGATGAAAGCTAATGAGACACAGGTGAAACTAACAAGGTTATCAAATGAAGCAGCCAAAAAAGAAAGAAAACTAAGTTAACAAGGCAGGGAAACTTGAATGTGCATAGAACCTTCACAGTTCAACAAAGCAGCAGACAACAACAACAACAACAGCAGTAGCAGCAGCAGCAGCTTGTTGTTTCTTTCTACAAATGCCAGTGGCGCTTACAGATGCTGCTTCTCAAAATGTACACCTGGCACATCTTTTATTCACACCGCTGCTTCCATTTACGGTAAATAATATGTCAAATAAACCTTAAAGGCAGCACGGAACTCCTGTGGGGCTTCTCTTATAGCCTTGAATGTTGCATTTAAAAACATGAAAAATGATGCGGTGAGGAGCTACTCTGAGCCAGAGGAGAGGCTTGTTAGCACCAGTGCCAGCTCAGCACTGTAACCCTTGCACTTCACCTCCCAGTGGTCCCTTGAGAGCCTGCAGAGGAAATGCTGCTGTGTGAGCTCTCTTAATTTTTCTTTGTTTGTTGCAGGAGGCTACTTTTAGATGTCTGATAAGTTTAACTGCTAGAAAGAGGTCAACAAAGGTGGAACAGGGAAAGGAAAACACATTTTTCCAAGCTCCAAACCCATGTGTTTTTATTGCCTAAAGAAAGTGTTAATCTTAGGCTAATGCCGCTCAATGCCTGTTTTTGAAAAAATGCCAAGAAGTGGGCAGGGAGCAGTGAGTGTTGGGGTGGAGATTGCAGGGCAATGGTGTACTGAAGGGGGCGGAGTCATTTGTACAATGCAAAGGCGACCATGAATGAAACTTCGTTTGATGTTGAGCAGTCAACATTGAGGGTTCATTGTTGAGAGAGTTTGACAATAATTGCATTGAAACGTGTAAAAAGATGCGTGTGACGTCATGTTTATTTGACTCCCGATTGTTAAAATGAGTCTCTAAAGTAACGCTAAACTTTAAAAACAGAGGCACACATACGCAGTACACAGGTACGCTGATTATTTGTAGCGCTGCTCTTTTTGTTTAATAAACAGACCGCTCCAGCTCGACTATAGGTGAGCTAACGGCGCTAAAGGAGCTAGCGCAGCTTACAGAGCAAACTGGTAAACTGTCTCTGGACTCTGGTGCCGCGGCACGAAAAAAACCACGTTACTTTAGAGACTAATTGTAACAATCGGGAGTCACGTAAACATGACGACATGTGCGTCTTTTTCCGTCATGATAACACGTTAAGCCCCGCCCCACAGTACAAGATAATTGGCCAGATTTCAGTCCTGATCCGCCCCTTTTGACAAACGTGGGTGCCTTCTGATTTTAGGCTGATTCGGACAGATTATCCATCCAAATTAACCTGTAATGTGAGGTTATTAACAGACGCAATTTTAACGTCATCGGACACATTAGAATCTTTCTGTTTTCAAATCGTACGTATTAAACCTGTTTAATATTTATGACTGAACATAGACCGGGAAACAGATGTTGTGTACTTTGGTTTGCAAACGTAACTTTTACAAACATAAAAAGGCCACCTCCATGTCTGTTTATATTCTGCAGTCACGTTAAATCATGCACGTTTCTGTGACATCCCAAATCCCTGGAATTGTTTGATTAAAAGTGTGTGGTCCTGCATCTTGACTGGATCGTCTCGTCTGTGCTTTCTCAGACCACAGAAACAAGTTCATTGTGTCTGTGGTCTCCCAGTCAGATTTGAGGGGCAGACTTTAGATGCCATTCAACATTGAAACTGTTTTTTAGCAATTCTGGCTACTGCGGCATTAAAGTTTTATTCTATTTTCATGAAGTTGCCATGGTAGACCTCTTACAAAAAGCAGCAGTATGTGAATTGTTGTGTTTGGATCTCCATGTCCTAGTTTCACCAGGTCAAACATTAGCTGCACTGTGTTGAGACAGAAAACACACATGCAGACAGAGGCTGACTCTGAATCTAAACCACACTCTTTTTATTTTCAGAAATTGAAGAAGTGTATGTGGACATGCTCAGCTGATCTCAATCAGTTAAAGCACATCTGTCCTCTATTTAAATTCAGCTGACACACACACACACGCACAGGTTTGTGCAGCTATTCTTCTTAGTACAGTACAGTGTTGGTCCATTATGTGGAAGACCTGGTCCTGACAAAGTCAGTGTTTATGCCAGTGAAGGTACTAAATATGTAATAAATACACGAACACACACACACACACACACACACACACACACACACACACACACACACACACACACACAGATGCAGATGTGGACAAAGAATGAAAGGACTGTTCAGTGAGAACACATGAGCAGCAATTCAGTCCAATATTGTGTGGGGCCTGTGATTGAAGAAGTGCAACAATCATACCTGAAGAGAAGAGAAGAGTCCTTGTTAAACACCAGACCAGGAGGCTGTCAGCTCTGCATATGGAAATCATTTGAAATGTGAGACTTTGGGGAATGCTTGAAAGACAAGCGATAACCCAACAGATGATTGGAGAACGACCAAGCTACTCTCACTCAGGCCGTGCCTTTTAGCGAACAGCTAACGTAAGGTAACAGTGATTTATGAACTGTTTTAAATATCATGTGTCGCTGCAAAGTGTCGCGGGGTGAGTGCACTTCCTCTCATCTGGTCGCTCCACATGCCTCTGTTTTACATTTGTGATGACTAAGCTGGACAGAAAAAGCTTATTTGCGGTCTCGTATTCAAACAACAAACGACTGGATCCCAAGGGTCCAGGCAAATCTACAACATAAACAATGGAGAGGATTCAAGACAAATCAAAAATGCATGTGCACTCCACCCTTTTGTCCCGTCCACCCCGTCTTTGCAACTCAAAAAGTCTTTGTTTTTATAAACTTCCGAGTCCAAATGCAGTCCAACTACGAATCCCGGAACTCTTGATTCGAGTCAGAATACAACACAGTGGAAAAACCAATTAGTAAATGGACGGAAAACAAACAAATCTGGGATAAAACGTCTGAAATAATTATGTGCTATACCCCAAAGTGTGTTTGTACCACGTATAAACATTATTGATATATTGTAAATTTAGCAGCTGCCACAAGAACACTTGACATCAATCACAAGTTAGTCAAATATTACATCATTATTACACCAACAGTAATCATCCAAAGATTTAAAATCATACCAAAGGCTTGAAATCAAATACTATGCC
This sequence comes from Microchirus variegatus, assembly GCF_963457635.1. NCBI lineage: Eukaryota > Metazoa > Chordata > Actinopteri > Pleuronectiformes > Soleidae > Microchirus > Microchirus variegatus. Next base: position 18,729,317 of record NC_139802.1, read on the forward strand.
CTTGGGGGTGACCGAGATTTCTTTTATTTACATTTACTTGCTATTATTTTTTCACTTTTTGCTGTAAATCCTTTTAGAAACCGGCTTCTTTCCGCAGCAGACAACCAAAGTTCCACCACCCTACGACATCACAGTTCACAATTCACAATATGACCCGAGGTAAACACGACAATGGCAATACGGCACATCGTGGGGACGCTCTCTGGTTTTTCCTGGGAATTCAGCTAACACCAGAACACCAAACAACGCCACCTTTCAGAAACCACTGCGGTTCTCAGGGGGGAAACCAAATTTCCAGGTTCCAAACCTAGGTAGGATAGGGTTGGTTGACAGTTGACAGTCGGTGGCTTCGTAACAAACAAGGGAGACATTAAATTGACCTAAATATTAATTTACCTTCTTTTCTTGCACCATCTTAGAACGCTATGTCAGGACTTTTCAAGTTGGAAATCCGACTTGAAGGCAAGTTTAAGTTGAAAGAAAGAATGTCCCCTCAAGTCAGAAATTCAAACTTGAACACACGGTTAACACCTGTCCTGTCAATGAATGGGAAAATTACAAATTTGCTGATCTGCATATTATATACATAATAGATGAATAGTGGCAACTAACTCCTTTATGGGCAGAAAACAACACACCTGTGCAACGTATGAACATCATGTTGCATGTGCTGATTGCTCCTGAAGACAGTTATAACAGATATAACACAACAATAATAATGTATTATTGCTGCTGGTGTGTCAGTCTGCACGGCTCTGACTCTGAGCATGCACCACAGGTCTTACCATGGTCGAGTGCATTCCCCTGCAGCTTCATCTAACGCTCCAACATTCCGTTTTGCAGAGAGGACACTCCAGTGTCCACAGCCGCTGCTGCTGCTGCTGCTGCTGGTGAAGACACAGCTGCGGGACAGACAAGTCAGTCACTTCTAGTCTCCAGAGTTTTTCTTTTTTCTTTCTTTTTTTTTACTTTTGAAAAGTCTTTTCTGTTATGTTATTTTTGGAAAAGGTCACCTCAGGAGTTCAGGTTAACAGCAGCAGTTCTGACTCCTGCACATTTAAATACGTTGCTGTTCCCTGCAGATTTGAGGATTGATCGGGCAGGCAGGTCTGCTGAGTGTGAGCCCAGCCTCCCCTCACCTCCTCCTCCCTCCTTCTCCTCCTTCTCCTCCTCCCTCTCTGGGGGAACTCGTCGAAGTGAAGCAGTAAAAAGTGGAAAAAGTCTCTGAGCTCAGCTCCTGGCTGCAGTGAAACCTGAGAAGAGTCCAGTCCCGGGTGGACAGTGACGTTTCTGCAGCTGCACCACAGAGCTGCAGCTGTGCAGTCTGCGACAACTGAAGCGTCTGTCCCTCTGAAATGAGGACACTCATCTGTCCTGCAACACTATAAATGTCTCCAACACAGAGGTGACAGTTGAATGCAGTTCCACACCCAAACAGTTGCTGGCAGTATAGAGTAAGTATGATCTATCTATCTATCTATCTATCTATCTATCTATCTATCTATCTATCTATCTATCTATCTATCTATCTATCTATCTATCTATCTATCTATCTATCTATCTATCTATCTATCTATCTATCTATCTATCTATCTATCTATCTTCTTTTATCTGATTTCATTGACTGATAGGAGAGAATAATAACTTCTAAGTACCTCAGAGAAATGACCTCTGTCACTTGAATGCTGTTCTGATCCTTATAGAAAAGTCTATGGCGCCACCTTGGGGTTTACTTTGGCTAATGACGTGACTTGTTGGACTGTTGGTGACAAGAGTTGGAGCAGATTTAGTGCAAGTCTGCAAGATGTTCACAGATGGATGGATGTATAATAACAGTAGGAGTTAAGACACCAATATGCATAGAAACCCAATGTATTATGTGTGTGCTTTATTCAACAGTGACTACATTTAAAACTGCAGTCAAAACCACTACCACTTCAAAATCAAGCATCTCTGTTTGTATATACAACAGTATAACAGTGAAATCTTTTCATAATAGTATTGTGTAACACAGAAGTTTAAATAAACAACTCATCATTCGACAAAAATAATTTACAATTGTTGATACAGTCACCAAAAATGTCCTGTTCCAATCATTTTTGATACGAGACTGCCCTCTGGTGTAGAGCAGGCGTCATTGTGGGACATTTCACAAAGAAATGTATTTATTTAATTTCAACAAATAAATACATTGAAATGAATGACTAATCGTAGAAAATAAAAGATGAAATGTTGACACAATCACCAAATGCCCTGTCACACTTCCGATTAATAGTACACTGCCCCCTAGTGTAAGTCAGACCATTGTAGGATAATCTGATGTGGATTGGAAGATTGGAAATAAAAGCATTAACAGAGCAGTTCTACCATAGATTGATAGTCGACGACATTGTAGTGTCAGTCCAAGGAGAGTCTGATGTAGAATTTCAAATTTAAAGCCCTGAAACATATCAAAAGATGGAAAAGAAAAACAGAACTAAAGCATTTCCTTCTGTGCCGAGCCTGAGTGAGTTCTGAGCTCTTCTTTGTGTTTTTCACTTTCATTTTCAGATATTCCTTCAAATCTTTCAAATTCAAGATCTGGTTGGGGGAAACTCGAGGATAGTTTTCCACCTGAATCTGAATCATTCTTGTTGGCCACGAGACAAGTCTGACACGAGGACGTGACGCTCGGCTCCAAATCATCCAAGTGCTGTGGGCGAATGTGGCAGCTGATTCTGAAACCAGACTGACATACATCAATACCCAGCCAAGGAATTTGTCTGTGCAGGTGTGAAACTCGGGATACGAGGAGACTGGAGATGACTATACACTCTTAGAAATAAAAGTGCTGAGTAGAGGCAGATAAGGTTTTTCGGCTTGTCCTCATAGGAGAACACTTTTGGCTCCAGGTAGAACCTTTTTATAAAGGTTGGAAAAACCTTTCTTCTGGAAAGGGTTTTTCAGACGCAAATGGTTCCAGGTAGATCCTCAGCCCTTGTAGAAGGACTCTTTTGGAACCCTCATTTCTAAGAGTGTAGCTGACACAACCACAACCAATCTGAGCCCTGATAACAACATCTTTGTGGAGTATTTTAATCTGGTCCAAATATTGTACCTGTGTGGAATGATGGATGATTTACGTAACCCACACAAAATTTGAAATATAACCAGACCACTTTTGTTTCAATATCTGCAAGATATATTTGTCTCACATTCTCATCACCAGGTATTACTTGAGCCACAGTTTTTTTTTTTTTTTTTACCAAAGCTGGGCCATATTTATCATTACTATGACATTTATGGCCCACTTTATTGCCAAGAGAACCAAAAAGGCCCATATTTGTAGAAGGATATTCAGGACACCTGTGCCATGTTCACACGTGGATGATTAAAGGCTCACATCCATTTTTATCTGACACATCCCGAGTACAGCAAAGCACTTTTTGAAGTACCCTCTAATTCTTAGGTTCACTCTTAACCCTTTTATATGCACCAAGAAAAAAGCAAAGGAAATTATTTATTTTCATCTTTTATTATTTTATTTTATTTACTTCTGATAACAATAACGACAATCAATCAATATATATAGAGAGAGAGAGTGAGATTTTTTTAGACCCATAGTATTTGAGATACAGGCCTCTACCAAACGGTTGAGATGTCTGTTCATAATAAACCTGGTTTGCATAATTCATATACATAGTACAACATTCAGAAGTTCAGAATTCAGCTCGATACATTTTTCAATGAGATATAGTGACTTAAAGTGTGGTTCGACCAAATGGTTGAGTAGTACCTTAAAGGGTTAATCTGAGATGAGTTTAATTATGTCAATCTCCCTTTTTTCTGCTGTTCCTGGTTGCTACATTTCATTTTTGTACAAAAAAATCAAGGGTTAAAATTGAACAATGAGGAACAATGTATGATTTTTAAAATCAAATCAATTACACAGGAGTTTGGAATATTTTTATAGATGCAAACAAATCTAAAGGAAAACATGGAAAGCTGTTTTAAATATCTGAATGGCCACTTTAACAAAAATAAATAAATAAAAATCCTGGATGCGAGATTCTGTTGCCAGAGCTACAGCATGCATATAATTACCATAAATGTGTGCCTGCACGCCTGACATTGGTTGAATGTGCGATGCAATTGTGTCCTCCGTGTGCATATTAAACACCGAGTGTGACAAAAGGGGGTGATCTGAGGTGATGTTAACTCACACACAGTGGGTGGAGTGGGCTGCACACACTCACAGAGAGGAGAAAGAGGCGGAGATGCTGCCACTCTGCACGTAGGCTAGTGGAGAGGGCGGGGAGGAGGAGGAGGAGGAGTGAGGAGGGGGTGGGTTTAGCAGAGAGAGACGGGCTCTGGTTGGCAGAAATCTGATGGGGTGAAGCCTCACGTCGATCGCCATGCCATCACGTCACAGGCAGGCCATGAATGCTCATTGTGGGATATGATGAATGTAATCATTCATGTCGTCTTCAATTTGAGCCCAAAACGGAACTGATGAGGAGGAGGAGGAGGAAGAAGAAGAAGAGTGATGCTGTAAAAAGAGTCTTTAGTCCAGGCAGTAGATATCTCTTTCCTGGGTGTGGTTTTCAGATTGCATCATGACACTGAGCCAGACCCTTTGTTTAGTGGATCTTTCTTTCTGTGTGACTGAAATACAACAAAAGAAAACACAAGTTTACGTTATTCAGTGTAGAATAAATGCACAGTAGGAGGGAAAACACCATAAACGGCTTGTTTAGAAACACATACGCTCGTGTTGTGCGTGACAATTTTACAAATATGAACAGATTTGTTCAAATTCTGAATGAAAGGAAAAGGAAAAAAAACTGTCAATGTCTGTCCCAGTGTTGTCCTTCCTTAAATGCCTGATGAGAACACTTTTACCGGATATGACAGATGGAAGGATGGAGCTTCTTTTTAAGAATCAAGATTTAAGATTTCATTTGCCGTTAACTGTTAGAACTCAGAGCATTTTGGCTACTTTTTTGACTATACAGTATATAGAGAGGCTTGAAGAATGTGCAATGTGTACATATAGAGTGTCTTATATGCCTTTTTTTTCCCAGCACAACCAAGACAAGCTGATAAAAATAATAATAATAAAAATAATTTTCACCCACTTGAGCAAAAATGATTGATTAAACATGTTTAAAATCAGATTGAACTGTGACATGTTTCCAGATTTCACAAATTCAAAGTTGAAAACTTTTGAATCATAACTTTTGACTCAGCAACACATTAAAAAAAAACTTTGTGATTGGACAATTTTCCTTGTTTAAAAGGGCAATTTCAATGTTTCGTACCCTCAACCTTGGACAAGTTTCACCCTCTCATGCAGAGGTGTCAAACTGTGTATATAATACAATAATAATGTGGCCCACAACCTCACCGTCTTATATATATATATATATATATATATATATACATACATATACATATATATATATATATATATATATATATATGTATATATAATATAAATATAAAATATAAATGTACATTTATTTTGCATTGTCAATTTTTTTTTATTATGGCGTGTTGGTAATTCCATATTAAAATGAACACTTTTACTTTGAAATTCTGTAAAATATCACCATGAATGTCTTAATTGTGATGTCATTATGGAATATTGTGCTTTAATTTCAAGTTCTTGCTCCTGAAGAGTTTTAGGGTTTCCTCACTTCCCCAAAGGTCATTTGAGTTTGACACCTTCTGCTCTAATGATTAAGCAAAAATAATTCTCATTGTTTGACTCACATAGTTGAAATCCCCTAAATAGGGACACACAATGCGCTATAGTTGGGCACAATCCTGGCACCATCATCACACCACATCCAGCAGGGCGGAGCCAAATCCAAATTGAGCACCACGCGTCCCCCCTGATCATCACAGCCACTGTGACATCCAAACCAATGTGCTCACATTGTCCCGCGGGCTTCCACAGTGAAATGTCAGGGCCCCTCCGTTCATGTGACACAAATTCCTTCAAAATTCTCCTTGGTGCCCCAGTCACAGGCCTCGCTTGTTCAGAAACTGTGTCATTTGAATATCAAAGCGTGCGAGAAGGTGGTCGGACAATGTCAACCCACGTCTCATGGGCTTACATACAGTGAAATGTGAGAATTTGGTAAATGAGCAGTTGGAGGAACAATGCAAGCTGTGTTGGACCGGAGACAGAATTTAGATTTTTTTTCATGAGAAGTGATTTTAATCCACCTTTAGAAATAAGCTAAAGATAGTTTTTTTCTTTAAATGTAAGATTAGGACCTTTTATTTCTGTATTTTTTCTTATATGTTATTAATCCCTCAGGGGAATTAATTACAGGATAGGACTTGAACTTGCAACCGCTTTCAAGCCAAGTTCCCTTTCCACTTTGCCATAAGTTTTTTTATGACTTTCCCCATTCCGTCGCTCCGTTATCATTTATTATGTTCTACATTTTAGGATATAACACAGTCACTGAACCGTGCACAAACCAAAACCACACAACCACATTATTCTGGTTATGTAAAAGAGCAAAGAAATAATTCACATTTCAGAAGCTAAAATTCGTTTTCATTTATTTATTTATGCAATATAATGTAGATTTATAACTTAAAGGCGCCATATGTAAGAATGTGGCCAAAAACAGTTACTACATTCAAATTCAAAATACAGAGGTCTTTTACGTTTCGTTTTCTGACGTAACTGGCAACCCGCGGTTGCTCGGCAGCTGAGACTCTACCGACTACAATGATTGGTAGACGGCGGTAGGTGGCGCCACATGATTCAAAACATAAACATGATTTACAGTCTGCAAAATATTTTTTTTAATGCAAATATTTTGTCTGTACTGTTGTTGTTGGTGAGTTCAGTTTGTTATATGAACATTATTCCTGAGTCTCTGTGACATATTATCAGGATTTTATGGCCAGTTGCTTTAGGTTTATTACATAATGCACCTTCAAATTTGTTGCCTTAAAAGATGTTGTAGCCAACAAGTTAGCATCCTTAGCTGAGCAGAAGGAACTCTATAACTGGATAAAATCTCTTTAGACACGAACCAAGCTTCCAAACTTGTTTAAAACTGTACGGTGACTTGGCTCTGTCATGGAAATTTAATGGAAGTTTATTCTCCTTCAACAGATTAAAAAGGTTTGAGGCTTTTGTTGAAGAAGAATCACCAATTGCTTATGGCCGATGTGGTCGTCAGAGGGTTTGACAATCCCACTTCTTAGCTAAACTCATGCGAGTCTAAGGGTGAATTCCAATTCCTTGCTTAACCCTCAATCTTAACCCTCTCAAAAATGTGCGCTCCCACTAGTGCAAGTAAATCAAAATCCAATTTATTTTTAAACTAAATGTACAAGATAAGTTTTTCTTGTGTTGACTCTTCGGGCTTTTAATAAATATCCTCTATGCAAAAGCATAGACAGTGTGTTGAGCTCAATTAAGACAACAAATATAAAATAATTTCCATTACATCAACACTTTGACAGTAGATAATTAAAACAACTGTAATAACACATAAAACACATATAGTATTTTATTTTTCAAATATGAATCCTCATCGTGACCACATGCAGGGTGCACCACTCAAGCCACAGGGGCTCAGCAGAGGGCGCTCACATGACACACAAGACACAAGTCCCAGTGTCACACATTATAAAGAAAAAGTACAGACTCACTGCCCTCAGTGAATAAAAACACTGGTATCATTAATACAATAAAGAAGCTACATGAACACATTACATTAGTCCATTAACACCTACAAGCAAACATCTACTGTCCACATACATTTCCTGCTCTGTCATCAATCTCAGTGTTTCCCAGCCCTCAGGGATCCACTGCCCTGCATGTTTTAAATGTTGCCCTGGTCCAACACAGCTGGTTATCAGGCTTCTGCAGAGCTTGATGATGAGCTGACCATTTGAATCAGGTGTGTTGGAGCAGGACAGTGTTCCCTGAGGACCGGGGCTGGGAAACACTGATCTATCTGACTCTAAATGGAGTGCTTGTTGTATTGACGATCAGAAATTGCGTGATTGAAACTATAAACTTCACTGATGTTACAAACCAAATGAAAAAGAAGGCTGAGTTTCTCAGTGACTGTGGAGGCGCCCTCTGTTGGCCAGTCAAAGGATGTAGATGGTTTTTGCAGGCAACTCCAAACAATTGGCTCATTAAGCTTGTGTATTACAGTGGTTAATCCAAACCAAGGCTTTTGGCTGCTTAGCTATGATCCAAAATGCATGGATTTCATCAATGATTTAAAAATAGATACTTGTGTCCCTGACCCTGTGTTTCGCGTTCCTTTACTTTGAGTTCTGGAAACCCACATGACTGCTGCGACCCCGCTGTGAAGCTAACCTAATAAAGATTAAGTAATTAATTTTGCATTTGCCTACATTTGGTTTCAGTTTTCCAGGACTGCAGAGACACGAGCACCAAAATCCCCCCTCCTGCATTTGCACGTGGACACACAGCAACGTACCTGACGTTGCACTGCTTATCAGTTGCTAATCTCCTGCTTGTTAATCACATTTTTGTTTTGGTATGACGTCATTTGGCAATCGCCCCCTTACCCACTCAAGTACAAAAAGAGCCACTGCGTATTGTTGTTGAAGAATGCTTAACTGAGAACCCATTAAGCCTTGGTTCTGGTGGCCTCCCAGTGACAACGGCCTCCTTTTGGGTGCATTGTGCATGCGCTGGCCCCTCACGTGCTCTCCCTTCCTGCTGTGCCACAAAACAAAACAAAAAAACCTCAAACTTAATTTATTACTAATCCATCTAATTGAGGAGCAGGATCTAAAGGAAGAGGTGGTCTTTGATCTGCAGCGGAGAATGGGGGGAAAAAAGATTACGGCTGGTTAAGCTACTTAGGTGCCGCAGAGAGAAAGAGGGGCTTTTTGCCTCGTTTCCCAATTTTCCCCTCTTTCACTCTCGCTCAATGCTTTTTCCGATCGACCTGCTGAGAACGAGGGACAAAACAGGCTCAAAGAACCAAAAACTCTACCCCGTTTTTCAGTTCATAATGTATAATTAAGTTAAAATCATGTGTACCGAAGTTTTTGTTGAGCTATTTATTCCTTATTACTGTCAAGCTGGGGTTAAAAAAAAGTAAAAAAGGCTGACAAATCTGCGATAACAGAAATTAAATACACTGCCGTGACAAACATGGCCCTCTGCTGTGTTGGAATGCATATTTCCATGTATCTGCTGCAGCAAAAGTGTGGAGTTAAACCTTCAAAGAGTGCAGACACGTGTTAACTGTGGAGGTGGGTGTGGCTTAAGGCGATCAGCTGCTGGAGGAGAAGCCAGATCGGTGGACCAGTGCCAGGTGAGATGATTGACACAGCTGTAAGGAGTTGTCTCATCAATGCTCTTCTCTTTCATGCAGGAGCAGCTACTACGCTGATAAAAAAAAAAAAGAGTGTAATCAGAGAATTTCATTTAATGAATGAAGAGACTCAGAGTGAGCGACTCACACAGACGGCAGGAGTTGGCCAACACAGAACAGAGTTGTGTTCAGCAAGTTAACTGTTCAGCTGGAAACGACGTCTGTGTGGTCCGCACCGAGAGAACCCACCGGGGGATCACAGCACATGTTGCATTAACATCTTTGACGTCTGTTCTTAACTACTTCGCCTGCAGATACACTCTCATCTGCTGTAGTTACCCGACAAAGCAGAACGCCCAGTTCACACATAGACAAGTACGAGTAGAAAATGGGACTTTTTCTCTGTGTTTTGGCCTATCACATTCACATGCAGACTGTTAGCTAGGTCTGTGAAAACACATGGTTTGGAGATTTTCACAATCTCTGTTCAGTGTTTATGTATAAGCAGGGAACACAGTGTTTTTAACTTGTTGTGTAGTTGTTGTTGCAGGCAAAACCAAAACTTGCTTAAAAGGGGACATATTGTGCTTAATCATTTTAAATCCTTATATTTGGGACTCTGGAGGCCCTATCAGTCGGCGAAGTGCGAAAAATAAGTACAGGAGATGAAACACGATGTTGACGTCCGTGCTCCTTGGGACGTGACAATCCGCTAAATTCTTGGAATTGTTGTCTCGCAGAGCTCCGCTTTGTCCATAAAACATGTGAGAGTGCTGGCAAGGGCAACAGCATCCGAAAAACGGAAGTCCGCGAAACGTTCTATTCTTGGCTCCACAGTGCAGCACAGAGTTCTACACAAACTTCCAGCCTCAGAGGATTTATCTGTCCAGTGGATACGTGTTATATATGACAGCAATGTGCCTGCTAGCGCCTGCAAATGATCACTTTTCCAAATGCTAACTGCTGTTAGCTCCCAGTAGCCTCTGTGGCTAAAGTAATTTCCTGTCCCTTTGAGTATTGATGAGGGCAGGCACTGATCATGGACAAGAAGACCTGGCTCACAATCTCTGTTCCAGTTTATCCCAAAGGTGCTTGATGGGGTTGAGGTCAGGGCTCTGTGTGTCTTTAAAGTCCTTGCTTTGTGCACTGGGACACAATCATGTTGGAATAGAAAATAGTCTTCCGCAAACTGTTGCCACAACGTTTGAAGCATAGCATTGTCCAAAATGTCTTGGTATGCTGAAGCGTTAAGATTGTCCTTCACTGGCGATAAAGGGCCCAGATCGAAAGTGAAACGTTTGAATTCAGTATTTAACAGTGGCCAAATACTTTTGTCCATATACATACACTGTTTATCTTCTGATGTTGTTGTTCACCATAACAGGAAGTCTTGTTTGTCTTCACAATGAAGGATTCTGACCTTCAAATAACGTCTCCAAGATCATTGATTGATTGTACATCAACTTACAACAACCCCTTCAAAGCCTGTATACACTATATTTTACAACAGTTACATAAGATAAGATAAGATAAGATAAGATAAGATAAGAAGTCCTTTATTCGTCCCGCAGTGGGGAAATTTCCAGTGTTACAGCAGCAAGACAATAAGGATAAGGATAATAAATAATAAACATGCATTACCAAAAAGAAATAGAATCTATAAAGTACAATATATAAAGATATTAACGCTGACTATAAAAATAGGTTTAAAAATAGAATGTAGAATGTACATTACAACCGGTCTGCAGAATATACACAGTATGCACATGGTATTTATAGTGTAAGGAAACAAGGCTGAGCTATTAAATAAGGATATTAAATAAGGATATGGATATTGCACTGATGAGAAAACTACAGTATAAAAAATTTTACAGTATGAAAAATGACAATATATTGCACTTAAAAAAAAAATGTACATTATGAAAAAATATATACAGTATATTACACCAATGAAAATTAACAGTATAAAACAATACTGTTTCTCAACTGTAGGGGGCAACTACTACATTGTGTTACTTTAACAAAAGGCTTTGTTAAGTCCATGTAGACGAAAAAGTGGAATTGACCTAAGATATACACTTACGTGGGTAGGCTAATATATATATGTTAATTACCATCTGGAGACAACCTGGAGCAGCAAAATTAGCAGCCATCTATTATCATATTACAATTATCAGGAGGTCTCACTAAGAGGTTAACAGACAAATTATTCCAAACCTTCTTTAATTGTGAGAGAAAATCTAACAAATTCCAACAGTAACTTTTTCTCACCGCACACATGGCTATGTATATCGTGACCATCTTGTGATGGGGTTATTGTTTCTCCACATGCTTGTTTCGATGTGAGATTGTTGAGGGAGGAAAAAGAAGACTCCTCCTTAAACAGAACTCCCAGGTCAGCTCAGGCAATGTTTGATGTGGTCCCCCTCCCTCACATTTACTGCTCCACAAGAATTCAAGAAAACATTCGTTTCATTCGCTCCGCTGCTGCTACGTTGCCCGTCCGTGCTTATTCCAGCCCCGGCTGGAGTTATCACTGATTCCCCGCCAGCTGAATTGTGTTGGCCGGTGTAAACCGAGCCTCATGTGGAAGTTAAAGCTAAATCAAGCTGGAACCTTTCACTTAAGCCTGGACTCATTTATCCACTTTGATGAAACACACCACAACCTGGGGGTCATATCACACATGGATAGCAAAGGATAACAAAAACTGCAGGAACACTTAGGAGCCAAAAGGCAAGAAGCAAAGCAAACATTGACAGATCAAAGCGACTGAGAAACAAACTTATGCTCCGCAGCCCTGAATTCACACTCACTTTTATCTATGTTTACATATATTATTTACGACATACTATTAAACCGCACAAAAGAACATGTGTGTGTGTGTGTGTGTGTGTGTTCGTCCATTACACTGTAGTAGAATAGAATGGACGTAGCCTAGGAGACCCTTGTCCAAATACACGAGATAAGAGTGCGTGCGTGCACTTAAACATATGTTTCAGATCGCCGTTTCCTGTGTAAGAGGAAGAAGCAGCTCTCTGACGGCGCTGCTGACATCAGAGAGGGAATCCTGCGGCTTCTTTCTGACGTGACATCTGGAACATCTGCTGCGACCTGTAAACTTCCACTGCATCATGCCCGCTCCCTGGCGAACGTGCATCTAATCCAGTCTGACTGGAAAAAGACTGGGAAATAATCTAGAATGGGTGAGTGATGCAATCGTCTGTCCGTTAGTAGTCTCGTCTCTGTGGTGGTGATACGGTATTACTGGTTCACAGAGAGGAGCTGTGACTCAGTGCCTCATGGTGTCTGTGTGCAGAGCCTCACGTTTGTGTGCGTCCATTACTGTGCTGCTATGTGTGTGAGTGCAAGCATACCAGCAGCGTAGTCACTGTGTTTACACTGAGGCGTGTGAGTCACTGACTGTCAGTCTGACGGACTCCATCTGCTGCCTTCAGCCGCGCCTCTACAACAACACAATAACACAGGATCTCTGTCTGAGTTTGACAGTCGAGCCCCTGTTTTACAAAGGTCCAGGATGATGGACTTTCATCTGCCTCCATCTTGCCCTATCCCTTGTGTCCTCCTCTGTTACACCAAGGCTCAGATGTTTCCCTGCTCCAATGCAATTCAATTTTATTTGTATAGCGCCAAATCACAACATACATTAACTCAAAGCACTGTACATAGTAACAGAAACCTTTACATTTTACAGAGCAGAGAAACCCAAAAATTCACTCAATGAGCAAGCACATTAGGCAACAGTGGAGAGAGAAAACACCCTTTTAACAGGGAGGCCATCTGCCTCGACCGGTTGGGGTGAAAGGAAAAATAGGGGACAGATGAGAGGAAGGAAAGAGAAAAGGACAATCGTGAGGTGAGGTGGAGACAGAATAGAGACACCATGAGCAGAAGTAGTTGAGACAAGACAGTTCTGAATAAATAGTAAGTTTTCCTTAACCTTTGTTTACCAATTTCAGCATGTATCGTCCGCCTTCCTCAGAACTGTCATGAGAGAGTTCCTCCGAAACAGTTCAAGCGGAAGATACACACCGAAACTTCCATCAGAAGACACAATGAACTTTCACAATATAGTTCTGAATCAGTTATGACTTGTTTATAGGACTCAAACGTCATTTATGCAAGCAGCATAGACTGTTGATAAAAACAAACAAAAAAACTATATCAACTTTACTACTGCCAGTGATGAGAATAGCCTCGAAACAGGATCCGGATCCTGCAGCCTGCAAGATGAGGACAGAGAGAAATTGGACAGGAAGGAAAGACACAAATTAGGCAGAGAAAGAAGAGCAAGGTAAATGGCATATAATGAAGTCACAACACAACCAACACACCTGACTCAAATAAATGGGTTGTTAGCTGACCATTAGAATCAGCTGTGTTGGAGCAGGGAAACATCAAAAACAGGGTTGACCAACCCTGGTCCTGGGGACTCACTGTCCTGCATGGTTTAGATGTTTCCCTGCTCCAACACACCTGATTCACATGAAGGGGTCATTAACAGTGTTTGCTGATGAGCTGACCATTTGAATCAGGTGAGTGTTGCAGCAGGGAAACATTCAGGGCGGTGAGTCCCCAGGACCAGGGTTGAGAAACTGTCCTCATGTCCTCCTCCACAACGTCCATGAATCTTCTCTGTGGTCTTCCTCTTGCCTCTTCTACGTCCTTTGTCCAACATAATCACTTTGCACGAGATCAAACCATCTCAACCCTGCCTCTCTCAGACCGTTCAACCTGAGCTTTCCCTCGAAGACGTTCATTTCTAATGCTGTCCACCACCCATTCCATGATTCTATTCTATTTTTTTCAAAGATAGAACATGGACAGGATAACCTTTTTTAAATCATACATTTGCTACACTTGCAACTCAAATTCTGTGGTATTAAAGTCTTAGAGTTTTGATATTTCAAGGTGATTCTAAGTATTTTAAGGGCAGGGCAGGCTCTCTGGGTGCTTTCTCTAGGTATGGTTGAGTGAGAGTTTAACAATATCCATTCTCCTAACATCAGTCTGCTCCACAGTAATTTTCACAATGTTCTAATACGTTTGTAGCAGAGGTGCATGGCATAGTAATAAGATAGCGTGAATAATGTAATTGCTTGAGGAGCAGGTGTGAGGTGCAGCCTGTAAATTGAGTCAGTACGTCAGTATATGTAATGTATGAGGGACATACGTAAACCATGCCAGTGCCAGTAAAAGGAACATTCTCATGCCACAATCCATCATTGGCACCGCTGATCAGTAGTCACAGTTGGTTGTCTTCCAAGACGAACAAAGAGTCTGGGGTTTGATTCCCGCAACATGCTGGGCAAGTCTGGGCAAGTCTGGGCAAGACGCTTAAATCTTCAGATTGCTTTGGTTGTGCTATCAGTTGGGGAGTTGGTGTAAATGGTATTTGATAAGTGAAATTGTTGCAATTTCAGCATGTACCTTCCGCCTTCCTCAGAACTGTCATGAGAGAGTTCCTCCGAAACAGTTCAAGCGGAAGATACACACCGAAACTTCAATCAGAAGACACAATGAACTTTAACAATATAGTTCTGAATCAGTTAGGACTTGTTTATAGGACTAATATGTCATTTATGCAAGCAGCAGAGACTGTTGATAAAAACAAACAAAAAAACTATATCAACTTTACTACTGCCAGTGATGAGAATAGCCTCGAAACAGGATCCGGATCCTGCAGCCTGCAAGATGAGGACAGAGAGAAAGAGGACAGGAAGGAAAGACACAAACTAGGCAGAGAAAGAAGAGTAAGGTTAATGGCATATAATGAAGTCATAACACAACCAACACACCTGACTCAAATAAATGGGTTGTTAGCTGACCATTAGAATCAGCTGTGTTGGAGCAGGGAAACATCAAAAACAGGGTTGAACAACCCTGGTCCTGGGGATCCACTGTCCTGCATGGGTTACATGTTTCCCTGCTCCAACACACCTGATTCACATGAAGGGGTCATTAACAGTGTTACCCTAACCCCAATAGCTACATCCAAATGATTTAGTTTTCAATTTACAATGCACTCAGTCTGATCCATAAACTCCAGCCAAAAAGTTTATTAGAGCTATACTGACTGCATTTAGTTCATTTAATTAACTTCACTGCTGTTGTTTCTCAGTAGATCAAGAATCAAGTTTACTATGGGCTGAAATATGTGCCACCAGAAACTGAAATTTAATAATTTATATTTGAAATTGAATGGCTAAACTCATTAAAAACTGAATTTGAATCACATAATTTGAATTTGTATTGTTTCATTTGAATTATTGCATTGAAAAACTGAATCTGAATAGTATAATTTGAAATAGAATTTTTCAAATCCAACACTACATATTATCTTCAGATTCAGTTCTCAAAATTCAGATTCAGTTCTCAAATTTGGCTTGGCGTTGTTAACAGCTGCCACAAACGGCTTCCTTAACCACTGGCTGTAGCTCTATCCTACCGGTAAGTTTACGTGAGTTTGTTTACTTGACTGGGTTTGTTTATGTGCTACTAGTTAGCAGATTTTAGGCTGACAAACTCTCATCTCATCTCTCATTGCTAAGTTACCGTTAGTCTACATTTACATACTGGTGGCACATATTTCAGCCCATAGTTTACATGTTTGCGTGGATGTAGCTTACATCTGGATATGGAGCTGGCTTTTTTTTGGGGGGACAGCCCTATGTTCCGAAATCACTATGAGGTTTGACCTCTTTGCTCTGTTCTGACCAGCGCTTTGAGATTACAATGTAGTAACCTCCACATTTCAAATACTGGCCTGGCCAGTATTTCAAAGCTAGAACATGGACAGGATGGCGTTTTTAAAAACATACATTTGCTACACTTGCAACTCAAATTCTGTGGGATTAAAGTCTTAAAGCTTTGATATTTCACCGTGATTCTAAGTATTTTAAAGGCAGGCGTCTGGACTTGCTAAGAGTTCCTTGGAGATATTTCAAGAACAAACAAGGTACAGTATCCACATACTGCAGATTACCTCCTTTACTCCCACTTGCTACTTTGTAAATTGTTTTCACTGTGTAATCACATCACTGTGTTACTGCCAAACCTATTGCTTATAGTCCCTTGAACGATTAAATCACCTAAAGATTTCAAGTGAAGTCGTCCAACACAGTTGCCAGGTGCAAAAAAAATTTCAATCTTATTTTCCTTTCCGTCGAAATCTTTCCTCATAGCTTTTCTTGCAAATAATCAAGTTGACTGGAAATGAATCACAGCTGGGATTAAAAGGAAAATTTGACCCCACGGAAAACAAAGTGGCTGTGAAATCCCTCTTTGATCCGTTTCCTTATGCCGTTTACGGTTCAAATGCACAGCTCTATTACTGCAAACAAAGAGGTTGTGGAAAAATGATTAGATTCCAAAGAATTATTCGAATAAGGATCACCAACTGTTGGGGCGACCTTGGCCGTAGTTTGCGATCTCTGGGTGCTTTCTCTAGTTATGGTTGAGTGAGAGTTTGACAATATCCATTCTCCTAACATCAGTCTGCTCCACAGTAGTTTTCACAATGTTCTGATACTTTTGTAGCAGAGGTGCATGGCATAGTAATAAGATAGCTTGAATAATGTAATCGCTCGAGGAGCAGGTGTGAGGTGCAGCCTGTAAATTGAGTCAGTACGTCAGTATATGTAATGTATGAGGGACATATGTAAACCATGCCAGTGCCAGTAAAAGGAACATTCTCATGCCACAATCCATCATTGGCACCGCTGATCAGTAGTCACAGTTGGTTGTCTTCCAAGACGAACAAAGAGTCTGGGGTTTGATTCCCGCAACATGCTGGGCAAGTCTGGGCAAGACGCTTAAATCTTCAGATTGCTTTGGCTGTGCTATCAGTCGGTGTAAATGGTATTTGATAAGTGAAATTGTAGCAATAGCTACATCCAAATAATTTAGTTTTCAATTTAAAATGCAATCAGTCTGATCCATAAACTCCAGCCAAGAAATTTATTAGAGCTATACTGACTTCATTTAGTTCATTTAGTTAACTTCACTGCTGTTGTTTCAATGAATCAAGAATCAAGTTTACATGTTTGCGTGGATGTAGATATGAAGCTGGCTTTTTTTGTTGGGGACAGCCCTATGTTCCGAAAGCACTATGAGGTTTGACCTCTTTGCCCTGTTCCGACCAGTGCCTGGATTTATCCCCAGTGTAATGTTCCAGACGGACCTGGCATCAGTCTATGTCTGTTAGGGTAAGGGTTAGGGTTAACATTCTGTATTCTGTAAGGCTTTCGGAACATATGTGTGTAATCTTTTTTTGTTTCCTTCAGCTCTCCCACAGTACAGAAATATGCATTTGGGGTTGGATTACTTGAAGATTCCGAATGTATCATAGGTGTAAATGTGAGTCGACCCTGTGATACACTGGTGACCTGTCCAGTGTGCGACCTGCTGATATTTGCTCCGGCAAACCCCCATGATACTCAAAGGACAAGTGGTCTGGATGGATGGATTTGTAACATCGGATTTCACAACAAATTTCTGTCTCAGAGTTACTATTAACTGTTACTAATACTCAGTCACTAGTAAACAGATATGACTTCTCAGTAAAATAAACACTATTAACAGTGAGGTCGAGACACAAGAAGTAGATAAATATATGAGTCAGATCCTACCCCCCTGGCATCTCTCTGCTGCTACTGGTTGACCAGAATTCACCCAATAGGTGACAAACTTTTTTAATCTGAGACAACAGACGGACGCTATTTCTGTAGAACTGCTCTATAACAACTTAACGTGGTTGTGTAAATCAGAATTTTTCACCCACTGCCCTGCATGTTTTAGATGTTTCCTTGCTCCAACACACCTGGTTAAAATAAATAGGTCGTTATAGGGCTTCTGCAGAGCTTACTGATCAGCTGACCAAGTATGTTGGAGCTAAAAGACATCTAAAACTTTGTAAGGAACATATTTTTGGAACCAGAATTGCGTTACTAAGTGTTTAAACACACTGCAGTTTCAACCTGTTCCTGATTGGTTGTCTGATGGTCACTCCACCAACAGCTCCTCCACATCTGGGTAAGAATTCTGCCTCAAATATTTGAGAACTAAGTCAAAGTGGTGTGATATTTCAAAAAACAAATCTTGGAGGAGACACGTTCCTTACAAAGCACAAGTTGAGAATTCATTTTGGTTCTGTGGGGATTATAATTTTATGAGATAAGGTTGTGTCTTGTACACATCAAAAATGACTTGTTCTTGTAAATTACTTCGGTGATTTTCACTCCCACATCCTCCCTTCAGCCCTCATACCTCTCTCAAAACATCAAACCTATCTGTTTATATAATCTGTGAACAACACAATGTCACATGGATGCACAGCTGGAAACACAATTGTGTCTCCTTCACTTCTCAAACATGGCATCATCTTCATCATCATCGTCATCATCATAGTAAACTTTCCCCACTGACCACCTACGAGGTGAAAGTGCATTAGTTTTTCCAGAGGGAGGAAGGACACTGACACTGACACTGACACTGCTTCCTGTCTGAGGTATGAGGTACTGGTCACGTCAAAGAGGGAGATTCCACAACGTCTCCAAAGTCTTGCTCACGGTGAAAGTTTGAGCAGCGTCACACTCTGTGGTCACTTCATGTCGTCACTGGCTCGGCAGCTGAGTCAGACGTGGGGAGACAGGTTAGGCACAGACACAGCTGCATACTCTGCACAGATAGTGAAGTCAAATCATCCTCGAGCAAGTTCAGTTGCCTGGAGTGTTTTTGAACAGGGGTTAGTTTTCCCATCTCTTCATGTAAAGAGGCTCAAGTCCAGGTCAAGTCACACATCATTGTTATTAAAGTCTTGGGTTCCCAACTCTGCTCTGTGTCAACATGAATATATTATTAACTGTTATCAGCAAGACCCAACAGGTTTTCTAATTTAATTCAGACTGTGACTCATATTGCCTTTCATTCTTGTTGCTCACTTTACCTTCAGGTTAGTAAATTGGAGATGACTTCTGTTCTAAATTACTAAAAATCTGACTCCAGATGGAAGCAGGGTGCATCTCTGAGAGGCAGCATGTGATTATTTACTCAGTATAGCAGGTCTGTGGTGCAGGTTCATGTGTGGACTCAGCATGGGGCAGCAGTCAGGCCATCTGCAGGATTGATTTAGGGTGTAGGGGTGGAGGTAAAGGCCAAAAGAGGAGGGTTTGACTTAGTGCATCCATCTGTGCTGTCCCATGTGCCCTGGGACAGCTGGGGCTGAATCTCAAGGAATCAGGATGTTTTCACACCTGGGGAATTTATGGATCCTGCTGAGAAAATAAGATGCGTGTGCATGAGTGCATGTGTCCGAGTGTGTGTGTGTGTTTCTTACATGTGTATGCACTTACCTCCACATGCTCAGAAGTGGACGTACTGTCAGGGGATCGGTGGGAAAACAGAACTGAATAAAGACAAAACGAATAAAAACCAGCTTCTCCAAACTGAAGCCGTTCATGGTAGTTATTAATCATTTCAAATTCAGAGTAAATTATAATATAAACAAAAAAAAAAAGGGAAAAAAGAATTTGACATTGGTAGGTCATTCAGATGAAGAGCCTCAATGCCGCAAGCTGAGCCAACGTGGATGTGAAGCAGACAAACATCTGTCTTTGGTTTGCTGTGTGAGAAAGTCGGAAGAAGCTGCAGACCACAGCCTTCAGCTGGAGGGAGTGCCTCCAACCATTTGTGTCCAGGCTTGGCTGCGATTTTCACCAACCGAGCCTCCACGATCATATGTTTCCACTGTATGTTGTTCTGAGCACCACAGATAACATGCGATCTTACACTTCTGAACCAAAATGACCAAAATGTTATTTATGTATTTATTTATCTACAGACTCGTACGTCGACGTGCTCTAACCGCCTAGTGTGGACATGGCGGTGACGACGACCGTTTTCCTGATTTCTAATGTGGTTAGATTATAAGAACAAAGGTTTGGTCCACAGCATCAACATTCTCTCCGTAAAAACACAGTGCGATGTGCCCGTAACCAGTAAACCACATAGAGCATTTGGAAAGAGCCTGCTCTTTAAATTTGGTCTGTCGCTTCTTGCTCACATTGCTGTTAAGCTGGGGACACACTACAAGATTTCTGCCCCAATTTTACCCAGGATTCACAGTTGGCCAGAGTCTGCACCAGGCAGGACTAGTTGGGAACAGTCGGCATGGCTAGTTGGCACAGAAATCTGAAAGTGTGTGAGAGTTAGGGTCGGCAATTGTGTGAGGGTAGCTGTCAATCAAACATGCTGGAATTTCTTGGGCCGACTCTGGACGCGATGGAGAAGTGCGTACTGATTACAGGGTGTCCGTGCATCCTTAAAAAGTCCTAAATTCATGTATCTAAAATGAAGGCCTTAAAATGTCAATATCTCAAATTTGTTAAAAATGTTATTTGGTCTTAAATACATAACTTAAAGGTCTTACATTTTTCAGGGGCAGGACTATTTAATGTTATATTTTTTTTTTTTTTCTCGTCAGACTTCGAGAAGGAGATGTAGAGAGGTGCCGATATGAATGGTTATCTGCATGCTAGCTAGCTAGTCTGCGACTATGGGTCAGTGCAAATTTATTGAGAGTTGAGAGCCGGATCCCCCAACTATCGCCTCTATTTATAGTGTTTTCGGCGGCATTAAAATGGTCTTAAAAAGTTGACCTGCTGAAACCTGCAGATACCCTGGACTACCGACCCAACTGCAAACACATGTTGCCAACAGCCAATGAAAAAGAGTAGGTGGGACACAGGAAATGAAGACAAAGACGACAGCAGGTATCGGTAATATAGGTATAGCGGCGCTCTCGTAGACATGGTCGCTCTCGCAAGAGTTTGCTGCGCTCAGTTGGCTGCAGTTGGTTTGACAAATCATGTCGTCTGTGATCCCCTGTCTTTTCAAAATCGAAAGTTGTGCTGTCGTCACCCACTATCACCACACCACCGTTCACCTGTGGCAGTTTAATCAGGAGAATTAAAAATGTATTTATTACAGATTAAAGCAGACCACATTGTTGATACTCTTCAAAGACACAGTAAGGGCAGATATCAAAGCTGAGGGTGTCTGCTTCTTACCAGCAGCTGAAAAAAATTAGACTGACTAAGACTGAAAGATGGAGATTATACAGACTTGAAAACAAAGGGGAGGAAGAGGGTGCGTGTGACAGCAGACAGAGGTGACGTGCTTAAAAGAACGGCGACAAGATGATTTACCAATGAGGAAGGCACATTGCAGCATTATTGAGACAGACAAGAGCAGCTGATCACAGCACTGATTGTGTGCACGATTAAGAGATAGAAACGGTACCAAATTCTGGTTGATGCATGAAACAGAGTGGTCTTCTCAAGTGAACCTTGGAGCTACAGTTAGAAATCGGACATGTCTAGACATGTCTATTGTTTGCATAAAAGTTGAATAGCAGTGTTTTCTGGCAAACCAGGCAGAATCCCACAATCCCAATGCGTGTCGTACCATTATTCCCAATTCCCAATGCATTTCCAAGGACAGGGCGGGTGTCGTGCCATAATTCCCCCTGGTAAATGAACTTATGAGAACACCATACATTTTAGAAGACATAATGTGTTTGTGTGTGTCATCTCAGTCCCCGCGAGGTTCTGGGTTTAATTTTTAACAGTCCCATCTGCACACAAAGTGTAAATTCTTAACATGTACATGCAGTCTCTCTCTCAGGGAGGGCTGATGGGGGAGATAGATATTGGGTCATTGTGATTTAAAGAGAAACTACATCCCTGCTTATCCTCACGCTTATCACCTAACATGTGATATGTACAGGTTGTGTAAAGTGTTGTGTCCAGTTTAGCCGGATTTAACCCTAACCCTAAGGATGAAGATATTATTTTGTACACCAATAACGGTAGAGGTCCTGTGTGTCACAGTCAGTGAAGTGAAATCAGCATCTGTACTGCAATAACTCTCCTCTCAGACCACCTGCTGCACCTTTCACTTGCCACAGCCTCGAGGGACAAAAAAAAACCACATAAAACTTAAAGAGAAATAAAAACGCTCTCTCTCTACCAGTGCGCCTACAGCAGACGGTGCTTGTGTAACCTCTCCCTCACGTACCTTTAACACGACACTCGGAGAGCATCGAAAAGACACACCAACACATCCCTTTCTTCTGCAACACGAATATCATCACATCATCAGTCATGATGTCAGCTTCAGTGACACACAACAAGGAGTAGAAAGTGTTCTGCCTGACGCCGCCTTTGTTGACACCAGCAGCTCGAGTTGGGATATCAAAGTTTGTTGCTCATCGCCTTATTTTGTCTTCCTCCCATCATAAATATGCTTCAAGAACAGACACACAGAGGCGATCCAACATGCTGTATCAGTAAAGCAAAAATATGAACTCCAAGTTAGTTTTACCCTTTTGAACGATGCCTACTAATGAAAGTGCAACACACCGAGCGCTTCACTTGGTCTCATCACAATCTTTCAGCCCAGTTGTGAGGTCTAACCCCAGAGGGATGTGGTTCCCCGTGTTGGCAGATGGCCAACATGATGTGTGGCTCGTTAGCCCTGCTGCTGGCCAGAGAAAGCAGCTGTGACTCACTCAATTTCTACACACTTCCTCCGCACGCAAGCATGATGATGGAGACATGATTGGAGTTGAGCAACCTCTCTAAGAGGTTGAGTAAAAGAAAGGGAGAGGGGGACAGTTAACATGAGCGTGTCCTACTGGTACAGTTATAACTGGGGTAGGAAATGTGTCTATTATTAATTAATAATCTATAAGAATAATTTAAATGAAGTAAAATGGAGAGAGAGACTTCTCTTTTTTGTTGTTATTGGGAATTTGTGTTGGTGCATGTTGCATCTGACTGTCCATCACAACAGCTGGACTTTGGACATTTGAACACTCCACCGTCATATTGACAACCTGTCAACTCTCACTATTTCAGGATTGCACCTTTTACAGGTCCATTGTGTAAAATGTAGGAGAAGGGATAGTCGGCTGCAACATACTAACTTCAAGTGGAAATAGCTTATAGAATTAGGGTAAAGTTCTCTCAGCTTCTGAGTGATCTTTTCCACAGCTGTAGGAACATGTACTGCTGGCTCAGGAAGTAGAGCGGGGTCGTCCCCCAACATAAAGGTCACTGATTCGATTCCCAGTTCCTTGAGTTTGCATGTTGAAGCTTCCAACGCTGAAAACCGAACAGCCACTATAGCAGTGTGTGAAACCTGTACTATAAAACACTTTAGGTGGCAAAAACAGCACTATATAAAAACATTAAACACACAGACCACATCTACTCCAAAATCTATAGCTGAGTTACTGTGGTTGCATAACAGCAGAAAGGCAGTATAATGGGTCACCAGTGGGTCTTACAGCATGTATTCTGATGACGATCTAAGTAGACCTCGTCTCTGTAACTGAGCCCCAGAGGTTTCGGTGTAACATCATAGATCTGAAAGTATGGCTCCACCCTTGTCTTCCTAGGATGAAGGATGACCTTTATTTGCGCAGCTGGACCCTGTGCACAGACTCAGTCCAACATGGTGTAAACGCCAGTGACGATGCAAGTATGAACACACACACACACACAGACACACCCACAGATTTGCACTGCCATTCTTCCCAGGACACTGTACTGATTTACATTCAATTGGACGAGCTAAACAAAGTGTTATCCCTGAGATCTTGACCCTAAACTTGACCAGTTCCTTATAAATAATGTTCTGCCTCATTAGGACTATGTTTTGGTTCCAAAGAGGACTACTGGTCTGTAGTTATGCCAGTGCGCACACACAGACCTTCTTCTATAGTGTAGACTTAATGCATTCACTACTGTCTTACCTTAATGTGTATCATCATGACCAAATACTTAAAGCAGACCTAGACTGGAAGTTCCAATTAACGCTGTTGTTTAGTGTGTATCTGCGTCATTACCTTGTTTACGAAGCCCTGAAGCTTCGAAACAAACAGTACAGTGGTTCTCCTGAACAGCAGATCTTCCTGCTCCGGGCACTAGTCCGGGTACATCAGGTTGCGTACATTGAACCGCAGAAGAAGAATAACGTCCGTTGTGGAGGTGTTTCATGAGCGACAGTGTCTTCTGACTCTGGGTCTGACTCCGGGTCAAAGTCATAAAAGGGACTGTGGCGGGGAGTCGTGAAGAAGTTATTTTTAAACATTGTTAAAACAATGTTTTGATAATGAGTAGCAGTGCATCCACCGTTTCAGAGGGGGAGCTGCGCTTCTGAGAGCGGATGTGCTGAATATGTCACTTCCGGGTATTGGCCAATCACAAGACAGTTGGGAAGGCTCTACGCTGGCTGTCCAATCACAATGCAGTCTGTCTTCTGGGGTTGAGATTTATGTCTGAAATATCGCGGCTGGGGAACAGCGTCAAAAAAAGATTGGCTCGTTCTATCGGCTCGTTTACAGCAACTAGGAGGTTTTTGACCATAAAAACAAGTTCATGTATGTAAGTAGACCTCCATAACTAACATATATGTGCGACAGGACAACTCTATGTGAGCTTTAAGTATAACCCTTAAACTAATTCCTTGACCTTAAAACCAGGTTCCAACCCCTGTACAGCTGGTTTAAGGTGTGACAGAGTACAATGATTTTCTAATTTTCACTGAACGTGTTCAAAGTATAATATATATATACAATTACACACACACAATAAAAAAATCATTTGCAGCCTAATTCAGTTCCTTTGATTATAATATAATCTATGACCAATTATAGATTTATAATTTTAATTATAATATTTATGACCAAAACCGCATACGTCAGAGGGAATTATATATATAATTCCCTCTGACGTATGCGGTTTTGGTCATAAATTGGGTTTTAACGTCCTACTGTCATTGGAAAGAAAACTGATAAAAACACTCAACATGTGTTTTTATTTATTTTTTCTCGCACAGACGCACATAAAGTCAAGACGACATTCAATCAATCTGTCAGTGTTGAAACAATAAGAGGTTCCTCCCAGACCACAGCTGTTGTAAAACACCTTCCACAGTGTAACTAGTACAGTCGCTTCCCCGTGTAATGACACAGCTGTGTGTTAATATATTTATTATAACTGGCCGCTCACTGCTGCAGTTGTTCATCAAACAATGTGTTTGATAGGTTCTCACACCACTTGTTTCTGGGCATGAAAAATACATTTGAAAGTTGTTTTATAGTTATTCCAGGGAGGGATTTCTTTTTGTACAGAGGGAAATTCACACAGGTGTAAATAATCAAACTACTAACAGCCAATTTCCATAGTTCCCTCAGTATCGCAGTACATGCTGGTTTCACTGTCACACCTGGTACCACTCAAAGTCAAGGATGCTTTACTAAGTTAAGTGGATCTTTCCAAGTAGGTTCCTACAGAGATGAGGCCAACAAATCCTCCTTCCCAAAAATGCTTTTTTGGGGGGTTGCTTTATGGAACCGGCTACCAAGTGTTTGTTATGTTCACATAATTATACAGGCAAACTTGAGCATAATTAGCTGTCATCTATAATAATAAGAAACATCAGCTTACAAACATAGCCATTAAAAATTGAGTATCAGTTTCATTCATTTGATGAATTGAAAGTTACGATGACATCATTCCATTTTGAAATGCCTGGTAAAACACATTTTTACAAAGAATTGCGGATACATTTTGGGATGCAAGTATCTCTGTACTCCTTGTAGAATTTGGAGCATGGAATCTTTGAGTTGTGTAGGGGTAGAAACATCAAGACCTGGACCAATAAAGATCTAAACCTCAGGGAGAGGTAACAATTTTGAATGAATTTTCGACTGGAGTTTAACGTGTTAAGTGATAGTTACTGCAGTAAACAAAGCATGTTAACCAGCAGCACCTTACATGAGTTTATTGGGTCCTGACTGAAAGAACCGTGTCTGTATTGATTGATGTCTTGATAGACTAGATGAGGGATTGACTGCCCCTCTGACTGTGGTCCTGTGTTCATCTTGTAGTGACCCCTGTTACGTCTCACTCCACCTCACCTCTAACTTTCTTCACTCCCCCCTCCCCCCCCCGCATTCATCTTTTATTGTTTTTCCATTCATCAGACCATGTTTCGGCACCTCTTTAGCCTTGTCCTGCCCACAACCCCCTTGTCTCCTCTTCTTAAATCAAAGCCGCGGCTGTGTAGAAAGCTGGAATAAGCACTAGCTGCCTGTTGAACACACAACCCTGATTGACCTTTGACACCCGGCCTATTATTGGAGACATCATGGCGCAGGGCCCCAGGGAAGCTTGGTGAAAAGGATACGATGAAAGATGTGAAATCACGCACACATGGCTGTATTTAATCCACAAAGAGGCCACACACACACACGCACACATGCACTCACACACAGACCAACCAAGTTCTCAGGTCAATTTGGAATTATGTAAAACTCTTCTCACATTTCAACACTAATGTGCAACACTTCAGATGGTTTTCTTCTCAAATGAGCATAGACGGACAGAATGGACAACGTTGCATGTGCGACAGAGAACTTGAAACAGTCTCTCCATCCCTGAAGCTCCCGACCTATGATGAAACATGATTTATTTTGTTAATTTTTATTGACTCTTATTTACTTTTGTTGAAAAGTGAGTGTAGTAGGACAGCCAATAGCAGTGCCCACAGCCAATAGCAGTGCCCACGCTCCTGTGATTGGCCAAAGTTTCCTGAACTGACCTTTAATTTGATTTTCAAAGCCTCCTTTGATGCAAAACTCTTTCTCAGATCACTTGATTTAGATTATTCTGAAAAGTTATAATGGAATTGCAGATCCATAACGCCAAAAATCCTCTGTACCTAAGAGAGTAAAATATTATTTTTAATAGATTTGATTTAGGAAACATTCAAATCTGGCCTACATTACTGAACAAAACAAAACACAGTAAGAACATAAAAGTAGTTTACTTGAAGTAAGTCCATGAGCTGTAACATCACAAAGCTGGTAATATCATACCCTTGTTCATGGTTCAACAACATGTTCCTCATATGATTTGTATGATTTCTACGTGCTGTTAATGAAGACGGCCTGCGCTTCGATTCCACTCTCGACAAGCGTGCCAAAGTTGCACAGCATGAATATGTATGCAAACGGACGAACAGCAAAACTGTGCTGTGTGAAGCGGTCTTTAAAACAAAAGAAAGAAAAGTAAATCCAGTCTAAACGTCTAAATGATCCCATATTGAATATACATGGTGGGAAAAAATGACAAGGATCCATGTGACATCAATTTTGTTAGCAGCCCATGTCCACGAGGTCTGCACAGACTGTCTACATGTAACCAAAACCTTCTGACCTCACGTGTGTGTGTGTGTGTGTGTGTGTGTGGTGAAAGAACTTGTATAAAGATTACTGTGCCCTTGTCTGTTTTTACTACATCTCATCCATTACATTGCAAAAACATGTGTTGTAACTTTTCCATGCAGTCTGTTGACAGGACTGGGTGCAGGGCAAACACGTGTTGATTTAAGCGTGACTTGATCAGTTTTATTGTCACTTTGAAAATTTTGATTGTGTCGTGTCGAGCCACAGTGGGCATCCGGGCATAATAAAGACTCCCTCCAAACTTTCCTTTGAACCACAGAGACAGAAGTTCATGAAAATGGATGGAGAGCTGACAAAAACCCAACTGTGGGAAAATAGACTTGCAATTTCTCTGCAGCATCTGTAAAATGATATAATGATCGCTGTTTGGTAACAACATAATTCTCCTCATCTGGCTGCCAGAACTCCATGAGCTTAGTGAAGAACATGAGTGGAACACACACTCAGACAACATACTGCAACTATCAACATGGAGTTTCGCAGCAGTAATCCATTCTGTACATGTATATATATGTCTGTGTTTGTGCGTGTGTGTAGCTTTAGTCCACAGAGCCGACAGTATCTCAATTTGACTTGTCGAATAAAACACAGTCTTAATCCAAAATTCAGACATGACGCTAGAAGTTGATTTAATACAAGCCAGAATTATCAGTCAAAAAGTGAAGGGTGGATTTTGATTATTTTTTTTCGAGGGATGTAAGCTATGGCCAAAGAGGAATATAAAAATGTTGGTGGTGATCCAGATACAAAAGTGAGCAGCCTTGGTGGGATTTTGCAATATCTAAGTGCTTTTTCAGGTTTGAAGATACATTCTTCATTAAAATCAGGTGTATTTAAACCCATTACATTACCTACTTAAAGTACCTGTTCAAGTAATTGAACAGGTGTACCTCCAACCTTCAACGACAGAAATATCAGCCATCTGAGCATCAGAATGGGAATGAAAGTTGATTTAAGTGACTTTGCATGGCATTGTTGTTGGTGCGAGACAGGCTTTTTTTCAGAAACTACCGATCTACTGGGATTTTCATGAACAACCATCTTCACTTCTGTGGGTAAAAACGCCTTATTGATGCCATATGTCTGAGGAAAATGACCAGACTGGTTCAAAATGATAAAAAAAGGCAACACTAACCAGTAAATAACCACTTTACGCCCAAAGTATGCAGAAACACATGTGAAACCTGGTGTGGCAGAGGACCACACCAAGGACCACCTGATTGTACCTGATAAAATAGCAGGTGAGCGTATTGGCTTTTCAAAAATCCCAACCGCCTTTCCCAGACTGCTGCTCTTTGGTGATGACCTTCATTGAGAAACTGAACCAGAGTAGGTTTTTTAGGCATTTTAGAGATGAAGTTTCTCTTAAATGACCTGTCTATTATCAGAGACAACAATGGTCACCGACAGGACCTCGCCATCCAGACTGCCACCATATTTACTTTGCAATAGAAGCAGCAGCAGCAGTGGCCTTACCTTAACCAAACCCATGTGCACATACATCTGCATCTGCTGAACATTTTCGCTCTCCGTGTTGCATAATTTAACCAAGGTAATTGATTACACAATGAAAACATTTAATACCATTAGCTCCATCCCATCTCTTGTTTGGACAGACAATAGAATTAGTCAGTTAATCTGCACATTGGAGAATGTGGTTATGATTGTTTCCATGCATTTACTGGCCTGTAGGACCATAAATGAGTCTGCTAATTATACTGTATATTACGTTTCCTAAATCATCAGCCATTTCACTGACCCCTCTCTGGCACCAGTGTAATGTTTTGTTGAGAGAATCGTGGCGTTGCTGCTGGATTGTCACAACTGCAAACAGCAGATGGAGTTTGGGGACAGGGCGGGGGGACCACAGGACAAAGGTAAGAGTATCTGGAAAATGTCCTAATGGCATAGAATCATGTTTCCAGGGGGACTATAACACAACTTACACAACAACACCGTGACCAGGGCACAGTGCTCTTACATAAGACCTCCTCATATCAATATCCCAGTTGGTTTAAATATCACTGAGATTTGTATCTGATCAGTCAGTTACAGAGAAGCCTGTGAAAAACCTCGGGAAAAACTTGGACTGCTCCCCAAAGGATGCTGCTTCCATCAAGGCAAAAAACAAACAACTGGAGAGTCAGGTCTCCCGGCAAAATTCAAGGCGTGGTTATACCAGGATGACATCCCACCAAGGATACTGTGGCCATTGCTGGTGTACGGCTTTACAATCTCCACTGTGGAAGGGTTAGAGAGGAGAATCAGCAGTCACCTACTTAGAAGTCTGAGTAGCATGGCCCTCTTAAGGAAACAAGAACAAGCTGACGCTCCCCTTCAACAGCCTTACAGAGGAGCTGAAGGTTACGTGAGTGAGGGAGGTGCTCCAGTACAGGGAGTCCAAAGACAATGAAAATCTCTCAAGCTGGCATCGAGGTGGGAACGGGCAAGAAGTGGAGGACACAGGAGGCTGTGGACCAGGCTGAAGAGCGACTGGAACAGGAACCACTGTTATGGTTGTCTGTTCATTAGCTCTAGTGTTAGCCTCAAGCTAGTATGTCTTAATTATGCTACTTACAACTTCTCAAGTAGACTTGTGGTTTTCGGGAATGAGCACTCAACAAAGTTTGGATAAGCTTTCAGTGTTCAATGGCGAAAAGTGGTGACCATATTCTTATGATACCAAGTACGTAATTTTATTAAGGAGGTTTTTATCAGTTCCTGATGTCCCCAGTGATAGCCAGGTTTCAGTGACTGTATGTCTGCCTTACTGATTCTGGCTCTGGGCACAGGGAACACATACAACACAGTCATAAGAGCCCTGACTGCGTGTCAGCGCCTTATACGTACATTCTCCATTATCACTTTTAATGCCTCTCGGAGACAGATTTATGTTCACTTAAAAAACATTACCATGTGTACCATCGGCCCATCTTCAAATGCAGTTTGAGTAAACAGATCTGAAGACGCATTTACAATCAAATCATTCAGGTCAGATGTTAATACCGAGTGCGTACTGGGGTCTAAGAGACTGTATGTGTATTGACATAAAGCTTTAGGTGGTGGTAAATCATGTTTATGTAAGCACTCTCATGCTGCTTTAATTTCCTTCTTTTTCTCGTCATGGTTTGCTATGTAGGACATCGTCACAACGCGCCAGAAAATCCCATTAAAGTCAGCTTGTTTGGAGGAAATGCATAGACAGCAACTGATTATCTAATCCACTGTCTGTATGAAAGAAGTCATATGTTGGTTTTGAGGTGAACATTCCCCATCTCTTAAAAGCAGGTGTAATCCAGGCTGCATGTTTGACTTTGTGTGGGAAACTTGTGAGAAGAAGGGCAGCATTCATCACAGACGGAGGAGTTTCTTAACGCTAAATGAGAAAGGGAGGAACATTCGATTAGGTCACATTTTCTCTCCAAACTGCTTGTTTACAGACACATGCAGTGTAAATAAACACATAAAAGTGGTACTCAAGTACTCAAGCTGGCCCAGTCTTTCGAACCAAACCCAAGCCAAAAACAATTTCAAAATGTTTGTCTGAACCCAGCCTGACCCATCAGGTTTTGTCAAGTTGAGAATCCACCCTCTAGATTGAGCAAATATGTCTGCAAAAATGGTTAGGGGGGCAGTGATATGAGCTGATTATGCAATACGTTGCAGATCACAGCGTGCACATATGCAACATGGTACAGTCAAACCGACTGTACCATGTTGCATATGTGCACGCACTATGATCGCAAAAGTCAGTCCATCTGTCTTCATGTTGAATGTCTCAACATTGTTTTGAAGACTTACTTGGCTGCAAATCCAGTCACCACCTCTGCGCATACAAACAAATGTGTCAGCTTACAACGGAGGCTGCCATGAAGTTCATTCACTGTTGCGTAAGAACAGAGAGTTGTCTGCCACTGGGGAGAGAAGCTTAGGACTCGATGTGAGTTATCGAAGACACAAACGCACGCAAGGCCAACATCACATGTGCACCGCAAGGTCATCAACACAAGAACACTGTGATCGCTTGTTCACTTGTACAGTGTGAGGTTTTTTATGTCGGTGGCCCTTTAGATGTTTCTGTTTGATTTCTGTCGACGTGCAGACAATTGATTAAAACCTCATAAGCTTTACGTTTACATGGTGAATGTACTGTACACCTTTGTTGTTTGACATGTCACTCAAGTTCAGTGGAACAGTGACACTGTTGGATTTCACTTCGTTATATCTATGGACAGCTCATGGTCAAGTGGAAGGGAGTTGGATTTGAATTCAAGGGCTGAGGTGCCCCCTAAGCAAGGCACCCAACCCTGTGCTTTCCACTGCTCCTGCAACATATTTGTGTGGTCTAGTGTGTAAAAAGGGTGGATTAAATGCAGAAGGAAAATTGATTGGTGTATGTGCAAATATAACAAATGCTAAGTCTAATCTATCAACCCTGCCTTCATCTATTTTTTGTTGACCAACGCTGTTGGGCCTAGCCATTGTAATCTGTTGCGGCCTACTGGGAAGTCATCAAGCCTGAACTCAGGCCTGGTGAAAAGTTTGAGGTCATAAAGCCCAGAAACCACATGTTGAAGACAAAGGAAGATTCCATCCCACCCGAGGGTCCAGTCTGTGATGGACTCATTCCCCACAAGCCATTGCGACATATGATGTCAACGGCAGGCAGCCGTTCACCCATTGGTGGGAATTCTTGGGGGGTCATACCCCCCAGGGGAAGCTTTATTTTCACAGACAGACTCCTCCCCAGTCTCTTCCTCCGTCTGTGTTTTTAGGAGGTGGTCAACACTCTGAAGATCTACATCCTTGCCGAGCTTTGAAGATTCTTCCTTTGTCTATTCCTACCCCATTTTTCGTTTTTCCCTTTTTGTTTTTCTTTTGTTTTTGATACAAGGATCCTGTGAATAACTCCCTGCGAGTTATTCCCCGTTATACCTGCAGAAGAGGATCGTGATTTGCACAAGTTCCTAACCACCGTCGACCAGCTGTCCCTGTCGTGAGTCATTGGAATACGCATCACACAGCTACCCGAGCCGCGCAACCCAGCGCCCGCTCGCTTTTTCTGATACCGGCATCGACCAAAGGACAGATCGAACCGCATGAAGCGGCAGCCCCCCTTACTCGCCAGAAGACAACTCATAGTAAGTGGCAACTGTGTCTGGGCAAATAGCTTATTCAGAATTTACTATAAACTATCAGGTAGTGCACACCCAATAGTTTCACTGTGTTTATTATTGTTTATGTGTGTTTTTCTTTTCTTTACACACCACCGTGTGCATGTCTCACACTGTGTAGTATTTATGGGTTTATATAACCCAAAATCCACTCTTTTATTATGTGCTCCTGCATTGTCTAGTCGTTGTATAATAGTTTTTGTTTCATTTTCGTAGTGTTTCAAAAAGTCATGTAAAATAACATGGTTGCGGGCCCGGGTTGCATTGCCACTGTTAGCAGCGAGACGCCATGTTTCTACGGGAGACTGTAAGAACAAACGCGAGCAACAAAGAACAAGAACAAATCAAGCGTCTCTTTACTTGTAGCAGAAGTCCCGCCTCCACTCTCTCCACTTCGTCTGCTACGGCCGCGGTAGCTCGCCCTCTCCCTCGCCTCACGAACCTCATCTGCTGACACGGAGAAAGACAACGAGGACGACATTTGACAGGCTGAGGATACCGTAGCGCTCAGGGAAGGGAGGGGCTGAGCAGAGGAGCAGTTCTTTGTTGTAAATTTCATATCGCAATCCTGTGTCCTCAACACAGCTCGTGACCACGTATTGAGAGGAAAACGTCCGTGATCTGTTAAAACCGCAGTTTAAGTCGATCATCGCCAGATAAACTGTGTGATTTACCGGAGTTTTCTGATAAGACACGTTCCTTTTCTAGCTCACTTCCCTTTAAATTTTCTGCGTCACCGCTGATTCCATTTCCTCTTTTAACTCTCCTCTTTTACCCCCGTTGGTGAAAGCGGCCATTTTGGTAACCGGAAGTGGGAGGAGCGTCGCCCTGACAACCGTCAGAGATCCCGCCTTCTTTTACCTTTTGGCTTTGTTTGTTTACTTCCTGTTTCCCATGCTGGGTTAGGGTTACCAGCTGCCAAAGAGTGACACGCCCCCCTTTTCTTTACACACACACACGCACATTTCTGCACTCATATCCATGCCCCTTTCCTGAATATTTGAACAGTTTATCAGTAGTTACTTTAGATTAAGGGATTGATGTTTTTTGTTGTTGTTATTGATCAATTTAATACTTCATAATTTAATTCTAAATTTTGAACCTTTATCTTAAAAGTACTGTTTCTGTCTTTTGTGCTTGCTTGTTTGTGACAAGGGTAATTGAAAGAAGCCAGTGTACGACCTCACACCTTCTTAAATTTGAGCCTTATTAATATTAATATACTTATTATATAACTGACAGTCAAGAGACACTTGAAGGTCGTTAAGTGACAGTCTTTCTGTCATTCTCCTCGCCTTGAGGAGTGGTGCCCTGTTTTTGATAGTCTTAAGAAAATTGATAGCATAATTAATTATTAAAAATAATTAATCATCCATACTCATATTTTCTCACCAATTACAAATTTGAATCACAACAACACAAAATCCAGTCGTTTGTAGCTGCCGTCACTGTCCTGCCGTCCTCTTCTTCTTAACCACCCATTGCCAACATTGATAACAGAATACAGCAAGTGGCGATTAATGAAAATGCCATTTGAGTAAGATTTTCTGAAAGTAATTGCTCCGGGGCCCTGCTTCATCTCACCAATGATGACAATGTATATTCATAAAAGGCCACAGTGTCAGGTTTGAATCCAGAACCTGATAAATGATATTAATTGGATGGCTAGTACCCAGTTTATTCAGATTAACTATCAATCAATCAATCAATCAATCAAATTTTATTTGTATAGCCCACAGTTTACAAAACACAGTTTGTCTCACAGGACGTCACAGGGTTGGTAACATCCTCTGTCCTTAGACCCTCGACAAGGGTAAGGGAAAATTACCAGGAAAAAAAACCCTTATAACAGGGAAAAAAGAAAAAGGTAGAAACCTTAGGGAGAACCACAGGTGAGTGATCCACGCCCTGGACGGACAGACATGCAGTAGATGTTACCCAAAACATACAAAAACACACAAAAACACACAATTACAACAAATAAAATGTAAAAGGTCTTTAAATGCCAGGATCCATCTGGATCATTTACAATCCACGCTATTTTGAATAGCGTGATCATCACTATGTTTCCTCATAGTGATGATCTGGTAGTAAGAATATAGTGAATAGCCACTATTGTCTATGGGATCAATGAGTCCATAGTAATTATTGATGTACAACTTCAGAGTTTGTGTTCTCAATCGCTAATTCCAGTTCTTCTTTAATAGCAAATGATGTCAGAATTTTTAAATTACATTTTCATTTGTCGAGAACAACACCTTTGAGTGGACACCACTGTTATTGACAGATGTATCGTCCAATAGGAGCCTGGGTTTAACTTCTGTCGTGTCTCTTGAGGCTTCAGAACGGAAGTTCAGATTCTTATGGGTGACGTCACTACCAGCTGCCACCTGTTGATGTATGACTGAAAACACAAAGAAGATTGCCCAAAAAAGTTTTAAAAGCAAAATAACAGCTTGAAATCCCAGTTAATCAGCTGTATTAGCAATGTTGTAACATGAAATCACACAAAATTGCACACTGCTGCTTTAAAAATACATCAATCTCTGGTTTTGTACCATTGCATGTGTGATTTAGTGCTGGGCACTGACCTATATTCAATTAATAGCGGAAGCATCAATGATAACATTTAATCTTCTAAATTAAGTCACAGGTTTTTAGGTCAATGGTAAAACCTGTATTTCCATGAATAGTTTATTTCCCCACAACAAAACAATCAGATATTCATGCCAGTGTGTGATGCAAGAGTTACAACCTCATACCAAACTCTTTCCTCCTCATGGGCTTCATTCATGTGACACAGGAATGTCAAAGAGGACGCCAGTTTCCATGCAAAAGCTATTGTTGTCTGTTCCCTCATAAGTAAAACTGGAAATTGTAGGTTGTGAATTTTTAACTGCTGTGTCGTCCACTGAGTCGAGCACTGATCCCACCTTCAAAGTCACCTTTCATGTAGCCGGAGGTGAAAACATGCAAACAAACAAAATTCCATTTGAAGAAGTAGGTGTGGTACTACAATTACCTCGATGACTAATCTGTCAATCATGCGTATGGAGTTTTCCATTTTCACCACCCTGTTTCTCTCAGCTGTTACTACTGTAAATAAAAGAAGCCTGTTGATGTTTTACTTTTGGCTTGATTACATAACTGTACCCATGTGGAGGCTACATACTTCTGTCCCATGATGTTGAAATGACTCAGCCCTACAATTTGACCTTGACTGAACCAAAGATGGTACTTTTTGTATGGATTTATAATTCGTAGCCATAAACCTAACCGAACAATGGGAGTCGTCCACTTTCAGAACATACAAAGACCTTGTTGATTCAGCAAGGAAAAGCTGTAGCTTCAGCAGTAATGAAAGTAAAAACCCAGGTGTGGGAGGAGTTTGGAAAAGATATGTAGAAAGACCTTTGGTTGTCTTCAAGGAAGCTTTGATAAACCCTTCGGGGAAACCAGGAAAGGGAAGGAAAGATGAACCTGTCTATCACATTCTCTGTCATCTGAATAGGGTCATATCTCTGGCAGAGATGCCTCCTACGTGGGTTTGCCATAAGATGCTGAAGACCCTGGACATTACCCTCATCATGTGGACAATACCTGTGGAGATGGAGGTTTCCCATTTTCAAAATAAAGCCCAATTTATACTCCTGCGTAAAGTGCATATTTCGCTACATATTTTTAGCGAAATAAATGTCTGTCACTTCATCAAGGGACAACGGAGACGGCAAGAGCTGCGATTGGTCTTCAGGACAGGCCGAGATAACGCTGTTTTGTGCTGGCTCACAGTGCACACTGTGTGTCTACAGAGGTGGAGCTGATCACCGCCGACAACGTCGCTGCCAAACTATAAATACATCATATCTTAATACACACAGCACATGTTTAGATTCTAAATGGCCAATTTCTCGTCTCAAATTATCTTAAAACTGCGTTCCGTGACACAGAAAAGTGAGAAACGGCCACTGTTTCAACAACAACAGTCTCTCTCTCTCGGAAGCCATTGCTCACTGTAGCCAAAAGCACAACAACCTTGCATAGTGACCCGTGATCCGTCACCATGAAGTAGAAGTATGAAGGCTTGAGGGGTCTCCATGGTTAAGAAGTCGAATAACGCATTACGCAGTCGGAGAAGTATAATGTGGCCTTAAGGCCTTATGGGATTTGGAAAGAGAGCTTCAATCAAACCTTTAATTATAGTCAATATGGACCATGGAACAGGTCTTTACCTGTCATTGTCATGAGTGGGAAATAGGAACCAGTATGTGTTTCATGGCATTTGACAGGGCCCTGTGGGGGATTACTGTGGAAGTGTATTGATGCACAATGGCCTGACCGCAAGTAGCAGCAACCTCAACATCCAAAGCCAGAGCTGTGGTCATATCCTCAGCTCAAGGATGGATCACACCACTACTGTGGTTTAGCTTTCCATTTTTACCTGAATACTTATCGTATTATCAGATTTCATTGTTCCCACTTCAAAGTCTCCAACTCTCCCTCGGATTGTGCGATAGATTGTGTGACAACAATTTAGTCTCCAATCCTAACTTGAACATCCCTGGACTAGATCTCAAGGCAGAGCCAAAATGTCCTCTTTTCATACTCAATAAACATGTTATGCTTTTCTGTGCCACACAGTCAGTGCCATCCAGGACACAAAGTCAAAGATGGGTCGTGCAAAAGAGACGAGTGCCGAGAGAAAGTTCAAGGAATGCCAAGTATGATGTTTTTTTTATTCCTCAAGTGTTTATATAAACCTTCATCTGGATGATGTGTTGTAATCCATCCTTTTTCTTTTCTCAAGAGAAGCATGAATGAAAACACAACAAAAACAGGCCAAAAACTCAACAACAGGAAGTTTGTTCTCGTATCAATGAACCAATGATCGCTGTAATTTTGTTCTTCCATGGTGTTGCACTGATGAAATGGTTGAAAAGAAGCGCTGTATTTAGCATCGGAGCTTTTGGTGGAATGCTTTCTGGAAATGTGCGCGTGTGTTTGTCCAAGTAAAATAAACAAACAAACCATCAAACCTCTGATAAAGTAAGTCATTAGCACCGGCGCTGTGTTCAACCCTGCCTCAAAAATTCTTTCCACACAACTTAACATGCATTCACGTTTCATTACTTGAGATAACGTTTGTTTTATGACATTCAACTAAATTGAACTACATTTAAGGGAAATTGTTATCATCACACACACACAATATAATACACAATATAAATACCATGAGACTAAAATGTCCCTCCCAAGTGATGAGAGGAGTGTGGACTGATGAGGAAACAGTCTTCCACTTATAGTGTAATAAACAAATATTTCTGCAATAAGGAACTGAAATAGCAACTAAATATGAGCCTTTATCAGCAGTTACTGGCACTCTTTTATTACATCACCAAGTTGAGTTTTGTTTTCCTTCTGTGTTGACACAGACTTTGGTGCCTCCCATTGCTTTTCTTGAACTATCGTGAACTCTAAATATTCTCATTACAGCAGTTGATGGAAAAACACACATAAATATGCATTCTTTTAAAGTGTATCTTTGAAATTTGATTAAATTTTGCGATTAATGGAAACTTGACTATTGTCGTCATGTCTGTTCCTGAGAACAAAGTCTGACGGCACAGATGTACGTGTCTGTGAGACTGAGTGTCAGTGCTTGTGTTTCCATTACACTTTCTTTTTTCGCAACATAAAAGAAACATTTCAAAAAAAGTGTTTTGCGCATGAGCGGGAATTCTCGTAAAGTCTCGTCCTGTGAGACTCCACTTTGAAGAAACGCGGCCGAAAGCATTTTGCGATTACATGATTTTGGAGCAGTGCTACTGCACTGAAGTGAACTGGTCATGTGACCCCTCCCCCCCACGTTGTGTCCGGTGACTTGACGTAAGGGTGACTTACCCTTCTGCGATAAACTTGTAGTACAACACGTCTGAAAAACCACCACGTAAAAAGTTTTTTTTTAAATGTAAGTGTTTCCATTACCAGTTTCTTATATTATTTAGGATATTTAAGTTTTGGCACATTTCTAGGGATCATGGAAACCCAACTCTTATCTGTGCATCTGTGTCTGTGAGAGTGGGCAGGTTGAGAGAGAATTAATTAATTAACACATTTATGCTGATTAGTGTACACTTGGGGGTGTTCAGACTAGTATGATTTAGTCTGCATGTGATCAGATCACTGGTGTGACTGGTAGCGTGTGTCCCGGCTGATTTAGAGATGCTTCACAGTTGTCAGGCGTCTGTCGCATTGACAGACTAACAATCAGGTGATGTGTGGAGGAAATCCCAGGCCTTAAAGGGATAGTTCGGAATTTTGGACATAAGACCTATTTTCCAACTCAGCCAATGTGATGGAGACGTCCGGAGATGTTTTCAAGAAATTTCATTCAGTTCTTCTAGTTGCCGAGTTCGCTGGTGCTATGGCTAGCGCAAGTCAATGGTAAAAGTTAGCATGGCATTAGAAACACTCATACCGACTCCACAGTGCACCCGAGGCAAATCAATTGTAACGGCAGACTATCGATTTACATATCTGTGTTGATAGAATGTTTGAAATAAAAACAACCTTGCAATTTGAAGGATTTATGTCTCAGCAGCAGCAGCAGCAGCGCGTCATACTTCCTATTAGGCTATGGCAGCGGCGGACTGATTTCTCAGCTGCTGCTGAGAAAGTAGTCCCTCAAAAATTCATGCAATGCAGTTACTGATGAGAGAAGGCAGCATATGTGTGTAGCAGCAACAGGTAATTATAAACTTGACACACCTGCGGCAATCATTCACTATCATGGATGATAAAGGATAGTTAACTGTCTATTGAATAGTACATTTATTGATAAGAAAGCTGTTGAAGCTCATACTGTAAATGTTGTAAAATATGACCTAAAGGTGGCATGGGAGATAACTTTGTGGAGCATTTTTTACTCTCTTTACTGGCTTAAAATCCTCTCCACAACGCGATCGATCAATTAATTAATGAATGCATTGTCATTCAGTCAGTACCCCTCTTCGTGCACTAGTCGCAGACAACGCCAGAGCTTATGCTAGCTTGCTAAATCCAACGAGAGAGTTGCAGCAACTTTATGGCAGAAAAGGTGCCAACAACAGGTGTTGGTCACAAAGGAAAGGCATTTTTTTGGGAAAAGCTACTGCCAAGCGAAAGGCCGATGCAGAACGATCCAAGACCAGAGTGAGCACCGATGCTGCGTTTTGAACGGGGGCGACAACTGAAAGCCCAGAACAGGCTGCAAAGTGATGACATGGTGGCTCTGTTTCTGCTGGACAGGTTAGTTAACTTTATGTCTTTGAGAACTTTTGAGAGTATTTGTTGTTTTTCATCATCACGTTGTCAATAAACATCCAAAAGTATCCAAAAAAGTTACCAGAAAGTTACAGATGGCGAACAGTGCTTGTGAATCTGTGTTCGTTGCACGTTCCTGTTCTCTGGAGGCGTAGCTTCGGAGGGAAGTCTGAAGAAAGGGGCTTGGACTTTTGAATTAAAAATGCAGCCTGCTCTGACTGTTTTTTCCAGGATCGCCAACCTTACATTTAAACAGCCCAGTGTGTAAAATTTGAGTGAACTTAAGTTACCTCAGTTAGACCTGATTGAGCCTTTTTAGGTTTCTATCAGGAACCACCATGTTTTCATCAAAGCCCACACTAGACTGACATAAATATGTTTGTTGTGATGCTAAGTGAAGGCTACAGAGATTTTCCAAAGCACTTGGAAGAGAAGGGTGACGTGATGCCAGGTGAGGGATTTACAGATGCAACATGCAACCTCACCAATAAATGTTTTCTGTATTTTACAAAACTGTTCACTTAAGCGTTGTGTAAAGGTCAGTGTTTGACATGCAGCTATATCTGTTGAAGGCAGGCTTTGAAGTGGCGGGAGGCATTTCAACAATCAGGGCCCTCACAACAATGGACAAACAAACTGTCCCGAGCGTGTATGCATGTGTGTGTGTGTGTGTGTGTGTGTGTGAGAGAGAGAGCGTGAAGGAGGTGTGGGTGGTGGTTGCTGCCCATGGACGGTCCCTTTATTCCCTCGGGCACATCCATGGAGCCAGACACCAGGAGGCCATATGTCTATCTATCTGTCTGTCTGAGTCTCTCTGGGACAGGAGACCACCCAGATGAATCCCACAGATCTGATTAGCTCAGAATAGATTAACAGAGCAATTGAGTGAATGATGGGAAAAGAATACATGGGAAATGTCTCATATTTAGCTTAATGTCTTTGAGATTGTTTGATTTTGTTTTGCTATGGATGGTGCAGGACTTTTCTGTCTGCCTGGGAATGTGTAGACCATTGCTGTGTTATCTAAAACCCATCATAGGTCAGTGAAGAGGTCTTGATTTTTTTTTCTGTGTTTTTGTGTTATGCAATTCAGTTTCACAAGCACGGACAATGTGGTCCAAAAAAAAGACAGCAGGCAAGATGAAAAGAAAAAAGATTGTTTGATTCATCATTCACTCAGGCACTTTCTTTATTTGTAGTGCAATTCAGAACGAGTACAAAGTCAACCTGGAAAAGTTTGAACAGCTTGTACTATGTGCAAGGTCTGCTGGTAATGAACGACATGTTCATAGCTTTTCCTACATGAGCCTGACTGGCTGCAGCTTCTCCTGATGATGTTTTTGATCAAAACACAATCTATGTATGATTGAATACCACAAGAGAATACTTGAGCAAATCAGCAGTCCTTCTCTTTTGAACTCACAGGTTATATGCAAAGATAGTGTATAACCACATATTGACATACAAATACAGATGTCAATACAGATTTCAGTTTCTCTCAGTCTTTGAATGCCATACAAACAAACAGAGAAACTGATTTACTTTTTGGAAAAAAAAAGCACTCATCTTGTAATGATTTAGTGGCGTGGACCCGAAAGCAGACGGAGACGGAAAGCTATTTCAAAACAATATAAATTTATTTACAAAATGTGTAACATAAAACGACTTCCCAAAAGTAGGAAGCGATAGAGGATAGATAGAGGAATAGGAGGAAAATTGTCCTTGCAGCTACTGCGGGGGTGACTCGGCAGGTCGGCGGAAATCCAGAGTGGAAACAACTCACGAACGTGGCACAGGAGATCCCAGGAGAATAGGGAGACCGGAACAGCCAAGGAGTTGAAGACCAGCAGGAGACGTGACGACCTGGAGCGGAGACGAACGGGTAAGTAACTTTGTAAGGTAAGTACAACGAGAGAGCTAGCAGCATGTCTTTACCCATGTAAGTTTGAAAACGATCTGACACCGGTGAGGAGAAATGGCTCCGCCTTTAAGCCCTGCTGATTAAACATCTGATGCAGGTGAGGAGGAGCCGCGCAGGTGCAAGTGATCACCGGTGTCTGGGAACTGGGTCAGCCACGCCCCCTGCAGAGTCAGAGGAGAGGGAAAGAGCAGCAGCCACAAAAAACAACACTAATAATAAAATTGAGGAGAAGGTGCAGGTGGAATCGTAACAGTACCTCCCCCTCAAAGAGCGCCTCCTGGCGCTAGGCCAGGCTTATCCGGATGGGACCGATGGAAGTCCCTCAGCAAATCTTTGTCCAGGATGAAATGGCGTGGTACCCAAGATCTCTCCTCCGGGCCGTACCCCTTCCAGTCGACGAGGTACTGGTGACCCCGGCCCCTGCGTCGGCTGTCCAGGATACGCCTGGCTGTGTAGGCCTCCCCCCCGTCGATAAACCTGGGTGGAGGAGGAGGGTTGGAGGGTGGGACCAGGTCCGACTCCTCCACTGGTTTAAGAAGTGAGACGTGGAAGGTCGGGTGGACTCGTAGAGCTCTAGGAAGCTTCAGGCGGGCGGCGGACTTGTTGACCATCCGCTCGATGATGAACGGCCCAATGAACCGAGGCGCCAACTTCCGGGACTCGACCTGTAGGGGAAGGTCTTTAGAGGACAGCCATACCTTTTGTCCCGGGCGATAGTCTGGAGCCGGGATGCGGTGGCGATTGGCCTGCCTCTGGCTCTGGATGGAAGATCGTTGAAGGGATGACCGGACCTGTCTCCACACCGCGTGGCACCGGCGAAGGTAGGTCTGGACAGAAGGAACGGCGACCTCCTCCTCCTGGAAGTCGAAGAGGGGTGGTTGGTAGCCCAGGGTCGCCATGAATGGAGAGATGCCGGTAGATGCGGAGACCAGAGAATTGTGCGCGTATTCCACCCATGGAAGCATGGAACTCCAGGAGGCGGGGTGGCGGGCGGCGACACAACGAAGGGCACTCTCCATGCTCTGGTTGGCCCGTTCTGTTTGGCCGTTGGACTGGGGGTGATAGCCCGACGTGAGGCTGGTGGACGCCCCCAGCGCCGAGCAGAACGCCTTCCAGACCTGGGAGGTGAACTGAGGCCCTCTGTCCGAGACGATGTCCTGCGGGAACCCGTGGAGTCTGAAGACGTGTTCGACTAGTAGGTCCCCCGTCTCGATGGCAGTTGGGAGCTTGGTGAGCGGTATATAGTGGACGGACCTCGAAAACCGGTCCACCACCGTCAGGACCGTGGTGTTTAGGCGAGACGGTGGTAGACCGGTAACGAAGTCCACCGCAATGTGGGACCAGGGACGACGTGGGATGGAGAGTGGCTGCAGGAGACCAGCTGGAGGGCGGTTCGAGGTCTTCCCTCGGGCACAGACGGGACAGGCTCGGACGAACTCGGCAGTGTCCTGAGGCATGGAGGACCACCAAAATCGCTGGCGGAGGAACCGGAGAGTGCGATTGAGGCCGGGATGACATGTGAGCTTAGAGCCATGTGCCCATTGTAACACCTCCGAACGTGCCGCGCCCGGGACGAAGAGCCGATTGGGAGGACCGTCCCCTGGGTCTGGTTCCTCTCTTTGGGCCAGACGAACCCTCTCCTCCACCGGCCAGGAAGCGGCTCCCACGATGCAAGCTGGGGGAATGATCGGCTCGGGAGACAGAGAAGGTGGATCAGGTGAGAATAGTCGTGATAGTGC
This sequence comes from Microchirus variegatus, assembly GCF_963457635.1. Lineage (NCBI taxonomy): Eukaryota > Metazoa > Chordata > Actinopteri > Pleuronectiformes > Soleidae > Microchirus > Microchirus variegatus. The sequence continues at coordinate 18,773,107 of NC_139802.1, forward strand.
GTCCGGTTTAACGTTCCTTGACCCAGGTCGGAAGGTAAGGGTAAAAACAAATCTCCCCAGGAACAGGGCCCAACGTGCCTGTCTGGAGTTGAGACGTTTAGCGTCTCGTAAATAAGATAAGTTTTTATGGTCTGTCCAAACGATAAAAGGAAAAGACGCACCTTCCAACCAATGTCGCCACTCTTGGAGTGCCAGCACGACCGCCAACAGCTCCCTGTTCCCCACGTCATAGTTCGCCTCGGCCGGGGAAAGGCGTCGGCTGAAGAAAGCGCATGGGTGCAGCTTTTGGTCGGCAGGCGAGCGTTGCGAGAGGACGGCCCCAACTCCAGTGTCGGAGGCGTCGACCTCGACAACAAACTGTAGGGAAGGGTCAGGGTGGGAGAGGATAGGTGCAGATGTGAACAGTACCTTGAGTCTCTGGAAGGAATTCTCGGCGTCATCGGACCAGCAGAATGGTTGCAGCGGAGAGGTGAGTCGAGTGAGGGGTCCAGCCACCTTGCTGTAGTCCCGGATGAATCGCCGGTAGAAGTTCGCGAATCCAAGGAATCGCTGCAGCTGCTTTCGGTTGGAGGGGGTCGGCCAGTCCCTCACCGCGCTGATCTTGGCCGGATCTGGAGACAGCTTACCCTGGTCGATAATGAAGCCAAGGAAAGGAACTGATGAAGCGTGGAAGACGCACTTCTCTGCCTTGGCATACAGCTTGTTCTCCAGCAGTCTTTGCAGCACCATGCGGACATGCTGGACGTGTTCCTGCTCGGACTCCGAGAAGATGAGGATGTCATCCAAATACACGAACAGGAATTTGTCCAGCATGTCACGCAGAATGTCGTTGACTAGGTGCTGAAAGACTGCTGGAGCGTTCGTTAATCCAAAAGGCATGACGAGGTATTCAAAATGTCCCATTGGCGTGTTGAAGGCGGTCTTCCATTCATCGCCCTCTCTGATGCGAACCAGATGGTACGCGTTGCGAAGGTCGAGTTTGGAGAATACTTTAGCCTTGCACAGAGGGCTGAAGGCAGCGTCCATGAGCGGCAGCGCGTATTTGTTATGGACCGTGATCTCATTGAGACCACGATAGTCGATACAAGGGCGCAGAGTACCATCCTTCTTCTGCACAAAGAAAAAACCGGCTCCGACAGGGGATGAAGAGGGACGAATGAGACCAGCGGCCAGAGACTGGTTGACATATTCTTCCATGCATGAGCGTTCGGTCTGGGAGAGATTATACAGCCGTCGGGAAGGTAATGTGGACCCCGGAAGCAGGTCAATGCCGCAGTCGTATGGTCGATGGGGAGGAAGAGAGAGAGCCAGGTCCTTGGAGAACACCTCCCCGAGGTCGTGGTACGCCGCCGGAATCGTGGAAAGATCTGGTGGCTTGGGAACCGGAACCGGAGTGGTCGAAGGAGCGGGCAGTGCTGAGCGGAGGCAGCGGGAGTGACATGGAACGCTCCAGCTGGAGAGTTGCCCAGACGACCAGTCGAACCGAGGATTGTGGAGCGCCAACCAGGGCAGACCCAGCACGATCGGGGAGGAAGACGACGGAATCAGGAACAATTGAAGCAGCTCATGGTGGTTGCCGGACAGGACCAGGGCGATGGGTCTGGTGCGATGAGTGACTGTGGCCAGGATCTTGCCGTCGAGGTCGTGGATCTCCTTCGGAGTCTCGAGCGGGATCGTGGGGATCCCGGCCTGGAGGGCAGTGTCCAAGTCCAGGAAACAGTCGTCTGCGCCAGAATCGACCAGACAGGGGAGCGTGATCGACTTCTGATCCCACCGGAGTTGACCTGGGAGGATCACACGTCTCTTTGTGGCACGGGAAACGGCACCGCCTGCCAACACTCCTGCGTGTGTTGGAGGGCTTAGTCCTTTTGGGCGTACTGGACAGTTTGCCCGTTTATGGCCCAGTTCGCCGCAGTAGAGACAGGTCCCGCTTCTCACCCTCACCATCCGCTCCGCGGAGGTGAGTCGAGTACGCCCCAGCTGCATCGGTTCAGGTGAACCAGGAAAGGTAGGAAAAGGAGGCAGAGAAATGGGAGCCGGATTGAGGGGACGTGAGTGGCTAGTGACACGCCGGCTACTCGCCGTTCTCTCTCGATCCCTCTCCCGGATGCGATTATCGAGCATGATACACAAGGCAATGAGTGAATCTAAATCGTGGGCGTCGTTCCGTGTTGCTAGTTCATCGCGTATTTCTCTATTCAGATTTTTAACGAACATAGCGCGCAGCGCCGCGTCGTTCCACGAACTCTCCGCAGCGTGAATGCGGAACTGAATAGAAAAATCAGCCACCGATGAATTACCCTGTCTGGTGTTGATTAGTTTTGAGGAAATATCGGACTCCTGAAGAGAGTGATCGAAAACTTTGCACAACTGGCTGGTGAACGACGAGTAACTAACTGAAGCGGGGGCTGCGTTGGATAGCGTGGCCGTTGCCCACTGAGCGGCTCGCCCCGACAATAGGTTTACCACGAAGGCAATTCTGGCGTTGTCATCGGGGTAGGTGCGTGGTTGTAAGCTAAAAACTAGCGAACATTGAAAAAGGAAGCTTGTGCATTTACCAATCTCCCCGGAGAATCGTTCGGGGATGGGAACAAAAGGTTCCCGCGGCGAACTAGTGGAAGTGGATAAGCTAGCGCTACTAGCCGCAACTACCCGCTCCGCGCTAGCGGACACGGAAGTGGCGGAGGCTACGGGAGGGTTAGCCGACCTAGCAGCATTAGCCATGAGTTCGCGGAGTGAAAGGGAGACCTTCGAAAGCACCTGACTATGGCGCCCGATGAGTACGCCCTGGGCGGAAATAGCCTGCTTACACGCGTCAAAGTCCGCCGGGTCCATGTTGGTCAGATCGTTATGTAATGATTTAGTGGCGTGGACCCGAAAGCAGACGGAGACGGAAAGCTATTTCAAAACAATATAAATTTATTTACAAAATGTGTAACATAAAACGACTTCCCAAAAGTAGGAAGCGATAGAGGATAGATAGAGGAATAGGAGGAAAATTGTCCTTGCAGCTACTGCGGGGGTGACTCGGCAGGTCGGCGGAAATCCAGAGTGGAAACAACTCACGAACGTGGCACAGGAGATCCCAGGAGAATAGGGAGACCGGAACAGCCAAGGAGTTGAAGACCAGCAGGAGACGTGACGACCTGGAGCGGAGACGAACGGGTAAGTAACTTTGTAAGGTAAGTACAACGAGAGAGCTAGCAGCATGTCTTTACCCATGTAAGTTTGAAAACGATCTGACACCGGTGAGGAGAAATGGCTCCGCCTTTAAGCCCTGCTGATTAAACATCTGATGCAGGTGAGGAGGAGCCGCGCAGGTGCAAGTGATCACCGGTGTCTGGGAACTGGGTCAGCCACGCCCCCTGCAGAGTCAGAGGAGAGGGAAAGAGCAGCAGCCACAAAAAACAACACTAATAATAAAATTGAGGAGAAGGTGCAGGTGGAATCGTAACACATCTGGTCAACTTCACACGAAGCTGCACAGTGTGAGAAGTGTGTTGCTCTGGACATGTAGTGTGTAGGTATGTAACAACCAGGTCATTCGGTCTGTTTACCCAGTACTTTACTAGACACTGTCCAGAGCTGCCAGCAGTGAGAAGGGCACGCCGTTGACCCCAAGTCATGGTTCAATGATCTGTAAACTCTGTAGACTCAGGACAGACATTCAGCCACAAACTTAAACTTAAACCTCATCTTTCGATCGTTGATTCCAACGCCAGAAAAGTAAATTTTCATACTATGAATGAGGAAATTGAAGCAAGCAGACAAATGGAGTGTCATTGGAGGTTGAGTAAGGATATGTATGTCAAAGAGTCCAATCTTTCACTAAATTACACTAAGTCTTTCAAAATTGAACAAGCAGAGATGTTCAACCTACATTCCTGTGTAATGAAAATACAGAAACAGCTTCTTTGTACATGTACCTGAACATGAATGTGTGTTTATCACACAATGGAAGCCTCGCTGAACAATTGACACAAATACTTTATGTTGAATTGCCAGTGTTGCTCTTGTGTACAGAGCAGTTACTCTGCAACACCATTTTAAGAAAAGCAGTTTGGTTTTTCTTAAAATCATTAAGCTATTTAGAAATGTTTAGGGCAGGTTTTGTTTTCTAGTTCAACCAATCACATTTGAGCAGGCTTTTGGTGCTTTTTTGCTATTTGGACGGTGTTATGGTCATGTTTTGTTGGTCAAACTCTTAAAGGTGTCCAGTATAGGGGTGAACATTTAATACAAATCAAAATTGCAGTTGGAAACAACGCAGTTAGCAAATCACAAACCATTACATTCTTATTATTGCATTATAGCAGCAGATGAGTAGTTCATATTTCGATGGTATCTCATGTGGTAATCACAACAGTAAATACTGACGAGAAGCTGGACTTAAGCAACTGGGGAAAAAAACATTTTATTTTTTAGCTATAATTTTTGAATATGTGTACTCCTCCTTGGAATACAGAGAAGGGCAAGCAGCCCTTTGAAAGTCCTCAAGCAGAGTCTAAAGTATTATCCAGTGCTGACGTCATTGGGAGGAAGGACTTGATTAACATTTACATTTTTCTAGACAAAGGGGTGGTACAGTCTATCTAGGCAGGTTTCCTTCATACCTGCATAATATGCCTAAGTATTTTAGCACACATCTGTCTTCAGATTGTTTCATTTATCAAGATCTTTGTGTTTAATGGGAGCTAGTGCTTGCTGCTAAAGTTAGATATCCATCCATCCATCCATTATCTACCGCTTCATCCTCCACCAGAGGGTCACGGGGGGTGCTATATCATCCAGAATTCTGATGAACTTATTTAATTATTTGAACTTACTGTAAAGACACAAATGGATCCTACAGTTTCACCCATCTGCTGATGAGTGCTTTTGATTCTGTACTCAGTCTGGTGTCGGATTTGCGTCTGTCATCAAAATCTGAAATGTATGCAGGTCCACAAGCTTTGATGTCTGTGTCCTGTTTCACAAAAGTACAGTCCTAAAGGTCGAAAGACTCGTGATCCTGCTCCCACCATGGCAGCTCGTCTTAAGTGCGATGTTTAAAGGCCCAAAACGGAGACTGTGATGTAATAACGGCTGTGAATCAATGTGTGAATTCTCTAAGGTACACAAACTTAACAGGCCTCACCAAGACATGGGCTTGAGAATAACTGCACCGTGACATCCCATTTTTGTATACATGAGTCTGAATGTATCTCAGTGGCACGTTGACTTATCTGTATGACGCAATCGATCTGTCACAAGAAAACTCAATGGCTTGCATTCAATCAGCGGACGGAGAGCGTGTTGCAGTCAGAGGCATAAAGGCGTTTAAAGATTTGTTTCAGGGTTAGGGTTAGGGTTAGCAGAAAGCAATTACACAATTTAGTGTGCCAAAGTCAAAGGCATGTGTGTAATTGTCGTCTGAATGTCATCGGAGAATGAATCCATCAGTTTTTATGTAATCCTATAAACAACTTAAGTACAAAATAACATGCTGTCGACTTTTTCACAGCATTTTAACTGCAGGCATTTGACCTGAATGAATACATTTCATGATGTCTGAATAAATACTACAAAATGGAAAACAAATATCAGTTCCTCCAAATAATAAATCAACATGTAAACTAAAACTAACATGTTAAGTAAAGGTCATGAAGTTACATGAATCCACTTTTCTTATAACTTATAGAATGATTTGATTACTTAAGATTCTGATGAAGTTTTTTGCCAGTATGTACTTTTTTTTCCTGTTATACATTTATCATTATCTACAATGTAGAAACATATGAAATATCAAGATAATGAAAGATAGAATAGTATATGTGGTATATACATTTAGTAACCAGAACATACCTGTGTAGATATTGCACTTCTTTGAATAACAACAAAGAGGCGGTGGAGGCGACCAAGGAGTAATTTTCAATCTACTGGACCTTTTAAAAAGGTCAGTATTTATCACAGAAAAGGTCTCTCACACATACATGTAGAGAGACCCTTAACATAACTGTGACCATCAAAACTAAATGCCTAACCCAGAGTTAACCTGTAACTGTAATATTAACCTATTTCAAATCCTAACCCTTAAAGCATTAAACCCATTAACCCTCAAAAATCCCTTTAAAGTTGTTAAAGGGATTTTTTGGACAGCCAAAATGTCCTTGATTCTTATGGTTTATATTAGTACACGCACGCAGTTGTTCTTCTGAGGACACTGCATTGACTTAAATTCATTTGGACAGCAATAAAAAAACCTTATCCCTAACCTTAAAACCAAGTCTTAATCTTCAAACAACCTCTTTAAAGTTATGAGGACCGGCCAAAATTCCCTCAAAAAGTCAAAAAAGGCCACATAACGATAGTTTTTAATCAACTTGGCCTCACAGCCTACTAAAGACATGTATACACACGTACAGAAGGACACTCATGGATATGCATAGGTCATTATCTTAACTGTGACCATCAAAACTAAAATGCCTAACCCCGAGTTAACCTAACTGTATTATACCCATTTCAAACCATGACCCTTAAATCATTAAACCTATCAACCCTCATAAATTCCTTTTAAGTTGTGAGGAACGGCCACCTCACAAGATCAAAATGTCCTGAATTCCTATGGGTTATATTGTTTTTTAGCCCTCACAACGATACTACATGGACACTGCATTGACTGAAATCCAGTTGTGCAGCCATAAAAAAAAGTATTATTCCTAACCTTAAAACCAAAGTTTCATCCTCAAACAAACTCTTTAAAGTTGTGAGGAGCAGACAGACTTTATCCTTACAGCCTTATAAAGACATGTGCGCGCACACACACACAAGGTGTTAAAATGTCTGCTCCAGCCAGCAGGGGTACTGCTGAGTATGGGCTTTAATACTCACACACTTGCAAGTCCCCACTTTGCTTAGTATTAAAATAAATCACCGTGTCTTGACATGATTTTAGCTTGATTTAAAGCATGACAAACAGGGGACCTGAAAAATGTCCCCTGTTCAGCGCGGAGTCCCCTGTTTGTTGGTGTGTAACGACACCAAAGTCTCCTGTTCTACTGGTTCACAAGTACAGACACACACACACACACACACACACACACACACACACACACACACACCTGACCTTCATGCTGGTGAAGTTTGGGTAATTTGGATTAAAAGCAGCTGGTCCAGATTCTCTCGTGGCAAACACTGATATCAACCGATGGTCAATGGTGACTTATCACAAGTTCATGAACACTCGCTGTACATTATATCAGACAGTCTGCGGACACAGCAAATTTCACTGATGTCTTTTGTAATAACTTGGCTCAATATCAGGCACCGATGAGACACAACAAAGTCAAAAGTTTACTTTTTTAAAGAGATAAGTTCTGGGGGACGATCTCGATAAAGACTTCACACCCACACACACACACAGAGAAAGTGAGAAGGAAGGATGGCACGCTCCCTCATACTGGGCAGGAAGTGGCTGACAGATGAGCAACACATACAGTAAAGGATATACATATATGGTCCAAAGTCTCCTCATGACTGCACATTCACTCATCAGTGGGTTTTACAAATGCACGTAGTGAGTCACGTGCTGCAGTCAAGCTCTGTTACTCTTTCAGTCTGCAGGTGAATTAAGCAGGCGTATGTCTGCGTGTGTGTGTGTGTGTGTGTGTGTGTGTGTGTGTGTGTGTGTGTGTGTGTGTGTGTGTGTGTGTGTGTGTGCAAGTTTTCCACACAAATAGAAAGCTTTGTGTGGGGGGTTGATGTGCAGAATTGACTTTTGACTGAAAAGAAACTATTTTTATTATTATACACTACCAGTCAAAAGTTTGGACACACTTCCTCATTAAAGTAAATGGAAAGGTGTGTTGACTGGTAGTGTATAATAAAAACTATTATTACATTATTATTATTATATGTTAGACGAGATATTCAAATTAATATTTTGAAATTTAAAAGCTACCCTTTAAGAGATTGGGATTTCTTGATAATCTTTTGTGATGTCATCAGTGGGCAGATTCTTACCAAAACTACCAACTACCAGTCACAATAGAATTGTAGAGATTAAGTTACTAACAGAAACATATTTAGACAATTAGGTCAGGGTTATGATGAGATCCTACATTCATACACCAAATTCCGTTCAAAACGTGGGTTTTTGTGTGTGTTTCCACAATCCAGACAAGCCCAGGAGTAAGGTAAAAATAGCCGGTGAATACAGTCAGGTGCAGAGTCATCGTCTGGTTCCGCTCTGAATATCACATCATGCAAGAAGAAGTCCAGAGAAAAGAGTGGGAAAATGAGGAGGAGGCTGGAACTATGTAAACTATGTGAAGGGGCTTCAGTGGAGCAGTGATGAGGACTGAAAGGAAGCAGGCAGGTGATCAAAGGATGAGCAGGAGGGGGAGGAGGAGGATGAGGAGGAGGGGGAGGAGGAGGATGAGGAGGAGGCGCGTGACGAGGTGTGGGATGTTCTGGCTGGGACCAATGAGCTTAATGTATTTTTCCTAGCAAATGGGCCAAGTGTTTCAGAGAAGAAGGAAAAATATGTCATAGCTGAATCATGTTGATAAACCCTAAATATTTAATATGTATGTAATAAAAAAAAAAAAAAATCTAATTAAGGAAAAGCAATTCCTTTCTTGCCCTGTATCTTAAAACAGAATTTGCTTGTCCAAGGCCGACCCAAGACTTTATGGGACCCTAAGCTGAATTTGATTTGGGGACACCCAAAAATTTCAGGTTGTTCATAATATGTTTTGTAAAAAGATATTTCATTAAATGGAAGAGTTCTTGTTGTTTACAGGTAAGTATTCTTTATTTTACAGGTCCATTAGCTTATACCTTGGGTCGACTCTGTGTTTGTCTAATGGTTCCAAAGCTCTGGTGCGTATGTACATTAGAATACTTAAGATTTTTGTAACATATACTCAACAAAAATATAAACGCATAAACTTGAAATGGTGAACAAAAATAGAATGTCATGACATTTGCTCAGATTCTTGATGGAATGATTTGCTTTGCTCAAACACAGTAGTCCAGTGTCACTTGGACACTCCTATTGACTACAATCTCAGATGGAGTATTTCAACTCACAAGAGTCATGGAGCATGGCAAAGTGATGGTAAACCAGCGTGCGTGACCAGTACACAGACACTCCTTGTGGTCTGGTCAATAAAAGGGCACACCAAAATGTGGACTATCCACCACAGAGGTTTCTATCCACCTCTCTGGTGAATAGAAACGGCAGCTTCTCTGACTTTTGTCCACTCATGAATTCAGATTTAAAAAGTTGAATTGTTTCACGCTGTGATGGATGACAAACGTGACTTGTTTCGAAAAACTTGGGACAATTTGCTCTTTTGTAATTACACGTCCGTTGCCCTGGCTGCTACCGTTGCTAATTCGCTATGTCGCAAGTTGGGTCCTCTTGATTACTGCACATATTGTTAAACAGACGTGGCGGTAATTGAGCGTGACCCAACAGGAACTGGACTGACTGTTCCTGTCACTGTCCCTCAAAGATCTTCCTGTCACAGTGGTGTTCTTAAACGCCTCTGGTGTAATGTCAGTGTCCACAAACGTCACTTGTCTTGGTTCAATTCAAACATGACTTTGAAATTTAAATTAGGGCAGTTAACTTCCCCGATGTTTTAACTTCCTGCTAAAACAGGTCAAAATAACAAGACACAATGTAGGTCTAGGAACAGAATCGTTGAGAAGTGCTACTACATGAGTTATTACGGAAGTGAAAGATGAGACAAGAATGGATTATGTTGGCAGAAAAGGTGTGGCAGGGCTGATCAGAAGGAAGCGTGATGCAACATTGCAGTTGGAATTCCCTTTTCCTTCATCCTGGAGCTACAGTACAGTAGGTCACTAATGCCTCCAGATTTATTAATAAATAATGAGAGGTGCTAATGTCATAAGGAAGTTTCATTACACTCATACGATTCTGGATCAGCGAGTTGATTTTCTGCACGAGTGGAACTCGTAGGTTTCTGATCAGCATAATTCCATTCAGAAAGTCTAGAATGTCACATGCTTGATTCATAACCTCAATCTCATGCTTTCAACTTTTTATTTTATTTTTTATTTAACCTTTATTTAACCAGATAAAAGACCCATTGAGATCAAGCTCTCTTTCACAAGGATGACCTGGCCAAGAAAGGCAGCAGCACACGTCACAGTTAAATAAGAAACAGGGAGGCAACAGTTACACAACATTGAACATTGAAAAAAACATTGAAATATGAGAGTGCAACTACTAGATAAACATATAACGTGCAGGAGTTGTGGTCGCAGTAACAATTTAAGAACATAGACCCTGTTCATTGGATTTCTGTTGTCTGCCTTTTAAGATGCAGCAGAAAGCTCCCAGTGAAATGAAAGATTGCAATTTAAGTTCAATTTGGAGGGTATTCAAAGCAGAGGGGGCAGAGAAACTGAAAGATTTTTTTTCCCAATTTGGGTCCGAACGCATGGAGCGGACAAGTGCAAAATGTCAATGGAACGTAAGGCATAATGGCTTCTGGTTCTCTGAAGAAAAGTGCTTGAATAGGTAGGAACCAAGCCGAGAAGAGTCTTATAGACCAGAGTCATCTGGTGTGTGTACCCGTCTCATCTCCTCTCGGGGGGCAGGCATTGTCACGTCCGACCTGCCGTTTCCCTGGGTGTCAGTGCCACCATCAGGTGTTCATCAGCTGGTCAAATCTGCCCCAGCGCGACTGTACAATACACCTAACTCTAATCAGTCATCTTACTGCTGTCTTTTTCTGTCATAGTTCTCTCCTTCTGCTGTCATCACTGACCTCCGTCTACCCTTCACCGCCAAGTCTCTACAGTCTCACCTGATTCTTCATCCTTCATTAGCCTCATCAGGTCACTAAAAGAGCATGGACACCTGAGCCAAGCCTGTCAGGACCCAACTGGACCTAACAGGACTTGGCTGAGGATGAGTTTGAATTGAAAATACAGTGTAAACCATTAATAAGTAGATGTACACTACCAGTCATAAGTAGAACACCCCAAATGTTCAATTTTTTTTATTGAAATTCAAGCCATTTAAGTCCTTTGAATAGCTTTAAATGGTACAAAGGTAAGTAGTGAGCTGCTAGAGGTTAACAAAAAAAAGGTGAGGTTACCCAAAAACAAAAAGAAGAAAGTGAAGGTGTCAGTGAGTAGAAGTTTCCTGACAGGAAGAGGTCTGGCAGACCTAAAGCCACAACAGAATCAGAAGACAAGTTTCTGAGAGTCACCAGGTTACGTGATAGGCAGCTCATCATCATCACCATCCTTTCACCTAGGGTGAGGGTTACTCGACGGCTTACAAAACTCTTGTGTGATGAACCGAATATTTCAAACTTTGATTCATCAGTCCATAACACCTTCTCTCAGACTTCTGTAGTCCTTTGGCGTGTTTCATGGCCCAGACAAGCCTCTTCTTCTTATTCGGACGTCTTAGCGTTGGCTTTCTTGCTGCAACTCGACCGTTCAAACCTGCAACTTGAAGTCTTCTCTTCACAGTTGAAACTGAACTTGCTTACTACGACCACTATTGAGCTGTGATTGAAGCTGTTGTCTTGCGAGCCGCCTATGACGCAAGCTGTTGATTCTCAGGAAATTGTCTTCTGATTCTGGTGTAGCTTTGGGTTTGCAAGACCTCTTCCTGTCAGAGTTTGCTATTTGATGGTGGAGGAAACTGTACTCACTGACACCTTGACTTTCTTCTTTTCGTGTTTAGGTAACCTTAACCTCTAGCAGTTCACTACCTACATTTGTAACATTTCAAGCTATTCATTGGACTTGAATGGCTTGAATTTCAATAAAAAAGGGAAAAGTTGGTTAAAACTTTTGACCGGTAGGGTATAACAAGTAAAATAGCATGTTTCTGTTTAGAATTGGGGTTCTGAATCACCTCCAGGTGCGATGCTTCCGTTTCAATTCAAAATCAACCACAATGGTTGGATTGTGTGAATAGTTACAGTTCAACAAGAGAGAAAAGCTGCGGATAATTCCTAAGATGTGTAACTTGCATGTCTATGGGACCAGTAGTTGCTTCCTCCTGTATGTAACCATAACTTTTGACATTTACCGTAACCATGAATAAAGACTAACCACCACCTGTGTGACATTCAGAGTACCACATCCACGCGGAAACGAAAGGAGGCGTGAACTATCTTTTTCTTTGTAATTTTGAAAAAAGTTTCCTGCGAACACCGCGTGACAACATCACAGAAATGGAGACAGAATGGACCGAGCCAGCAGAAAGAAAGAAAAGAAAGAAGCCAACTTTGTGACTTTATTCAGTGACTTTAAAGACCCCCAAGTGAGCTTCAGCTGTCGACAGAGCGACAGAGAGAAACACTGTGACCACACAGTCAACACAGTCACAGTCAAGAACGAGCTGTGGATGTTCAGCGCAGCTGACCGCGTGCCGAACAATCACCGATCTGTTCATTCAAGTAAAAATCATGTCTGTGAAAATAGGTTTTGTTTTCTTTCTCTCTTTATTTTACGATTCAGTTTCACTGTTCATCCTCAGAACTTGTTTTTTTTTTTCTCTTCACTCCCGTGTCTGAAGTCCCTGAGGTCAGGACATGATCGAGTGATATCTAGCTTCTTTTCAGGCTGACTTTGGCCGCTTTTCATTGACAGGATTTGGCAACACTGCCAAGCTACAATCTCCAAACACAAGAGTGTGATGACAACGACGACAGAGATAGGGACAGTGAATGACTTTGACCTAATAGTAGCATGATAGTTGTTGTCTACACATGAACCCAAGGGGGCGGCATTTTGAAATGTCCCCTAACCCTTGAAACCCTAACCCTTGAAAGGATTACCCTAACCCTTGAAACCCTAACCTTTGAAACCCTAACCCTAACCCTTGACCCTAACTCTGTCTGGTTCGGGTTGGATTTGGCCAATATTCCCTTGGGTTTAGATAGAAAATGTGGCCCTGAAAATGCATCACATACTGTTGGAAGTAATATTATGGTAATACCGTCTTATTTCTGTGTATTCACAAATATTTTACTGTAATATTATATTCTTAGTGCTACACTACGACCATTGTTACACAATGTATTTCCTTAAAAACGACTTCCTTATTACAAAATGATCCCCATGTTGTCATTGTACTGTAAAGTGTTGCCAACTGGGTTTATATGTAGTTTCTGCTGCTTTAAAAGGTCTAGTGTATAACATTTAGCAGAGATAATATATATGTTATATAGAATTAGTTATATATAAGTGTACAATTGCTTTAAGATACAAACTCTCAAAGCTTTAAATGATCCCATTTATATGTATTTTAGGCTACAGGCTGACTTTATGGACGCTAAAAGACAACACAAGCTCACTTTTTAAATCCTTGATATATTCAATTTGACAAACACCATGAGTTATAAATAACATGTATGTATTTTTTTTAATCTGTAAACACACAAATGCCATCTACAACTGGGCTCCTACTGGACAATACCTGCTTAACATGTTTTCCTTTCCATCTTTTTTAACACCTCTAAATAGGAACACAATTTTATAAACTTGTCATCATGTTCTGTGGATGAAGACCTGAAACACTGATTATGACCATTAAATCACCATTGACCTTCTAAAGCAAGTGAGAAGCAGACTTTTTCCCCCCCATAGACCTCTATTCAAAGGGAATTATTTTGGCAACCAGCAGAGTCGCCCCCTGGTGGCCTACTCTCCGGACTTCACTTTTCACACCATTAGAATATGCCGATTTATATAGAGATAAGAGACTATAGTTTTGAAGCAAATACAGTTTTATTTTTTTTCAATTTGCCATTGTAGTTCCCTGCGGAGTTAAAATCTGCAATCTCACCATTAGATGTCAGCAAATGTTTACACACTGGACCTTTAAAGTTGTTTCTACTGTTGTAATTATTATTTGTGCAATTCATGGTGGTCAATGACAGCGTGAGCCACCTGTAACTCAGACAAGAGACAGTGCTGCTGCTGCTGGAGGGGAAACGCATCCAAATGAATCGGCTCCCCCCCCTTCCCCCACCCCCACCCCACCATTGGTTCAACCCAGCCCCGCCTCCCCGCTCTTCATAACGCATGCACTGGAGTAGCAGTCGCCACAGGACGCAGAAGACGACGACGACTATAGAGGCTGGTTCCGCTCCACAGATTGGATGCTCCACACTGAGTTTTTTTAGAGAGACGCACAGCACAGAGCGGACGCTGAGTCAGTCAGACACACACACACACACACACACACAACAAGGAGGGTGAAAGCAGCAGGATCACTTTATACCGGCATACAGCGCGTGCTCTTTCGCACACACACACACACACACACACACACCCTCAGGCTGTGGAATCAATGAGCGCAGAGTCACGCCGGTGCGTAAAGTTGGTGAGCTGATCCCTTCTCTCGCTTCCATTTATTCCTGAGGTTTTTTTTTTGCGGAGCAGCGCAGCGCTGCTGAAGTCCCGGCTTCAGCGGAGCTTTCACACCGATCCCAGCGTCTTTGTCTGTGGATGAGCCGGTCTGCGTGGATGGTTAAAGCTTTCTATAGCAGCGCACTGGAAGTCTCCCTGTGAACGAGCCACACGCGTGGATAAGAAAATGGATTTGCTGTTGCTATAGCGAAGAATCACTGCTATTTTTGAGTATTTATTTTTATAAGATTTGTGGATTTTTTTTTTTGTTATCCCCCCCTCCAATTTATTTTTTGACGCAAAGCCCGCAGAGGTTTCAGAACTCATCGTGTGGAATTACAACCATGAACATTGTTGTCACTTTGCTACAAATCCTGTGGGCAGCGCTTTTTTACCTGTCCAGTGTAAAGGTGAGTGTGTCACTTTATATGCATCTACACACACACAAACATACACATACACACACACGCGTACACGTGCCTTCTATTTGATTCGGACTTTGATGACGCATGTGATTGAACAGTACGCAAATGGTACGTCTTCAGCGCACTCAAAACAAATGGAACAAGTTCATTTTAGACAGCTTGTCTGTGTGAGGGGAAACTGTCATCCTCTATACAACACACACACACACACACACACACACTAAACCAGACTGTATTTAAATATCTCTACATTTAAGGTTGGTTCTGTCCAGAGTCAGTGACAAAGTGTGTATCCCGAGTGTGTTTTTTGATTTAAGAAGACAACCTTTACATTTCGGCGATGTTCATGTTTATGTTTACATTATTAGTAGTTAATAACACAGAGAAAGAAGTTTGCTCGAAGGCATAAAGCGCGCAGACGGACATAATAAGTCCAGTAATAAAAAAGCTGCTGGCTTTAGAATCTTTCAAAAGTTTCTCAGTCATTATCAATGCCATTGATGTGAATACATCCGGGAGGGAGAGCATTAAGTGAGATTTGAGTGAATGGGGTTTCTGGAGGCGCGCCTTCCTCCTCCTCCTCCTCCTCCTCCTCTTCTTCAGATGAATGGAGTTTGAACAGTGAACAGTCAGTTTTGTTCTCACGCTGCTGCTCAGCCTCAGACCCGGTTTCTCCTGTCCCACCGCCCTTCACGGTGTCCACCTCGTTTCCACGCAGGCTGATCCGTTTTTCTCACGCAATATCTGCGCGGGTTACACCAGCCACACAAGGTGCGCGCAGATCTCTCGCTCTCTCTCTCTCCCTTCCTCTCTCTCTCTCTGTGTGTGTGTGTGTGTGTGTGTGTGTGTCCGCGCTAATTGTTGCCAACCCGTCACAACATCAGACAGAGACCCCGGTGGTTCCTGTCAGAAACTTTTCAAAATAAAAAGTAAAAAATCACATGTTTGTTGCGATAGAAGGTGACACCATGTAAACAATGTCACGCCACCACCGTTATAGAGATTTGACTGACACAAATGATGTGGTGTAACGTGTGTGTGTGTTTTATTCACGCTTCAGTTCAATACCCACTGTAATAGTGATGCAACTACTTTAGTCTGTCTGTTAGTCTGTCCAGTGATCTCAGTGCTTCTCAAACCTTATTTGAGATTATATATATATATATATATATATATATATATATATATATATATATATATATATATATATATATATATAATGTGTTTGCATATGTGTTTTCATTTGTTTCATTTGACACATTTACCTTTATCCTCAATTCTTTAAAACCTGGAATTTGGGCTGCAATAGTGATTATTCATTGACTTCTAAATGTATCCCTAAGTATTTTAAATAATTTGTTTTGAGTGTTGTTATTTTTTAAATAAAATTGTGGGGGGTTTTTTTAAGAAAAAAAGAGGGGAAAAAAACCAACACTCCAAAGTACCAAGTTACAATAGAATCAGCAGCTTTATTATTGCATACATGGACAATGCATACGGACCTATGTGTGCGTGCGTCTTTATGCTTATCTAAAACAAGTCCTTGCATTGCTTGTGTAACGTATGCTGTTTAAATGGAACGATCTTATTTTCTCCCTGGTGAACATGAATCCTCATTAAAGTGTTTATTTTTGTGTTGACACTTTATTGTTCCCCAGCTGCTTGTTACTATGTGACAGAGCTGATGAATGAATGGGGTGTTAAGCTGGTAACATGGAGGCTTTTTATGTTGGGAAACCTTGTATTTATTATATAACAATAATAATAATAATGATGATGACATTATGTTTTATAAAGGTTGTGGTTTAACCCTCGGATGAATGTGTATCTCTTACAGACTGCCAGCATTAACAAAGTGGAGAAGAGTAAAAATGAGGGTAAGTGTTTTTTTTTTCTTTATCACACTTGTTTTAGTTTTCTTTGTCTCTCTGTGTGTGAGTGCAGGACAGAGGACTGTACGGCCACCTTGTGGCCATGTGGGGAAATGATAGTTTCTTAAAACATGGAAAGATTGACAGGTGAAAAAAACCCAAGGTGTTTTGTTTTGTTTTGTTCTCTCTTTTGTATTAGCTGGGATGTTTTCTCTGCGGAGAACAAACAGGAAGCGAAGGTCTCACGTTAGACTTTGGAGTTGTCATAAAAGCACTTTTACTTTGTGAATGTGCCTGTTGAGGCCACAACACACTGAACACTCTGCCTTGCCCTTGGCGCGTGTTCGCTTGGCTGTGATGCTGTCGTGTTATTAAGGTCACGGTCAGCCCTGTCGGAAGGTGATGAATGGAGACGCGGATGAGTCACAACAAACAGTTTGCCGTGGACACAGGTTGTTAGTGTTGGAATATGTGCAAAAACTCCGCCATCTGCACGCGGCTGACCTTCACACACCCACAGTCAGGAGACCAGAGCACCTGTCAGACACTGTCATGTGCTCTCAGATAAGACCGTGGCCTGATTACACCAGCTGGAGAACGAGAGAGAGCTCTTAACCCTTGCTGATATCACGTTTGTACACAAATCGAATTGAAGACTGTAACTGAAATGAAGTAATAAAATATAAAGTATTACACAAGTGAGTTCAGGTCGAGGCGTAGGTGTTACGCGTTTCGTGTGTATGCTAACTCTGCTTTTAATGTCACTTGTGGATGAAAACATGATAATTAAACTGCCCTTGTTTTCTTTTTCTTTGTTTTAGTCATCCCTCTACTTGAAGTTTTCACCAAGAGTTTGTGTCAGTCCAGGGAGGTGTTGGTGGACATCTCCCACGAATATCCGGACGACACGGAGCACACCTACATCCCGTCGTGCGTGGTCCTTAACCGCTGCGGCGGCTACTGCAGCGACGAAGCGATGGAGTGCGTGCCCACGGAAACTCGCAATGTCACATTGCAGGTGAGGAGAGGCCTGCGTTGTCGTTTCCACTCAAGTTAATGAGGCGTTGCCACATAATCGGTGTCTCACGTGCAGTGTCTTTTCTGGTTTGTGTCACTTTGTAAACCGTTTCGTTCCTCTGCGGCAAAGTCTGTAGAGAAAACGTTGTTAGTCGAAGACATTCACAATGGTTGGTTGTTTCAAACACTGACTTCGAAAAGTAACGTGTGTGGATTTAATCGTGGAGCCAGCAGTGGATCGATAGCCGTGTGTTCTGTGATGTAAAATCGCATGTCTTCTGAATGGACTTTGGTGCGGGAATTGAGCAGATAACAATTCAGACATCTTCCCCTTAAACTGGCATAGATTTGACTTTGTGTCACTACCTCATACAAACAAATACATTCTCATTTTGAAGACCAAAGGCGTAGTTTGAGTCGATTATCGAGCTTCTTCTGCGTCCACCAACGTCACCTCATTGTCTTTATCAGTGGAAACAGATGCGCTTTATTTTATTACGCAACTGAATTTCCATTTCCATTTCATTATGTTATTAAAATGCAGATCCAATATTTGGCAGCATAGATTATCAGATTTGTCTTATTTTGTTTTTATAGTGTCAGGCAGGCAGTTTTTTTTTTCCAATTTGGAAGCAGAGCAGAGAAAGTGACGAGGAAGAGCCATGGCATCTCAGATATGTTGTTTACTTCAGTGCGTCAGCGTTTACAGCGACATGCGTGAGGTCAATGCCCCCCCCCCCCCCCCGGACTTCGCACTGGAGAGGTGGCACATGCAGCGACACAGACACAGCTCAGGGTCTGCGGTGTTTAGACTGCGCGTCAGAATCTAAACCTCGCCTTGTTTGTGTCCTCTGTTTCCCATCAAGGTAATGCAGGTTCGATCGATGGTGTCGAAACACCCCATTCACTTAAGCTTCACAGAGCATCAAGCGTGTGAATGCAGGTAAGCAAACATCGCGCACGCACGTGAACAGCAATAAAGTGAAAGCAGACATCTAACTAAATCATTTCCACCTTCTTCTTTTTTTTTTTAAACTCCAGACTAAAGCCAGATGTTCGAGTAAAGAAAGAATAGTAAGTACATCTTTGATTGTGACTCTGTTTGTTGTTGCTTTTTTTTCTGCTCTGTCATCAACCCTGAAGGATTTTGAAGGGTAGGATGGAAGTTTTTAGGTAAAAATGTCCTTGAAGTTGATTAATGACTTGTGTAACTGAGTGCAGACGTTTCTCTGTGATGGTCCTCGTGTTGGCCTGCACATGATTAGACCAGGATGTTCATCAGCTGTAAAGCAGTCATCGATTATTTTTTTCAATCAGAAGATGCCAGAAAATGGAAAAAAAAATAAACAAATTGTTGAGTAGTCAGTTGGATATTCCCTGTACTATTCAGTAGATTTTGCAACATGCATATAAAACACTACCGTTCAAATGTTTGGGGTCACCTATACAACTTGTTTGTGTTTTCCATTAAAAGTCACTTTTTTTAATTCATCAAAAGAGTTGCAAAATGAATAGAAAATATAGTCAAGATTAGAAATAATGATTTTTATTCAAAATAAAGAACCAGCAAAACTGTTTTCAGCTGTGCTAACATCATTGCACAAGAGTTTTCAAGGGTTTTCTAATCATCCAATAGCCTTCTAACACCATTAGAAAACACAATGTACTATTAGAACACTGGAAATGGGCCTCTATACACCTATGTGCATATTCCATTAAAAACCAGACGTTTGCAGCTAGAATAGTTGTTTACCACATTAACAATGTATAGAGTGTATTTCTGATTAATTTAATGTTATAATCATTGAAAAAATAAGGACATTTCTAAGTGACACCTTACATTTGAACAGTAGTGTATATTTTTATTGGCATAGAACAAATAAGAAATAGAACAATTAACTGGTGACTTTGCGATTAGCGATATGGATCATTTAAATGTTCATATTTAAAAAAATACTTAAAAACTGCAGTTACGTAATATAAGAGAATTATGATAAATCACGAGGTCTTTGAACAGCTGCAGTCCTCAACTCCCCCTTGTGGTGGTCGAGGACTGTGTGTTGGCAAGTTACCCAGAATTGTCCCGTGAAATATGAATAAATTTTTCATTAATGTTAATAATTCAAATGATCCCAATCCATCCATCTTCTACCACTTTATCCTCCACACGAGCGTTGTGCATAATGGACAGGTAGAGGAGGTTTTTTACTCTTACTTACACTATCTTTATAGGACTCTTCCACTTTGAGCACGCTCTTCTTTTTCTTTTTTTTTTATGGCGGCCAATTAAGTGCTTTACGGCGCGGCCATAACGGCGTGACTCACTTGAGACGCGGCCAACCCCGACTCTCAGACCACCCATCGACGTCTGCACTCTGACTCCGTTTGCACAAACCTGAACCCTCGGCGACTTCCGCGTGTCTAATCATAGCAACAGGTGTCACAGGCAGTCAGCCTATTTTATTTTTATTTTTAGAGATTTAAAAAGAGGATGAGCCCCGGAGACGAGCTGAGGTGGTGGAGAGAATTCACTCGCTGTCACAGCTGACATACGAATGTGTGTTTGTACGGTTTCTCTCTCTCTGTGTGTGTGTGTGTGTGTGTGTGAGGCTTCTCAGCAGGAGGTCAGCTTGTTTAATTGGATAAGGAAGAGAGTGTGTGTGTGTGTGTGTATGGAATCGTGGCGTGGTGCCTTAAATCCTGACGTACTGGTGGAGGAGAGATGAGATCATGTTAGCTAAGTCATGGGGCTGAGCCTCCCTCCAGCCTCGCTCGATGCCTGCCTGTTCCTGTGCACGTAGGCAGCTGCTCTCTTCCCTGCAGCAGGGTGGAGCGGAGCGGAGCGGTCATACGCTCCCATTACAGGAAATATCGATCCTGATACACCTGACCCAGAGCTAATCCTGAGGATCAATATCCAGGCATGCTAATGAGGAGACAGCTCCTCTGTTGATTTATTGCCTCTTGTTATCGTGTACAGATATTGATTCAGCCCCACCAATACTCTATGCTTTCAACTAGTTTAACTATTTTCCCAAGGAGCATATATGCTGCACTCTTAGAAATAAAAGTGCTGAGTAGAACCATATAAGGTTCTTCGGCTTGTCCTCATAGGAGAAGCCTTTTTGTCTCCAGGTGGAGGGTTCCACCAAGAACCTGTTTAAAATCCTTTATTCAGGAAAGGGGTTTTAAAGGGTTCTCTGTATCAAAATGGTTCTTACTGGAACCATTAGTGTTACCAATAACCCTTGAAAAACCCTTTCTTCTGGAAAGGGTTTTTCAGAAGCAAATGGTTCCAGGTAGAACCTCAGCCCTTGTAGAAGGACAATTTTGGAACCCTTATTTCTAAGAGTGTGCTAAAGGTTACAATAAATGAATACCAGAAGCAGCAGGGATGACATGTTGTCTAAGTCTGTCTTTAAGTCAGCCAAATCAGTGCCATCACACATATCTCATCATTTCTCTCCCCCTACATTGATATTTCATTAAATTTCATCCCTCGAATCAACATTAAAGAGAAACATTACACAAGAGCGAGCTCACTGTATGTGTGTGTGTGTGTGTGTGTGTGTGTATGTACGTGTGTTCACATGTGGCCTTATGTAAGAGGAGAATCAGAGCCAGAGTGAATCAAAAACATTTGTGTTAGTGTCAGCGCGATATCTCTCTTATGGAAGGACGTGTCTCTCAGTAAAAAAGCAACAAAGAAAAGATGAAAACCCAGCAGGAATAAGATGAAAAATCAGCATGAGTTATAATTATCTGATAAAAAAAAGTAAAAAAAAGAGAGGAAAGGGGCCAAAATATCAGAGATAAAAGAGATTAGAACCCACAGTTGTGATAACTGATGTACCAAATAACAACAGTGAAAGTGAAGTTGCTGTGGTGTTTTTGTGTTGCTCTGCAGTCGGCTGCACTTGTTGTTGCTTTCCCCTCCAGGTTAGGGGCTTTGTTTTAAATGTTAGAAACCGCATCAGGTACAGTCCATAAATAAAGCACACATGTGCCGTGTGGCGCATGTGTGTGTGTGTGTGTGTGCGCAGTGTTATCGTGCAAGCCTTGAGACAATGACTGATAGCCTGTGCTTTGGCCTGCTTTACTCCTGTTTTCCTTACAGCTCCAGAAAGCGATATAGAATCTATCCTTGTGTTTTGGCAAATCAGTTTTTCGATGAGACAAAGCATATTTCTTTGTTGCTACTTAGTAACTCCATCAATACTATCGGCTTATATCCTTGTTGTGTCTTTATTGTGACCTTGTGTATCATAAGCTGAGTTCTGAAACAGATTGTCTGTCTCAGCCTTGACCCTTTTTCACTGATCTGATCACGAGTGTTCAGATCTGAACTCCTGCGCGTGTCCTGAATGCATCTTAAGATCTGGTCAAGAGAAGGTTCTGGGATGTGTGTCCACATTCTTTTACATTGAAATCCGCGTCCTCCGCTGGCGTCGTCTTACCCGAAATTACACTTTTCAACACCCATACGTTGATTTATTTGTCGCTGCGGCCACTATTTACACATGACACGTGTGCAGTCAACAGAAATGCAGACTTTCCTCTGAGTGTCATTTGAGATTCGATTAAAACAAGAACAGGGGGAAACTTATTCGCTCGTTCAAGTCTGATCTGGGCATTTAATGTTCATTCTGCGCCCGAACATCAGTCATTTACCGTTAAAGGTTGATTTGCTTCAGTTGGCCGTTTGCTCGTGGCTCTCCGGTGATGATTAAACCCTGTTTCCCTTCCTTTAATACAATGTTATTTGTTTTTTTGCCGAATGTCAGGGCTGAATATTTATTTAGCGGTGGAAGGGCAGAATCAGGAAATACATCATTTCGAGTTTTATTCATTTTATTTTCGTTGACCTGTGAGTGTAGGTAGGATGATGTCACCATTTATGAAAATGTTGGTACTAGTCCTCTGGCTGCTAGAGTGCAAGAGGAGAGTGTGTTTGTGTGTAATGGGGTGGTAGGGATGTTGCATGAATGTCTGTCTCTGCCCTTTCTGCAGAATTCGCTTTATAGCTTAGACCTCTCTCTCTCTCTCTCTCACTCCCTCCCTCCCTCTCTTTTTTCTTCCCTTGCAGCCACTGTGTGCCTTGCTCAGAGAGAAGAAAGCGCTTGTATGTGCAGGACCCTCTCACCTGTAAATGCTCCTGCAAATTCACACAATTAGACTGCAAGTCCAGACAACTTGAGTTAAACGAAAGAACTTGCAGGTTTGTTTACCGTAAACCTCTCACAAGAAAAACAACTCCATGTGCCATGAATCCCACGTTTTTCTTTTTCTTTCTTTCCTCCTGTTGACCCCAATCTCTGTTGCCCCAGCATGGATGGATTCTCCCCCTCCTGCCGAGAAACGCATGCTTCTCCCTGCTGTGTTGATGTTGTGTCGTGTCGTGTTTGTCGATTGAAAACGTAGCAGCTCTGTGTTTCTCTGCATTGTCTCCTGTCAGAAGTGTTGTTTTAATTCACTCTTAAAATCTGTAGTCCTTCATTGGTTCCTAAAACACTTTTCTTAGTTGTTGGAATCCTCTTTACGTCCTGACAGACATCTATAAATAATCTAGAATCTCGAAAAGAAAGAAAGAAAAGGAAACAATCTGATGTAAAAACACTCAGCAACTTTGGGATGTTTGCTTCATCCACATTTCTCTTCACTATCTGGCTTTTCACACAGTTTTGGTTTAGTCCAGGTTTTTTAAGCACAAATGAGGCCAACACTATTTTATTTGCAGTGCCCGAAACATTGAAGACTGCCCGTAAAATTGTATAAATGGTTTATAATGAATCCATTTAGTTTAGCTCTTGATAAATGGTAAATAAGAAGGGCAATGGTTATTTGTCGCCAAATAACGAGTCCACATGTATCTGCAATCATTCATATAGAATGTCAGCTTCTGACATTGAATAACCTTTCTGGCATTTAACCTCCATCAGGGTAACGTAATAGTCAAAAGTGTAATTTATCTTGTCAAATTAAGAAATTTGACAGTGTTGAATAAGCGTGGCATTTTCCACATGCTTTAACTGGTGTTATAATATCGTGCTGTTAGAGGACACTGTAACTAAGCAGTGCTAAGCAGATCTTGCCAATACTGAGAACGTGTCAATGAAGGCCAACTATAATTTAACTATAAACCATGT
Organism: Microchirus variegatus; assembly: GCF_963457635.1. NCBI lineage: Eukaryota > Metazoa > Chordata > Actinopteri > Pleuronectiformes > Soleidae > Microchirus > Microchirus variegatus. The sequence continues at coordinate 18,796,963 of NC_139802.1, forward strand.
GTAAATCCTTTGGCGGTGTCCACTTTGTTAATGCAAGAGCAAGTTTCTCATTTTGCTCTTAACAGTTCGCAGACGTCGCCAGCTTTTCCCCCCAGAGCTTTCATTGTCATCATCGTTTGAGATCCATTGATTTTTAAAAAGAAAAAAAACCTGATGAAGAACATAAGTCGAGGCTGAAAAGAATTAGCAAGAACTGTTAGATCCTAATGTCGCTAAGAGGAGTATAAAAACATTTTTCCATTGGGGTTTTTGGACACCATAAAAACACTAGAGTCGATTATTGGCATGCGAGCGAATCGTGCGTGCCGTTGACACTCGATACTGTCATAGTTTGGCGTTGAGCAGAAGCCCATCGCGTGCATCACCGAGCCCATAGATAGGTGCAGACACTGCCGTCCTTCGGTTAACAAGGCTGCGTTTCACGACCTCCACTGACCCCCGTCACCTTCCACGGCCTCTGACCCTTCAGGGCCCCCCACACTGAGCCACACACTTCTGCAGCGGGAGTGAATGACATGATTCAGTCTGGGTGGTTCAGGAAAAAGGTGGTGGAGGAGGAGACCTGAGGCTGAGAGGTGGGGGTTGGTTGTGGAGTGTTTTCACCGGGGCCAATCCACTCCACACACTCCACAGTTCCTGCTATAGTTGAGCCCCATGAATCCTGTCACGAAACAAAGTGATTTCAGACCAGTGTTGGGCAGTTATATAACTATCTACGACTGTTCAAAATAGGGGTCACCTATACAATTTTTGTTGTGTTTTCCATTAAAGTCACACTTTTATTAATAAAAAATATTTTCATTCAAATGAATAGAAAATATAGTCAAGACATTGACAAGATTAGATATAATGATTTTTATTCAGAATAATAATTTTGCCCTTTCGTCAAAGAACCAGCAAAACTGTGCTAACATCATTGCACAAGGGTTTTCAATAGTTTTCAATAGTCTTCTAACTCCATTAGCAAACACAATGTACCATTAGAACACTGGAAATGGGCCTCTATACACCTATGTACATATTCTATTAAAAAACAGACATTTGCAGCTAGAATAGTCGTTTACCACATTAACAATGTATAGAGTGTATTTCTGATTCATTTAATGTTAGATTCAAGTGCTTTTCCTTCGAAAATAAGGACATTTCTAAGTGAGCCCAAACCTTTGAGCGATAGTGTACGTCACTTTACCAAATAAAAGCAGTAGTTTAAGGATAACACTGTGTTGTTGAATCACTAGATCATGATTGGATGAATGGATATAGTCCCAAAAGAAACTTCACTCCTTGGTTGTACTTTATAAAAGTAATCTAAAGTAATAGTTTTACTTCCTAACGTATGGGGTAACGTATAATGCATAACCTACTTATTACAGTCACTTAGTAACTTGCTCAACACGACATAACACCGGAGAATAGGAAGTATATTTTAAAACGGGCGGCAAAAGCACCAGGTGGTGGACACTGACCCAGACCTACCCTCTCCACCTGTCTCACACACACATGGACACACACACTGAGCACTTCTACTTCCTGTGCTGCTCGTCTTCTTATTTTGTTGTTGTTGTTGATTTGTTGTTGTTGTTTTTTTTTCGGCATGGACGTGTTTTGAGCACAAGTCATCATCTGTAATGAGCCCTTTTCCGGAAAACCAGTTTGATGATTGTTGCTAAACTCGATTTTCGTCTCTCCCTCTCCCGCAGATGTGAGAAGCCGAGGAGGTGAGACCAGTGACACTGTTATGAAGGAATTCTTTTCTTAGCACAGCACTTTGAAACCTGAGGATGCATTCCCTGCAAGGACATAAAAAAAATAAATGACAACGCAAGACAGGACATTCTGGACGTCAGATTTGCCACTCTCCGCATAAGGATATTTATATATATAAATATATATGTGTGTACATAAACTATTAAGTACCATGACAATGTGTAATGCTGCTATATGAAGAAACTATTTAAAAACAAAACGAATGCGCCGCCGGCGCGTGAATGGGAAGAGGTCTTGGTTGTGTTCTGCCCCGTTGGGTTGAACTGGGAGAAAAAATCTTTTTTTATTATTGTTATTTGATGTAACACTTCACTGGATGCTGGTCTGCTGTGGATATTTCGAAGTAAACCGAGTGATTTGCAACCTTCATGGAGGCAGACGCCAAATTTGCCGCTGAACTCTCGCAAGAAGAGACTGACGGGAGGGTGGGGGGGGGGACAGAGGGAAGGAATGTCGGACTTAAACTAAGCGGCATGTTCCAAAAAAAACAACAACTGTAAAAACTCTGTGACTTGATGGGACGTTTATGTTTTTGTGTCCTGGTGTGAAAGCACACACCGAAAGAGTTCTCTCTCCGTGTTTCCTGAAGTGACTGTATACACAGGATAATGTGAAGGTGACTTTCTTCCCCACGTGGAGCGGGGGGTGGGGGGTGGGGGGGGTTACATGATGATTAATCGCTTAAACAGGTCAGATTCCTTGTAGGCAAGAGGAAAAAACGCATTTTGGGGCCAGAACTCGTCACAGGTTTCCATTGATAGTTTTTGAGCAGGTGTTACTGTCAAAAAAAAGTCGGACTAAAGCACCCAGATAATGTGATTGGGAGTCGATTAACTAACGCACGTGTGCGTTCATTTGGACCAGAGTTGGATCTCTGAAACACAGAAATAACACAAGTTACTACGTAGAAGAAAAGGACGACAGCGGCGACAAGGAGAACCAACCAACCACCGAGTGTAGTGGAGGTGGTCACGCTTCATTTGATAAATCCATTCCCCACTAGTGCATGTCTCCTGCAGCTTGACTCAACCATTCATTCAAACATACTCATGGATCGACTTTTTAATGGATCTATATTCAAACGCAGGTAGCTGTTAATAGAGACAAGCTCAAACAAAACCAAAACGTGGTGGTGGATTCAGTAGTAAACGGAGAATTCAAAAGTCAAGCCCCAAAATATTAGCCGTTGCCGCTCAGAAGCTGATTCATAATAAGCCAATGAGTTTCAAGAACGCTTGATAATCTTTTTTTTTTCAGTGGTCACTGTGGTCATTTCAGAAAGTGAAAAGCTCTTAGTCCATGTTTTTAACTCGGTTAGGCCTACCAGGGTTAAACTTAAACCTTTGTGTAACCCTTCTCCGGTGGGAAAAGAGATCCATCTTTTTCTCTGTTTTTTTTTGTTGTTGTTGTTGTTGTTTTCGTACTCTAGAGTTGATTACTTGCATTTCGCAGTCTTGTGTTTCTGTCACACGATGTGAGAGAGGGCGGGGCTATCTAAAGGGATTTTACTGTAGGGTAATGTACAGAGAAGAAGAAGAAGAAGAAGAAGAAGACAGACCTCACTGTACAAATCCACGACCTTCCAGTTTCCTTATTTAATGGCTTTGTCTGTGTCCCAAAGAAGCAGAGCAGTTTATCCTTTAACGATCTGGATGATTAGAGACCTCTCTGTCCAGTACACTACATCTAATTTATAGAATATTTTGGAGTATTCTGTATTTTGATATTTATATGCAGTGTTAATGTATTTTATTTTTTTTGCTTGTATCCCTCGACTGTTTTCAGTGTGTCTGGAGATTGAATGGAGAAAACACATGACTGTGACCTTTTTTTTATATATATATACATATACATATATATATAAAAATATGGGGTGGAGGGTTGGAGAGACAATGCTTTGACATTCCTGATTGAAACTAAAGCTGCGTTTCACACCAGCCGGAGAGGTGTCGTGGTGGGCTCACTGACCGAGAGAAACCCCAGCCACCAACATGTGTGGGAATGATGTGCCAACACAGGTGTTTTTCATTTTGGACCGGAGCAATGGACATGTGGTTTTGCACTCTATGTACCCCCTCCCCCCTCCACAACCCTCGTCTTATTGAGAAGTGAAGGAGTCTCATTGTCATTGCTCAGCTCGGACCTTATTTAGTGAAGATTTCCAATCAGATTGAGGCCTCTTATTTGGAGGGTGGCGGCGCTTTCTCTCTAGTTTTAAGCTGCGTCACTTCCTCTAATGACAAAGATGAAGGAATAATTGCATATAAAATTCACTTTATTCATATTTATTTATAGTATTTAAAATATCTGGCTCACATTGTATGTCCTAGAGCTGTTCTGGACTATGGAATATAGTCAATAAATTGGCTTTTAACAGCCAAATCTGGCCAACACAAATGTAGAAAGAAGCGCTGAGAATTGATTTCACCACACCGGCACCTGTTTACTAAAACATGAAGCCTGTGTAACCTCAGCTCTCACTGCTACAGTAACCTTAACTCTCATTTGAAGGAATGGATGACTGGTGTGCACAAATGATTAATTCAAGATCAGATCACTAACAAGAGCAAAGTTTACCTGAGACAAAGACTTTGAGCGACTGAGAGTGAATCAAGGCAAAAGCTAGACATATGTACAGAGTACATAATGGACTTGGTCTTGGTCTCAGTCAAGTTCTGGTCTTGCTAGTGTGGTCTTGACTCTAACATGTGTACAAGTTACTATGTGCATGTTCTGTAAGGCCTGTCCAGCACATTCTTAATCATAGTCTGAAAACTGGCCAATTCTTAATAGAACAGCCCGAGTGTGAACCAACAACTGTCCACATTGAGCCAAACACTCAAAGTCAGATGCTTGTAGGCAAAGCTGCTGCACATAGAAAAAACCCCTCTACGACACATGTCTTCTTCTTATGAGTCCTACCTGTGTTTGTGTTTGCACCATCTGCACAACAGCTGTTGATGTGAAACCACCCTCTTGTGCTGCCACCCTCAAACTGGAGGCCTGAGAGACTTGCTGCTGGCTTCAAGCCCGTGCCTTTCCGCTCCTCTCATCATGACAACATTCTACTTGTATCTGAATGACTTTGTTTTTTTTTCTCTTGAGCTTGTACAGCCACAGTTGTTTTGTTTTTTTTAGTATATTTTCACATTAATATATTTATTGTTGCTGTAAACTGTTTTACAATAATAGTCTTTTTTTTGTTTGTTTTTAATGTAACTATTAAAACATATTTATTTTGAAAATACAATGGGATTTTTTTTTTAATTTAACGTTTAAGACTTCATTGTGAGATAACCTCATAATGTATCCTTTATACCAGTGTCTCCCAATCCTGGTCCTCAGGGATCCCTGCTCTCCATGTTTTACATGTTTCCCTGCTCCAACACACCTGATTCTAATCAATGGGTCATTATCAGGCTGACTGTTTGGATCAGGTGTGTTGGAGCAGAACAAAACCTAAAACATGCGGCGCAGAGATCTCTGAGGACCAGGATTGGGAGGGAAAACTCGACATTCCTGTGTGAGCGTCTATATTTTAGGTTATTTTGCACAGAATATAGGGCAACACTTGGATGATTAAAGGGTCTCGACACACCTTCGACATACGGTACGAAAAAGGCAAAAATACCAACCAAAAAAAGTACAATATATAAAGATATTAACACTAGTTTAAAAAGTTAAAATAGAATGTATAATTTACATTATAGACCGTTTCCTGAATATACACAGTATGGGCTTGATATTTACATTACAAAGATGGATTGAACATGGGAAGTTAGTTATATAGGTATATTGCACTTATAATTTACAGTATATGTGCATATTAATGGTCTGTAGGCTTGATGTCATTTGATCGTTCACTGATTCTGGTTCAACAACAGGATGGATTGGTGGATGAATGGATTTTTCAAATGATTGTGTTTAAATATGGGGATTCTGAATCGAGTCTGGAGGAGATGGAGTTCGCCCGATCAAACTTTTTATGTGGGCCTCATGAAAATCACTTATGATTGTTTGACCTATGATCTTTGCACTCTTTGATTTTGGTTTTGGCTGTATTGATAGTTGCAAATTGACCTTCTTGTATACTTCCATTTAAACCATTATGTCACATAGTGATATATATAAGCCTTGTCAGGCTTCAAATTTGGCGGGTGACTATCATGATCACATTCCTGTGTCTACAAAAGAAAATCTCTCATCAACTGAAAAAATTGGAAACTGAAGTCACTTCAGCCCGGTCTGATCATAGCCCTGGTTTCTGTGAGGTTCTTGGATACAGACAGAGGAAAAGGGTGGAAAATATTAGCGACTTTCCAGATGTAGAAATCCAAAATTGAGAAAATGTGATAGAACACAATGAGGAAAAATAACTGGAGCAAGATCAACCGACACGTATTTGAGCGGGCAAACTCACAAAGGACACTGAAAGACGACATGCATTAAAGATAATGGAGCACTCGAGGCAGAGCAGACAGTTGCAGCAGAGGAGGGAAACCAGACCAAGACAGCAAAAGAACACAGGACAAACAGTTTGAACCAAATCTAAAGAAAAAGCTGAAAAAAACAATCCAAAGAAATGTTATTGAAATGACTAACTGAAAACCTACACAACCCAAAAAGCAAGAGATGTGGCAGAGATGCAGATAGTGATTGTTAGTTGTGTGCACTTTTTGGGTCCAAAAAAAGTCATTAAAACATTGTCCATTCTTTTCTTCTGACCTTGTAACCTCGTTTCCAGACAGGACTTCTTTTTTTTTTTTAGGACTAAAAATATATCTTTTTTTAAAAGGAGACTCTGCAATTCTAAGCAGCAGCCGGACAATTTCCCAACCGTTGACTTTCCACTTAAATAGAAACGCAGGAAAATCAGTGGCAGGTTACACCACACAGACGGGAGGGAGTGGAAAATGTTGTTTGTAATCTCTTTCACTCATGCCCTCCTCAGTGTAACAGTATCACACACACGCACACACACACACACACACACACACACGTCTGAGAAAGGGTTCACTCATGCTTGTAGGTATTAATTCACAGTGAGACTCAGTCTGCTTGATTTTTAACTTCAATGCAACTCATTGAATGAATGGAAAATGGCCCTGTATTTATTTTAGTGTCCATACAAAGAACTTTACACCTCACATTTATTCATACACTGGATCTACATACAGTGGTATGCAAAAGTTTGGCCACCCCTGTAAATTTTCATGATTTTACTTTATAAATCATTGGTTGTTTGAATAAGAACTGTCAGTTAAATATATCATATAGGAGACAAACACAGTGATATTTGAGAAGCGATATAACATTTACATGGGTGCCCAAACGTTTGCATACCACTGTATGTGTCGTTCAGAATTGGTGAAGTGTTATCTACAGCAGAGGTCCCAAACTTGCGGCCCGAGTTGATTTCCTGTGGCCCATCACTGAATATCAAATTTTGTATAATATTTCTGTGTGTAGGCCCACAGTTGGTGTAGTGGTTATCGCTTTCACCTTTGCAGCAAGATGACCCAGGTTGCCGGGTTCGAGCCCCGGATAGAACAAATTCCAGCCCTGTGTGTATGCATGGGTTCTCCGGCTTCCTCCCACAGTCCAAAAACATGCAAATGTGGGTATTAGGGTGAATTGGTCACTCTAAATTGACCATAGGCATGAGAGTGTGAGTGAATTGTCTCTAAGTGTGGCCCTGCGATGGACTGGCGAACAGTACAGGGTGTACCCCGACAATCGCCCTATGTCAGCTGATATAGGCACAGCACCCCGCGCGACACTCTGGTGGAGGATAACGTGGTAGATAATGGATTTCTGTTCTGGTGTGTTGAGTTATCATGAATATCATAAAAAAATATTGATATATTTCACCATCAGATGATGGTGCTATCATTTTCATATCGTCCACCTTACGGAACAGTTGCTTTTCCCCAAAAAGTTGGACTTTTTTCAAATTTTGGCCCCCTCCTGATCAGATTCGTCGTCATTTCAGTTTCAGACCCCTGATCTACAGTTTATAAAGGTCACCATGTACAGCATTAAGAAGGTTTTATTGGCATGACAACAACATTTCTGGGGTGTGAAGGCCACCGTAGTTCCTGACATGCTTGGGAAAAGTCGGTGTGAGGAGACTCACCATTAGATGTCTCTAAAATGTTTATAGTTAACCTAATAATCGGTGCTGCTGATAAAGAAAGCACTGTGCAAGATATTGTATTGTTAGCGTTAAGAATCTTTTCTGAGTACAACTTACAGTGTTTCTCAATCCTGGTTCTCAGGACCCACTGCCCCCTCCATGTTTTAGATGTTTCCCAAGCTCTGCAGAGCTTGTTGATGAGCTGACCATTTAAATGAGGTGGGCTGGAGCAGGGAAACATCTGAAACATGCAGGACAGTGGGTTCACAGGACCAGGGTTGAGAAACACTGGACAAGAGGAACTGAGGAGACAACTTGGTCTTTTCGCTGACTAACAGTAAAACAGTAGTTAGGAAACAAACTAAATATACTGGGAGACAGGGATACTCAGACACAGGTGAAACACATTAGGGGAGAGCAGCCAATCAAGCAAAGCAAACACCTCTGAAATACAATCTTTGAGAAGTCCAGTTGATTTAGTGACTTTTGGAGAACTCTTTACTCCCCTTAAATTACTGCAGATAAAGTTAATGTCTCTTTGAAGCAGTACAGACAGAACAAGACAAAGGCACTATCAGAGCGAGCATTGGGGATCAGGCACGTGAAGGCTTTACTCTGTGTGACAGTTTGAAACAGTTTGTGTTGTGTTCTTCACAGATAAAGTTGAGGGGGTTGACTGGAGGAAGTGAGCTGAAAATAAACCCATTAACAAACTGCAGCACGTTCAGTGTTTCAACAACAACAACACAATCTTATGTATGCACAACAACACATTTTAGGTCAGTACAAAGCTACGTTTCACACATTATGGACCTACTACAGTGTGTGTATGTGTGTAAGTGTGTGTGAGATTTGATGGGTGGAAGCTGGCAGTTAAACTAAAGCGATCTGGAGGCAAATGTGCCTGCATTGTGTTAGATAAGCTACACTGGTTTCACTCGCATGCACATTCACACATATGCTGTGCATTGCTTCTTACGTCTGTATGGCCACAGGCGCGTGCTCAAAAACACCGACATTTATGAACATATTACGCATGCCCTTTAAACCTCTCTTCCTTGCTCTGTCTTTTGTGAATCGCTTGGCTTGCACAAGTTCACCCCATGTCGAGTTTGAGAAGCCGGAGAATAATGAGTGGCTTAGCCACTTCATCTCTTGACCCAGTTTGCCCCTGGGCCTCTTTGACTAACTGTGAGTTGCAGTACCAGTAAAAATGCAGGGCGCACGAACAGAAAAAAAAAAAAGTGGCTTCATCCCACAGTAAAGGGAGAGGTGATATATGGAGGTAGTTTGGGAGTCAGAGGACGACTCCACATGGGACCCCTCTTCTTACATGTCCTTCCTGTGATACTGCAGCTGGCCGTCTCTACTCCCATAGACACACTCAACATCATCAGACGGTATTGACTTTATTTGTTAAAAGATCGTGCCCCAAAAGATAAATTATCCATACAATATATACACACTACGCTCACGGCAGTAAACATATATATGTGAAGTACAAATACAGGAGTTTAAGAAAAAAAAAGAAAAGGTAAAATCCCTGTGGAGCACAACTGGAGCAGGGACAGGAAACTTAACTGATCTTACCAACTGACAAAGAGGCTGCAGAGCGCAGAGGCTAATGTTGCCTTCACGTGCTATCGGAAAAGACGTTACTTCCCATTTGTGAAATCGGTAATAATGTAAAATTTTCACCACCCTCCTTTATAATAAAGGAATTATTTCACTTTCATGACAAATCGTGTCGTACTCTCTGCCGTCTTGAAATATCAAAGGTTATCTTGTATACTATACTACATCTATACTCGTGTATATGCATTTCGTGTGAATGTCACACGTCGGGAACTCATATTTACCATAATTGTGATGACACGTGAAGGCAGCACAAGTATACCGGAGGGGCAGAGATAATTGAACACAGGTGAAACACATGAGGATGGGGCAGACAGCCACGACTGCAACATGGTGAACATCTGTTGTGTCGGTTTTTTATGTTATTTGTCAGAATCCTCTTTGTGTGTGTGTGTGCGACGAGACATCAATGCATCAAAGTTTGAGTCTTGTGGAGTCTGGTGGTGTAGCCGTAGAAGTCTGGGAAAGCTTGCAAACCACCGCAAAAACCACCCGACCAATACATCCCTCCTGTCTACTCTCTCATCAAAGCTCTGCCCTCAAAACACACAGGACACAGTCTGTCTGACAAATGTTGTGAGAACAGCTTCACTGATACAGATATGCAGTTTGTCGACCTGTGACTCTGGTCATGTTAATTACAGTGTTGCTGCAGCTGAACCATACTCACCTCCACCTCCACATACTCTCACATATAGACATCTGACCAAACATTAGATGATTAGATGATACCGGAGGTCAAACACACTGGTGTCCGATCATATGTGTTGTAATGTATCATCCGTTTTCCTCTGAATGGGAACATAGTTTGACATCATGTGCTGCTGAAGTTGAAGAAGAAACAGAATTTGTGATTGAGGCCATATTAACTCCTCATGTAAATGTTTACAGATGTTTTAAATCAAGTAGAAGTAGACTAATTTTTACAGTAGACTTCAATTCAAATTTACTTTTGCAACCACTAGAGTAGCCCCCTGGTGGCTATTCGCTATATCCTCACTTCCTATTCTGCTTCAACCAGCAAATGGGAAGAATTTGTTCACTATATACTTGACCAGCCTGGGTCAGGTACATTTTTTTTTAATCATGAGTGTTTTGTTTTGTGTTTCAAAATAAAGACTTTTATTTTGGAATAATGATATATGATATAGTTTTGAGCTCTTATCACACACCCTGACTGCTTTTTTCTCGCAAAAAGATGGACTTTTTTCCCCTCCTAGACATTTAGCGACCCTCGCGGTCACCTGAGTTTGAGACCCTTGCTCTAGTGTGTGTACTTACAGTGGGGTCACACACCGATTTCTCTGAAGTGAAAGCGACTCACACAGTGTGTGTAAAAATGAAACTGAAAAAAAGCTAATGCACTATTGCCAAAAATAATAACTCACTCATTTGTAAGACCCATTTGCGCTGGTCTAAGGTCTGCACTGTGCTTCCTGTAGTGCTTCCTATAAACCAGACATCAGTGTGTTGCCACATCACAGCCTGGCATGTTGAGACAGTGTGGCTGTGGTTTGAAAGAGAAAACAGAAAGAAATGACACTCCACCCACCAGCTGCCACCTCAGCACCACTCGGCTGCCGTCAGGACTCCAAGTGATGGTCATGGCTACTAATCACTCTTCAGTGTGTATGGTGTGTCCCCACCGTGGCTGGACTTCACTTTCATACTTATTTAAATCACTAGTGAATGAAAATTATTATTTTTGTTGTTAAAATGGGTGAATCAAACACCCTGAAAAAGAAAGTTATTTTCCTTGAGATCTGAGAAGTCGTTGTTTATGTACATAGCAGCATATCTAAAAACAAATCCTATTGTGCAATATTCATGTGTGCACAATCCGAAAGACGCAACAAACCACAGACACAGCAAACTTTTTAACCGATTTTCAATGTTTTAATCCTGAGAAAGCACAGACTGGACGATTCCAGTTGAGATTCAGGAGCACATTTTGTGTTTAATCACACAAGAGATTCAAGAGATTTGGGATCTCACAGAAACTTCAGAATATAATCAGAAGTTGTCAGTTAATAGCCGTGTTTTGTGCTGAGAAACGAAAAAAAAAAAAAAGCACCAATCACTGTTCAGTCGTAAATATCAAACATGTTTTGAAGATTTGAAACCATGAACATGCATCTGTGTCTGTTAATCCCTCACAATCCTTAATCCTTCAGGATCATTTGGTCGGATAATCTGTTCAAATCAGCCTAAAATGGGAACCCATGATTGTCGGAAGGACCAGACCAGGACCGAAAATCTGGCCAATTATCCTTTAGTTTGGGGCAGGCTTTAAGTACTGACACAGGACTTGGCGAGCATAGATAGATACAGTACTTTTATTCAAGTAAAATGTGTAAACTACAGCAAAAATACTGTAGTCAGAGTAAAACTGTAAATTGTTGTTCAAGAGAAGAGGTGGAAACAGTACTAAAATATTGTACTCAAGTAAAAGTACCAATACTTTGATGAAATATTACTCAAGTAGAAGTAAAAGTAGTCATCTGAAAATGTACTCAAGTAGAAGTAAAAAGTAGTTCATTTGAAATGTACTTTAAGTAAAAGTTACTTAGTTACTTTGCGTGGGGTGTGAGGGTAGTAGAAATATGACAAGGGGTCAGAAATCCAAAACTATTTTGGAGCTCACGCGCCCGGCGCGACACAGGATATTACGTCACTTTTGGCGTTCACCCTCTATGTTCACGCGTCAGTGCTGGTGCTAATCACATCATCATTCGTCTGGTTCTGGTGTATATTTTCCCCCTGTAGGTCTTCATTGTGCTGAATTTTTTTTTTTACTCAGTAACGGATAGGATTTATAATTAACTAAGTACAATACTTGAGTCAATACGTACTCAAGTAAAATACAAAATCCTGATTTTAAATTGTACTTAAATACACAAAAAAGTATTCAATACAGTAACTTGAGTAAATGTATTTACTTTACCTACTTTCCACCTCTGTTCAAGAGTTAAAGGGCGTGTGTGCGTGTGCACAAATACTGCGGTAAAAATAAAACACTATATACAATCGGAAACACAGTGTAAAAGCAGCAGATGTAGTGAAAGCTAAGGATCAGGAGTCCATGCAAACTGCTGCAGCGAGCTTTTGTGAAACTAACGAGTGTTCACTCGTTAGTTTGTGATGCAGAGACTTGAGACTCACTTGTGACTTGCATAACAATGACTTGGTCCCACCTATCGCCTGATACTTTGGCACATGCCGCGAGAACATTCCTTCCAAGTGGGCAGACTGTGCTTCTGTGTGGAGACGCAGTCGAACCCCTCAAAGAGCATCGTCGCTTGTGCTCTTGCGCCCCTGTGCTGTTGGATCTTTTTGCTGAGTCATAACAGAATTGACGTGCAGTGTGAAGTGTGTATGCCACTGCTGACACACAGAAACCCTTCCAGTCCACTTCCAGACAAGAGCTCTTCCAACAATGAAAATAAGTGCTCATTCTCTGTGTTTGCTTCACTTCACTCAAATGACCTCTTTCTCTTACTTTTCTCTCTCCATGTTTGAATCTCATTCCTTGTGATTGGAGGTTTCACGTTTAGAGAGGTGGCAGCAAACTCTAAAGCATTCTATATTTAAACATATATATAAATATAGGGCTGTCTGCACCAGCACGTTCACTGAGATTAATAAAGGGCCGAGCTTAACGTGTTATGTTATCGCATCAACACAGCTGATGATGATGTGTAGTGCATGCAAGTGATAAAAACTGGACTATAATGCAACTTTGGGAAAAGGATAGAAAGAAATAGATAAATAGAGAGGTGGCGATCTGCTGAGAGATGGCGAGAAACTAATTCTGCTGCTTCTGTGTCACAGAATCACTATTTACACATGATAATGCTGCATCCTTGTTTGTTCATCTGCCCAACCCTAATACATACAAAAGTAGACATTGGATTATTACACATATTCAGTCAAATAAATGTGAATGTTCTCTTCATGAAGTAACTTTATTTGCTTCCCAATAAAGAAACGTTTAATAAATTGTTAATAAGGAAACTGAGGTGAATCGGAACTTTGTCTAGACTCGCACATGTATAGTTCTTTTGGTTAAAATCTGTGTTAAATATGTTCTTACTCTGACAGCTGTCAGAGGTCAGGCAATAAATCAAACAGAAACTTTTCAAGATTCTGATGATCCACTCGGAAGCCAGAGCTCAACAAAGAGGAGGTACTCTGTTTGTCTGTGGACAAATACAGGCGTCACCAGCAATGGACAGGATGTGAGTCAAAGATGATATTGCGGGAGATATGTCAAACATTGGCAAGATGCTGAGATGAAAGTAGGACGAGATTAACTTTAAGACACGGACAACAAATCCTAAAGGACGGGAGAACACAAGACACAAACGAGGACAGAATCAGTGATGTAGTTAATCAGGGAAACAGGAAGTAAAATAGGAAATACAACACAGAACTACAAAGTCAAACAGGAAGTAAATTCAAAGTACAAAAAGTGAAAGGTACATCTGAAAACAAAAGTCAAGTCAAGTCTTTAATCAAACTTACTTAAATAATTCCAATGTCATTTTGCCTATAGATGCTCACATGACCCTTACACTGACAACCTATTTATCTAGTATTATGACAAGTATCCTTTATTGTTTTTTTTTTTTATATTTATATCTGTAGATCCTTTGAAAAAATGGGGCAAAGCTACAAAAAGCTTCTGGAAAAAGGCACAAGCTTCCTTCTGATCATACGTAGACAAAAACCTTTAGCTGCAGGTGTTCAAGGTTGAAACTCAAATAATTTCACTTGATTTTAGTCATTTAGTTACACTGATAAAGATGATAAAATGAAAACTAAACGGCTCTCTTTAGTCAGGAGTTGGCTGTGCACAAGCTCTGTTCATATTTAACCAACAAACAGTCACCGGCATGTTTTCATTTATATACACATGATGAAAGAATCGGGTAACGGAAAAAACAACAAAGACAACTTAACAACACACACACACACACACACCCTTAGACTCTGAGCACCAAAGTGTGCAAACAAGTTAGAGTGAACCTACGCAGGAGAGTCAGTGCGGTGAAGGCCACCTGTTACACAAGAGCCTAAAGGTCAAGGAACTTCATCATGCAGACAGAAGAGGATTACGTAAGACAAACACGTAGCGAAGAAGCGCAGGTTAAAACCAACAAGGAAGCAAACAGACAGGTGTGTTTGACACGGACACTGTAAGCATGAGTCAGTACACAGAGACAGGAACAGGGGTTTGTGTCCTGTGTGTCCTCAGGGTAACAGATCGTGGTTTATTCTATACAGATTTAAACAACCATGTCTGAATTCTGTAGTTCGCAGTTTCAAAAATGATTTGTAATGTGCAGTGTATGTCATACATAATCTAATCTATAAATAGATATTTGAATTAATACATTATTTGAAACCATCACAGAAACCATATTAGCTAAATGCCGCTGTCAGGAACCTAACACAGTTCAAAGATGTTCAGGTATATCATTTAAAAACCTACATTCATGTTATATTTTCTACCATTTTGTTGCCATTGTTGTTGTTCTATTTTTGACACTGACAAACAGAACAGGGAGAGAGAAGTTGCTGCTAATTGTCGCTGATGTCATTACTC
The DNA here is from genome assembly GCF_963457635.1 of Microchirus variegatus. NCBI lineage: Eukaryota > Metazoa > Chordata > Actinopteri > Pleuronectiformes > Soleidae > Microchirus > Microchirus variegatus. The sequence goes on from NC_139802.1 coordinate 18,812,109, forward strand.
ATCTATGCTAAGCAGTCGACTCTTTTGTTGTCATGTCATTTATTTTATTAGGCTCGTAGTGGGTGGGGCTAATTAATAAACCCAGTGTTCCAGGTGTAATAATAACTCCACTTGCGGTCAATGATTGGAATGCGGCGCGTTACCTCTGTCTGCCTTTTGGCTGCTCATCAGTCAATCATTTATACTTTGATGAAGAAGCTGGAACAGTTTGTTCCACATGAAATTATACGTCATTTTCGTCACATTAACGTCCGTCTGTCCGTCCCAAACATTAACCCACATTTTGTCTTTTGCGTTGGTATGGATGTTACACAATACTTCCTCTAGAGGACGGTGCCAAGTTGCTGGCGCCAACAAACAAAGCTTCCATTGAAGAGGTTATTTTATTGTGCTCGATCCAAAATAGACAGATACTCAAGACTACTGAATGGAAGTCGTCCATGAACATCGTACAGTCCGCCTTTACACGTGGCATTAGGATGTATTTGCTGTGATCTTATAGAGCCTCACCACATGCATTTACACCTGGTATTATCATGCGTCTCCAGTGTCCACATCAAGATCCGATTGCTATCCGATCACAGGCATACGCTCCCCTTAAGTCACCTCCCCTTCTTCTAAGTTAGCAAAGACTAACCCTGGATTTTCACCGGGCGCGTTACAACAGCGGAACGTCAGCGGCACGGTTCGCCGTTGCTGATCGCTTCCATTCTAATCAATGTGAGCATTTCCACCGGGCGCGCTGCAGCACGTCTCAGCAGTGTCCAAGAAGCGGCTCGCGGAGTCGTGTCAAGCTCAACAGAGCAGATCACACCAGAGAGAATCAAAGTAAAACACTTCCGCCCCCCTTTCAAAATAAACCACAATATGCAGGTCATATAGCCTATTGCAACTTCACATCAACATTACGTCGTCACCGGTGCTACCACAGGTGCTACCATAATGTACGACGAGAGACTGATCGTTGAAGTGGAGAAACATAAAATCATTTATGACACCAGATCAACAGTTCTTCCACGTTGGAGAATGAAAGAAGCTGTGTTGTTGTTGTTTCCTTTATACACACAGTCTATCGCGGGATCTCACGAACTCGCGTCCGTTCAGTATTATCGCGTGATCTTGCGTGAATACCGCTGGCTCCCAAGGCACCCCTACACTGAAGTTTCGCCATTGTACGGACTCCTCTTTGCTTTTCGAAGCAGGAAGAAGAAGTCGTAGAAAACTGAGGGAAGCAGAGCGGACTGCAAAGGTTTGTCGCAGCTTTCGTACTAGCTGTGCGCACGTATTTGTTTTGGGTGGAGCAAAGACGCATTGGAGATTCATTGCATTTACACTTCTGCTAAATGTTGCTCCCAAAGTGGTTTGGGTGGTGTGTTACACAATCCGGGTGTATTTACACCTGTACTTACAAGTGGTCAGGTGCTATTTCTGTACAATCTCAGAGATGCTTTTGAAACTTTCCACCATTTAGAGTCTTACATACATACAGACGGGAAGCCTTAAGCTTCAGCAGAGATTTCTTTTGTTTCTACAAACCACCAATGACAAAAAACAAAATAATAATAATTCAACATGTGAAGTAAACTGATGCCGTCTGGGCCACTCGCCCACGTCGGGAGCTTTGTTTTGGGGCTGAGGTTTGCAGCTCACTCTCTCTGTTTCAACATCATTTGTGTCAGGGAGTACAACTTGTCATAAACACTGTGACTCATTAAGTCTGCCACGTGCCACTGACTGTCGCTGAGCCTCTGTTCAGACCTGCATGACCATCCAGCCCAGGTGATCCGGTCATGAATGGAAACCTCAGGTGCAGGTGTGAACGCTCCAGGGGAGGCACTTTGAGACGTGATGCATTATTTTTAGCCGGGTGAATGCAAATGTTTCCTGTGCCACATTTAAGGACCGCCCACTCATCTGACATCCTATGACACACTGCCGTTTCATAATGGGCCAAAAATATATTTGCACTCCTACACTCACTGTTTCCCTTTCAGTGATTTACATGCGGCCACCCCCACAGAACCAACACTGACCACTATGTTCATGAGTTAGAGCTGTGATTTAGTCTGGATGGTCTGGACTGAGACTTTTGGAAACAGCTATCCTTTCACATTTTATATTTCAAATAATTCATTAATAGGCATCAACTAATTTTTTACGACATACTTTGAATGGAAGTGTGAGGTGGGGGATATGCAGCTGCAACATGCATGAAGAAATATCACTAAAGGTTACATACTGCACCTTTAAGCAGCTTTGCCCCCAGTAACTTGTCTGTACTGTGTGGTATTTGCTCTGGTTCCCACCAAAGATGTTGGCCTCAATCGCAGATTTAAGAGATTTCTCTGCCCCGCAGTCTGACACTGGATGTGCTGGCTTTTTTTTTTTTTTTTTAACTCTCAGATAAATATTTGGGCTTGTTTACTTTTACAAGCAGCCTGTTTGAAGGTTGGTGAGATTGTAAATGTAAGCATGAGACCAGGTGGCAATAATCTTTTTCCCCTCCCGTGAACCGCTGTGAATCTATTTACACATGGAACCTGTACATGCTAGCATACACATGTTGATCACATGGCTCCGGGAATCTGACTTCCACAGTGAAATGGATCTGCAGTGAGTTTGTGTGTGTGGGCCACTGGTTGCAAGAGGATCTTGCGCTGGTGACGTCAGGGCCAGATGGACCAGAGACGACCTCCCAGAACTCCCAGTCTGATAGTCTGACCTACGGCAAGCACAAGTCTGACTCAGGCTCCCACTCATTATCCCAGTGTGTGTGTTTAAGTGTAACACTTAAATTGTAATATCATCACTCTGGACCAGTAATGGACCCAGTGGACACACTGTGGTCGTGGTGGCACAACAGTCAGAATGGTGCGGATCATTTTCACATAAATTAGGTTTTTTAAATACAGGTAACATGGTAAAAAGACTGACTAAAAAAACTGATTTCCTTCCTCTTTTCCTTTCACTTTTCCCTCTGGTGATTGTGTTTGATGACACAAACATGACAATTGTGGTTTTATTTTTTTATCAATCAGGTCAATTTAATTTTTTATCGGATTTTTTTCATACATTTATTAATCCCCATTGGAAAACTCATCTCTGCATTTAACCCATTCTCTATCTTCGAACCTTCCTAGAATTAGAAACATTGAGCAGCGCCCGCGGAGCATTGGGTGTTGGGTACCTTGCTCAGGGCAGGGGTACCCCAGCCTTTTTTGAACCCCTCAAGGATATTATTTGCTGCTTGAACTTTGGAAATAATAACGTCACACTGGAAAAGGTGCTCTCCAATAAGGAGGGGTGTCTATATTTACCCCCATGTCTTTATATAGCTGTGGGGTATGAGCAGCCAGGGAGAAGCAATCACGAGAACTGAGGTCTTATGAGCTTGTGGCCTAGTACAACAGTGTCCCTCTGCCCTGGTGATGTGACTCAATCCTAACTTCAACTGTTGTGCCAAATCAGCTGTGGCCATACGTACTATATGCTTATTCTATTTTGACAGTGCATCACCAGAGGTACTTTAATAGTGAATTGAATGGTGACACATTTTGCTTATCTCTGTTGCATCATCCATGCGCTGGTGTTGTTGGTGCATGCAAGTGCAGTTGCCCACATCTACGCTCCTGAGGATTTACATCTTTATCAAATCAGATATTTAAGCTACTTCCATGCTAATTTAGAAATTCTGCTGTGTCACAGTTTCAACATAATCAGTACATTTCTCATTATCTGTTTCCTGCTGTTTACTAACTCTGATGTCATTTCAGACCCTGTCACTCACTCCTCCTGCCACTCCCAGTCACCTGATCTGCTCCGCCCATGTCACACGCCTGTCTCCCATCTGCTAATCACCCTGCCCATATATATACCAGCCCATTTGCCCTTGTCCTCTGCCAGATTGTATAGCTTCAAACCCTAGTAGTCCAGCGTTATATTCTCTCTGCCTGATCATTGCCTGAACCTGCCTTCGACCTTAGACCTTCCTGTTTGCCTGCTCTTTGCCTGATTTGTTTGCCATGCGGACTGACTTCCTGGTTTGAACACTGTCGAATAAACTCAACTTATTATTAGTGATGGCCAGATGAAGCCTCTTGAAGCCTTACAGCCAAGTGGTTCACAAAAAGGTTAATTTCTCGAGGCCTCATGTGCACTCAAACCCCCCTGCTGGTCAAAGATTGTTTAACAGCCAGATATGTTGTAACAGTGAAGCCATAGGAATGACAACAAGTCTAAAAGACATCAATAGATCTGAATAAAGGCATTTCATGTATTGGTCATGTAGTCACTCATTAAATAAATGTATATTCTGTTTGTTTCAGTGTTTTAACAAGGTAAGGGGCAGTGAAAGTGCTTGTGAACATGAAGAGGGCAGTGAAAGTGCTTGTGCAACTTCAGGGGTTTATTCATTTTTATTCAAAAACAAGATGTGTTCAACTGTGCTTGGTTTAAGGCGATTCCTTCTTTTTGATACAATTCCTCCTGCTTTAGGAGCACCTTTCGCAGGGCACAGATGAGGCAGGGGTGCATAGAAAATCAATCGCAAGCTTGTACAGGTTTGGGTAAAGGATGCGTTGCCTCTCCCAATACTGAAGCGGTACCTCTGAACCTCAATCGTAGCATCTGCAACCACATTGTTGCTCTGCGTCTGCTGCACTGTGGCATCGAGGTAACGCCACAGTGTGTTACCTGAGAAGCATAAGCACATTGTGTTAGAGTCGTAATTAATCAACACTAAAATACAAGGAAATACAATTACCAGGTCTTTCAGTTCCAGGATCCTGTGATGATGTGGAAGCCGATGCTGATGCTGTAGCTGGGGATGACATGGACCTTATAACAGCAGTGCATTCTGCTGTCAGACGTTTAACAGCATCATTGGCCTTTGTTGGGCTCAAGAAAGCAAGTTGCTTAAACTGAGGATCCAGCAAGGTGGCCAGCGACATTCTGGAGCCTTTCCCTGAGGATCCTGATGAGGTGCTCGCAGAGTTCCCTCGCCAGTGGGATTGCCGCCTGTCTTGCTTCATCTTGGACCATCTGCTCTACCATTTTCAATAATGGTATCACTTTGAAACCAGACACACGTTTCGACAGTGGCATCATGGAAGGGTGACAAGATGGACAGACATGCGGAAACATTGTGATATTCTTCACTGGTTAGCCCAGGGATGTCAGTTTGCAGACTTGCCAACGCTGCAGCCACAGCGTTGGCAAGCTCCACCAGTCGCTGGAGCATTTGAAAAGTACTGTTCCATCTTGTTTCAACCTCCTGCAGCATTTTCAGTTTGGGTCTGCCCATCTGCTCCTGAATAAGAGCAAGTTTCTCCTTTTAAAGACAAAAAATAATTAATATTATAGTGACATGCAGATACATAAAACAAGTAATACATTAACAGATGTGAAAATTACCTTTGCAGTTGTGCTGCTCCTGAAATATCCCACCAGCCTTCTTGCCTTCGAAGGAATTGAAAACAGGACGGGGTTCTGATCTACAGCCTTTTTTACAAATAGATTGAGAACATGTGCAATGCCTTGGCATGTCGGAGTCGCAGGTCCCTACCACATGCAATCATGTTGGCTGCACCATCAGTTACAAAGTCACATCGTTTTTTAAATGATTCCCCATTCCTCAATGAGGGATGTCATCACACGTGCCAGATTTTCGGCTGTGTGTGCCAGTGGGAAATGTACTGCACCCAGTACAGCTGTCTGCAGACAGGTGTTTTTATCTATATAATGACACGTCACAGCCAGATATGCATCCATGTTTATTGATGTCCACATATCGGTAGTATATATCAGTATTCTGCACCGCGGCTTTGGCTTTCTCACTCTGGTATCTCTCCGCAACCATTGCCTTTCCAGTCTAAAGAAAAAGAAGAAAATAAAAATTAACCACTGTTTGACCTTCAATAGTGTTCTTATGCTTCATTGATATCACCAAACACACCTTTCATGTTGGGAGGACGTATGTAGGATCCAGTTTCGCCACAAAATCCTTAAATCCAGTATCCTCTACTATGCTGAATGGCTGGGTGTCTTTTACAGTCATCGTCACCAAGGCCTCATCCAGCTCCTTCTTTCTGGTCACTGGGAGAAAAGAGCCACTTTTTGTTAAAAACAGTACTAGTCTACTTGTGTTCATTTTATTACAGGTGATTAGGAAATAATATGTCATGAAAAGTATGTTCTTTCAATGGATATTTTGCAAATACTCACCTGGGCTCGGCCCAGCCACATTCCCCCCACCATTACTTTCATGCAAAGCACGAAAATGACGGAGCATGGAGGATGTGTTGTTGTTGTACCCCAGTTCTTTGGCACACAACAAACACTTCACCTTGAATTATGAGAAAAGACAGTGAGAAAAAGGTTACTGTGTTATTATTAGCCTATACATTGTGCAATAACTTTTTTTTAAAAACATAACTATGCAGGGCGCTGGATTCGATCCCACGACCTTCCCAACAAAAGTCCAATAATGAAACCACTAAACTACTGAAAACCTGTTTAGTCATTGCGGGTGCGAGCGATTTCAAACCTTTCAGAGGACGGATGAGAGTCGCACCATACGCTTATGCTATTCAGAACAGTTTTTAATCGTGATGTGTACTTCAGCGTGAGAAATCGGAGGTGTGGCGTGAGAGCGTGAAAAGTCAGTCAAATGCGTGAGTCTCACGGCTAATGCCTGAGAGTTGGCCGCTATGACAATGCTATAAACAGTGTACCTTATTGGGAGACAAAGTGTGAGCACTGAGCGGCTCCTTTTGCGGTATATGTGTTCAAAAATCGCGCCAATACCCGAACCACTTCCTGAAACAGCGAGGCTTCAAACGTCATCAGTGATGTCATTCTCCCTGCAGGACACAAGCATCGATACGCGCTTCACTAAACATTTCCGGGATTTCTCGACGCACGCTTCGAAGCATCGGCACGGTACGACCCATCACTACTTATTATACTTGAACTGCTCTGTCTCCATCTGGTCTGTCGTGCAATTGGGTTCACGTCTGCCGTTTGTATAAACCTGACAGTTGTGAATAAATCTGTTGTCCACCAGTGTCAATTGCTCTAGGACAGGGGTCTGCAACCTGTGACTCTAGAGACACATGTGCTCTTCAGCGGCTCCTTGTAGCTTTAGAGAACAAGGCGACAAATAAAAGTCTTTTAATATGTTGTGCATCATCCAACGTCGAAGTAAAATGCAATATTAAGTACACATGTGGATGTCCTGTCCATCTTTGGATCCACGATCTGAATGTTTGCTTAAAGCGGAACTAGATCGGAAGTTCCTATTATCGCTGTTTTTTTTGGTGTGTATCTGCGTCATTACCTTGTTTATGAAGCCTGACGGTTCGAAACAAACAGTTCAGCCATTGCTGAGAACGTTGTGTTTTATTGTAATCTCGGGGCTCAACGAGATCACTGAAAATCCCGTAATAGTTACGTAAGCAGCGGTTCTCCTGAACAACCGATCGTCCTGCTCCGGGCAGTAGTCCGGGCACATCCGGTTACGTACATTGAACCGCAGAAGAAGAATAACGTCCGTTGTGGAGGTGTTTCACGAGCAACAGTGTCTTCTGACTCTGGGTCTGACTCCGGTTTAAAGTCATAAAAGGACTGCGGCGGGGAGTCGTGACAAAGCTATTTTTAAACACTGTTAAAACAATGTTTTGATAATGAGGAGCAGTGCATCCGCCGTTCCAGAGGGGGGCGATGCGCTTCTGAGAACGGATGTGCTGGATAGTACTGGCCAATCACAAGACTCTGTCTTCTGGGGGTGAAAGTTCACTCTGAAATCTCGCAGCAGAAAAACACTGTCAGAAAGGAGGATTTCTATCGGCTAGTTCACAGCAACTAGGAGGTTTTTGACCATTCAAAGTGGGTTCATTTTAATTTCAATAATTTGTCACAAACATTGAAACAATGGAAGAACTAGGTCTACATCAATGTGTGTTTTATTTATGCTCCACTTTATAAGAGGCTGGGTATAAACTGAACATTTTGTATTTCTTAAAGTTCATAAATGAAAAGAACTATTGCTCTTTTATGTATTATATCTGCATAAAAACCTTTATTCCTGTTATTATCTTCATTTTGTGGGTTGTTTTGCGGCTCCAAATGAATTTTATTTGGGTGGAGAGGCGACAAAAATGGCTCTTTTCATCCTAAAGGTTGCAGACCCCTGCTCTAGGACAACAAGGGAAGCTCAGCTTTGTCTAAAATTATATCAAATATGTTCTCTGTTGTATGTACATTTCAATACCACACGTGAGCTAGAACGTGTCACTAGTTTGTTCAGAATCAGCTGTTTATTGCAGGAATGCGTCTTACGTGATTTTCACAATACCTCTGCGTTAAAACCACTTCAGCTGTTCTCTGTTGAACAGCACAGAATAGGTTTTTTCTCGTTTTTTCAATGCGGCGAAAAACAAAAACTTCCACGGAAGCTCAGCTTCTCTCAGAGTCAATGAAGCAGTGTGTGGGTGCAGACGCTGGACTTCTGCATGGTCATTAGAGGAACTGTCTGAAAGGTGGAACCAGTTTTTGATTGACAGATTGTAGAAGCACACACGACTGTGGAGCCTTTTCTGCCTCGGTCCTGTGTGGATTTTGTGAGGCAAATCTGTAGATAAATAGCTGGTCGTTGTGTGTTATTTGCTCAGCAATATTGAACTTTTTCATGTGTACATGTACACAATAAAAACACTTTTATAGCATTACACTTTTACATAATGTCCTTCCCTGTTTCAACGGCCAGCAACATTATGCCGGCGTTTCATTGGACCCCATAACAGAAGTTTAAAATTGTTTCTGGTTCAGTTTTCATTGAAAACTTAAACAAAAATTTAAATGATTACACATGCTGTTTCTAAAAAGGTTCTTATCATCTGCAACTCGACTGTCATCGGTGAACAAAAAACTCTGCAGAGGAGTAAATCAACTTCCTGTTTGTACATGGTAAAAACAAGCTTTGTGTTTACCTTTTCATCTCCATGTTGGACATGTATATTCTGGTACTAGAAGGTAACTATTTACACGTCCACATAATCAAGCCAGTCATGTCACAGACAGAATTGTCCTGTGGAAACAGAATGAGGTGTGAGGTGTCACGAGGCAGGTAAGCAGGGTGATGACTAAAAGTAGAAAGCAAGTAGCACGGGGGACAGTGTTACTGACAATGCTGACTGACCTTTACCAAGTAATCATATACCAACAAGTCACATTGTGTATTGGGGTGAAGAATTTAACATGACTGTCATGGTCTTAAGATTTACCACAGGCTGCTGTCATTTATATGGTTACAGGTTGGCATGACGTGTGTGATATACAGTGGGCACCGTATACAGTTTAAGATGTTTAATTCTCTCTCTCAGTTCACTTGATTTACTTTATGTCAATATGATATGAAGAAATTATTACACATATCAAATATATCCTGCAAAATGTGCCGTTAAACATTCGTGGAAACCAAAGTTCTTTCAAATCCGGCCTACTTCCTTTTTTCCTGATGCCTTTTATTCTGTATCTTAAGCAAAGCATTTGGAACTGCTTTGCCGTTTGAAGGTGCTGTTGCCCTCCTGTTTTATTTTGAAATGTCAAACGCAGTGATAAGTGTGTATTACTTGTTTATTTATCCAAATCTTTATGTCTATCTTTATTTATCACTAACATGTCATAAACAAAATCGTTAAAAGCCAAATTACAGAAGAAAGAAAAAGAAAAACTGCCTCATGCATGTGCAATAAATACATAAATAAACTTCTTGAGAAAATGTCAAAAACCGACACCGTTCCTGAATACACCCCTCTTAATCTCATCCAATCCTGGTTTCTTGATGGGTCACGTTCCATCCCACTTTACTTTACTTTCATGTAAATCAGGTCAGCGGGTTATTACATAATCCTTGTAAAAACAGACAGACAGACAGACGACACAGAAAAAATAACCTTGAGGTGGATGATCTACGTCAGGTTCCATGTGTGAGAGCCAAGAACTGAGCTATGAGGCTGCAGTAGACAGTGAAATGATAGATATTTAATCTTCTGCTATTTTCCCCTCTCCTGTGTCATAAAGAAACATGGACACATGCAAATGAATGTGCGGACGGGGAGAGAGAGCAACGAGAAGAGGAGCGTGAAGGCCTGTTGTGTTCATACTCCACCCAAATCAGATGTTTGATTCTGGGAGACAAGAGAGCACAGACTGGTCCCAAACTCCAGGTTTATGCTCTCAGTTGGGCGAGTGGTAGCTGTGAGACTGCCAAAGGCTACAGTCTGGGAAAACAATGTCTTCCAGAACTGATACATCAAATGTCGGCCCTGGTTTGACACTGTACTGCCCTGCAGTGGAGCTGGAAAACCTGTACAAGGATAGCCTTATGGTGCTTTTCCCACGATACAGTTCTAGCATGATTCGGCACGGCTTGACTTGCCTTGACTTCTTTTTTGCCTTTCCATTTACATTACCTATACCTGGTATTTTTTAGCGCCTGCTCTGACAAGGTTCCATGTGAGCCAATACTAAAATGTGACAGACTGTCGGTGACCGATTGGTCAGAGAGTGTCGTCACTGGAAGAGTCATGAGTGCGACGTATTTTGTTTCTTATTTCGAGCATGAATATTGCCATTGGGTATTGCCATTGCTTTACCATTTGAATGGCAAGCATGTTGGGTTCAATGTCTTAACACCGCCGAAAGCCAATAACATTTGATGGAGTGTCGATGACACTGCCTCGTCAGCTGATGCTTCAAAAAGCAGCAGCAGCCATGAGGTAAAGTTAGCATCCAGTAGCTAAATCTGTGTGGAGAACAAATGACACTGAAGCCAAAGAGTCAGCAAAACAATACCATACAATTTTACATTTTAAAAATATATTATCATACAGTAGTAGAATCTGTTAAAATCACTCAACACACACACACACACCATCCCTGTGGAAGTGAGCAGTGCCCCTGTGCTACAACCTTGGGATGACCTCCTGGGGATGTTTATGGACAGGGGCTCAGGTCATGTTCTCAGTGCTGTGTGGGAATCACACGCTCCGAGAGGTTGTTGGCCAGTTCACCATGGAAAACATTTCTGACGTCTGCAAATAAACTCTAGTGGGGGGCAGGAGACGTTGTTGTGGTTCTTTGGTCTCACTGAGCTTACAGCATTGTCCTGAAATAATACACGTTATGTTATGTCATCCCCATTGGAGACATAGTGAAACTGGAGGATGAGCTTGATCGAGCACAGCAGATAATTTCATCAATTTGGATTTGTCCCAGATCTTTACCAGTGGTGACTGTACATGTGTACTTGTATGTGTTGCCTCTTTAGGACTTTGTCTGGTGTACTTTCTCATGACCAGTAGTCCTGAGATGACGTCTACAAGAGAGGTCAAAGACTCATGTTCCATCATGACATTGCCCGTCCTCATGTGACAGAGATTTGTACTTCCCTGTTTGATGCTGGATTGTGCTGTCCTGCTTTGGCCTCCATAAGCGCCAGACATCTCGACCGCTAAGCCGCTGTGGGATTCCCCGGACCTTTCAAGGCAGTTCGTACCACAGGCCGAGAACATGTGACGGCTGCCGCACGGCAGTAACTGCTATAGAGGTGTGACACAACACGACACAGAGGGGGACATGGTGAGTGGGTGAAAATCCCTCTACTGAACACTAGTCATCTTCATACTTACACCTCACAGCTACTTTTAAGTTCAAGAGCTCACTTAGCACACTGCAATTCAATTCAGCACTGTTGCGACCCGGGCTGACCAAGGGCCTTTCTGTATGGAGTTTGCATGTTCTGCCCGTGTGAACGTGGGTTTCCTCCCACAGTCCTAAAACATGGACATACACGTTCATTTGACACTCTAAACTGACCGTAGGGGTGAATATGACACTGAATGGTCGGTCATCTGTGTGTTGGACTGGCGACCTGTCCAGGATGTACCCTTTTGTGTACTGTGTCAGCTGGAATCGGCTCCAGCTCCATAAAACAAGTCCATAAAAAGGGGGAATCTACAGTTCAGACCACAGGTAATGTGTCAACACTCTGTCACAGTCCGCTTTAGTTTCCCTCTGCGTGCCTGCAGTTACTGTCACAACAAAAACACCACCTGCAAAACACAGATCATCTGCCTGTATTTCCATTCCCCTCAGAGGGACAGCTGCATCCTTCATCCTTCATGTGCTCGTGCTTCTGGAGCCATGACTGCTAGCGGCAAAGCTGGGTGCAGGTACAGGTAATCTGACACTTTATCAGCTGTCATCACAACAGAAGACAAAAACAAATCAGGCCTCCAACACAAATGTGAAAATCAATCAAATAAATACATCACATCATGCAAATAATACATTTAAACATGTGGGTCTCAGTGTTATGCTAGTAGCCAGTAATTTATTGATAATAGCATTAGGTGAAAGTGAACCACTGATGTTTACCTGAGGAATAAAGGAGGGCACGTAATGTCATTATCTTTAAAATTAAAAACCTGACCCGACCCCAGTTAATATAAGTCAACCTAAAAGCCATTGTAGGGAACAGAAGCCCTTTTTAAGTGGGGCATACACACTTTTTCACTGGTAGCTTAATCCTGCTTCTTGTAACAAGCACAGATTAACCCCTCACGACCAACTTCCGATCGGCAAAATCAGATGAAAATCAAACCTGTTTGAAATGTTGGTCGACCCTTGTGAGGGTATCACGCTGCTGAAGCAGAGCCACGAGCCGACTCACCTGAACCATATAGTAAATCGTGAGCTTTGGCTTTTCATCGCATGCGATATAGTCGTACAGTTTGAGCTGGAGTTTTGAAAATGTCTGCCCGGTGACCCTCATGCAGCTACGATGCTAACCACCACAACACTCCGTGACCACCCTTTTCCTGTTTTCCATTTCATTTTATGACATTTACATTTAACGATCATGAACAGTTATTTCAATGTCACCAAGACCACACTGTGCAATTAAATAAGAATCTACTGTTTTCTGTTATTTTATAGAATTCTTCTTTTTTTTCTTGTTTGTTTGTCTTCAGACACACAACCATATAGGCTCTGTCCGTTCATCATGTATCCAGTGACTGGACTGCTTGTAGCCTAGGATTAGTTTAGGGACATCTTGTCTCACAAATCAAACATGCTTCATTTCCGTGTTATTAGAGGCTATTAGTGGCCCAGGCTAATAGATGCCATATTTGTTGCCAGGGGCAGCTGGAAGATAAATGTGCATCTCATGTTGATCCAGTGGAGCTAATGTCTCCCATTAACATCGAGACCAGTTTGTTCGACAGGAGAGAACTGCCAAAGTACACAGAGATGCAGCAACAAGTGGAGCAGAAAGCCTCGCTAAAATGGAAAAAGAAGCAGATTAAATGATGGGAATCGAGAGCTTATGATGCAAGAGCATTGTTTTCAACATCCTCTTCACAGATACTTTTTGGAATAAGTGTGGATGAGTCATCCTAGGGAGAAAATTAACGGTTTATCTGATTAAACCACATTTGCCGGAATGAAAGAAGATCCTCTCTGGCACCACTTCACAGAAATCTGCTGAGACAAGCAGGTTTAAAATCATCTACATTTAGATAATAAACTCACCACTGGAAGCAAATAAACTATAAATATATCAAACACCATCCATACTTTATCCACTTAACCGTCAGCTGAGTAAAATAGACCTTCAACTGAATGGACCAAAACAAACAACCCCCCCATTATCTAGTGTTGTTTCACCAAGAGAGCATTTGTTGTGTTGTCCAAATCACTGCTACAAGTTAATTAAAAATACATTAAGATGTTTTTTTTAATGTTCAAAAGCACCACAAGTGGTTAAAGCATGGTTACATCAATATGAACGTTTGGATTAGATTCAACTTTATTGTCATTACACATCACAAGTACAAAATAACAAAACGCAGATGGCATCTAACCATAAGTACATAGCAGTGAGGTAGAGACACAAATATGTACATATATATATATATATATATATATGATGAAAAGTATAAATATGGGCGTATATAGGTTTTATGATGATAAATATGCCATTGTGTAAATTGATTGTGTAAAACAGCAGGATATGGAGTGGTATGATTTTAAATATGACAGTATAAATATGGTGGTATGTATGTATGTACAAAAAAAAAATTATTTGTAATTTGCAGAGATGTAAACTGGAGCCGTGATCCTGGAGTCTGGGTTGGAATATGATCGTGACTCATCATTACACAGTTTCACTTGATTAAGTCCAACAAGCTGAGACTAAGTCAGTGCAATAAAACACCTTCACAGTAAATAATCCATGAAGGTTGGAGCGTTCGGTTTGTGTGAAGACATTTTACGAGGTGCTGATTTATTTGTATGATCATTTTGTGCAGACTGCGGTCCAATTGTCAATTGTGCTTTAGAAGGTTCCGATAACTAAGCAGAACGACCCCAAAGTATTTCAGTGGCAGCCGTGATTCTAGACCATAAATAATAAGGAAAAAAACTTCTCCTATCTGATGTCCTTCAGCGGAGGAAACATATTTTCCTTTTACATAAAAGTGGTTTGGACAAGCAAATCTGAGAGTTTTTTTCATGTTGGTTTTTTACAGCATACAGCTGTTTCCTGGAAGTGTTTTGCAGCTTGACAAAAACAGGACCCAAAGTGCAGATAGGGTGATGGGGTGAGGGTAAGTCTTTTATATGCACTTACGGCAAGCTGACAGGCAACAGAACCCAAAATAAACTCTCATAATATATATGTGTGAGAGTTTGTGTAAGAATCCAGACACAGATGGAGAGAACAATGGTCAGAGCGCAAACATCTGGCAAGACTGCTCAGTTTCCCACAATACAATCCCTCTCCTCACAAAAGGTAAAACAATTGCATTAAGAAAAAATAATGAATCTACATCAATATCTGGGGCACCACCAAAACCGTATTATTTCATCCTGTGGCCATAACATTACATCCTCAGAATATTTCTTTACTTTTTGAGATATGCTCCTCACAGAAAGACACAGAAACTGACAAATGTGACCAAAAACATAACCTCCTTTTTGGAAGTAACAACACACACTGGCCTCAGATAAAGGGAAACCCACAGACCAAAGGAAAAAGGGAGTTAACAAGACACAGCTGACACACATGGGAAACTAACACGGAACAGTTGTAAGTGATCGGGGCAGGTTGGTGGGAAGTAAGACACACAAGGCGGTAAACTACGAGGTAGAACAGAAAGTCAAGCAAGATAAGCAGCAGAAAGGAGGAAACTTCAAAGTAAGACCACAAAGGTAATGTCACAACAGAAATGCATGCCAGATGTACACTCAAACACGAATGATGCCACCCCAATTAAAAAATCAAAAAAAAATTGGAACACATGCTCTTTCTCTTGGTGCATGAGCCAAAGATGAAGTTCAAATTGGACGTTTTTGACTCGGAAATAATGATGCTGTGAGGGACTTTGATATTTTGATAATTCTTCTTAGACCAACTATGTAAGGTGACAGGAGTGCGACCTTCAACAGCCATGCTTATGAACGCCTCTGGCTTCTTCCATGCATTTTTCATGCATTCACAGTCTTTGAATAACTGCAGAAAATATGATATTCTGGATGTGGGGCAATTCAGGATAGTACTATTTCTGTAGCAGGTATACATATATATATCGTCTGTCAACAGTTATTCATGTGGTGTGACCTCACATCAACAGCAGGATTCCATATCACAAGTTGTGGAGTGTCAACTGCATAATTATCCTATGACTTTGAAAGTCTTGTAGTGCCATCTTCAGTAGGACTTTTCAACGGTCATCAGTCATCATCAGTCACCATTTTTGTCCAAATAATATATTTATATATATATTTATATATATATATATATATATATAATATACGTGTGAGACACACTGGCATAAAACCTCTATGGATTTAAGTGTGACGTCATCAGCAGGGTGAGTTAGGAGTTTTAAATGATAACATGGTTTAGGAACCAAATGGCATCCAGCAGTGTCAGTGGGTGGTTATGACCCTCTGCACTTTCAAGCCATATTTCATCCATGTTATGTAACACAGCAAAGGCATGAGAAAGTGGAGCTTACCTTTGACTGTGGCTGTCTGAAGGTCTACACAGCCAGAGAAGTTGTCTTATGATTGAAATGTCTCCATACACATGGTGCAGAGAAACTTAACTGTGACCTTGTTTTCTTTGGACAAAGTGACAAAGTCTACATTATTCCATCATGTGTTTTCGTGCAGATTTTTCTTTCACAATTTTTATATATTTTCCTTATCCTCGGCCGACCGTTTTAAATAGGATTCAGCATCAGCTCCGCTTGCCCCAGGAACACATGGTTCTCAGAATAGAAGTGCCAATTACCAGAGGTGGTGTCTCTGTGGACATGTTGCTGTGTGAGGTGAATTTATTTGTAACATGAACTGGTGGTGAACCAGAGGCTTTTGTGGCGTGCTATGTTTGTCAGAAACACAGTCACCTAACTGATTCTAGCCCTGGCTGAGTCATTGCGAGGCTAAAAGTCCAACACTTGCTAGCAGTAAGGTGAATATCGATGCAACAAAGCTGCTTTCAGACCTTCACTGGAGCCCAGACATGTTCTTGAAATTGTCCATATGTGAGAATGCACATGCACCCAAAGGTTGCTCTGAATATTTTCTGAAACTTCTCCTGCCAGCTTGCCGGTCAAATCTCCAGGTAGCATCCGAGTGAGCCAACACAAAAGAAAAAAACGCAGATTGTTTATAGCAAGCAAGCAAGTGGGCGAGTGTTCAGCCTCCTGCAGCTCAACCACCTCTCACCCAGACATTTCACACATTCTCCTACAGTTGTAAATGTGTCAGACCCAGAGAATGTCCGCACCCAGTTTTCAAGTCCAGGTCTGAACACAGCTTTAAGGTGTAATGGGCAGGAACATTATAAAATAGTTGATTGTTGAGTTTCATCCACATTAAAATACTGATGTTTCCTCTCATCATGAGCACTTGTGTCACCTGACGTGAGGCAACCTCCCCATGATTGAAACACTTTCCATATATTTACATGTTTTATCAGTTGTGAATTGCTGAGTCAGCATTTCCAACGATTGTTCTCCAGTTTTCTTAATAGTTATTTAATTTTCCTCTGTCATTTTTCAGCCAATTTCAACAATTCATTCGCCAAAATGTCTAGTTTTAGACAGTCTTTGTCTTTATTGTCTGACTCACTCAGTACTTAACCCTAACCATGCACAGTTTAATCAAGCTAAGGCCGTAGTCCAACTAATCCAGGCAATAGGACAACTTGCCAAGTCCGAGTATACATGTGGAGGAAAATAAACGATTTATTAGCCATGTACGTAGGTGTCGCTGTATCTTTCTATAAGCTACTGCATACTTCCCAGAGAGGGAAATATGGTGAATGCACAGAACACCAAATCTCATGAGTACACATGCAGGAGTAATCGGACAATGAATCACATTATCCAGTTTTAGTAGAAAGACCAATAGGAACACTCTCTCTCTAGCTGCACTGTGATTGGTCAGCTGGGAGACAGATGCTGTCTGCATGAGTCAGGACTATTTGGATTAGGGGAAACCTTTTGTTGGTTCTTCTTGGCACTTTCAGCCAAGGAGGCGAGCAGTGACATGAGACCTTCCGCAATCCTCAGGTGAGCCTGCATAGTTCTCTGAAAGGACAACTCTAGATCCTTGTTCCAGATGTTTGCTGTTGTCTTGCCGCCTCCCTGTGAAATGTTGCCACAGATATGAAAAACACACCTCTGTGAAGGTTGTCAATCACCTAACTTACAGTCATCTTCAGCAGTTAGCTGTAGGCCACTGGACTTGCTTGAGTTGAGTTTGATATTTCACCTTTCATCCAACAGGCTTCTTCAGTTCTGGGTTGTCTGAACTGTGCTTTAAAGAGACAAGGTAGCAGGTAATAAATTGCAGGTGGAACAGAAGTTGAGTGAAAAAGATCAGCAGAAACAAAATGGACAGTTGTTCATGAGGGGTATGTTGCACTAATTCCCTGGTCTAAATGTCTTCATGACCCTGCAGGTGTCTGCACTGTCTTACAGTCACAGCTTACCAGGCTCCCAGTGCCTCCTTCTAAAATGAGACCCGCGCTATAACAGTAAGCATGTGGTTATGTCTAAACTGGTGGATCGCTGTATTTGCGTGGGCGGCATTTTTTATCACAAGGAAAGTGAAAGCAGGGATTAGAGGAAAAATGCCCGTTTGTGCCGAGGGGAACCGTAATGACAGGGCGACAGACTGGAAGATGTGAACACTGTCATCTACATTGCACGACAACCTCAGGAGAACAGCGAGTCTGCCAATCATGCTTGGTCAGACGAACGGCGCATTACTTTGCAGTAACAAACGTTTTAACATGCAGTTACAGGCAGGGATGAATGAGTTTGCTCAGCATTAAGCGAGTCATTTCAGGGTCCTTCAACTCTCAGTTCACTCACTGTGTCCTCACAGACTATTTTTAGGATGGAAACAACCTTTTTCCACACAGAACGTGACAAATGATCAAATTGCTACAGGTCTGTGAGTAGTTGAAGGGCAATGGGGAAAGAATACATTTGCATATATGATGACATGGACTGAAATATGCTGTAGTAGTAAACATAAGCTACATATTATTCATTCTGTGTAATTTCCTTTATTCCACATTTTTTGATTTATACATAAACTATAAGAAAGTCTGAGGGATACAGATGAATTTGATGATAGATATGTGTGTTCTGCTATCTTGAGGCGCCACCGTTATTGTGGTGGTGAGTCACAGTGACTCACTGCCTGCTACTGTCTTCTAACCATGTAAACAATGGGCAGCGTTTGAAATAATAGCTGGACAATCTCTGTGACAATAGTCTGTAGGAAGACAACTTCAACGCCACTTATTGCTCCTCTCAAGTCTGTTTATTGGACAAACCTACAATCACAGTCAACAGATTCCCGTTTCTCAAAAACCTTTTTATTTACTTCTATCTCTGGGTCTATGCTTAAAGTCCATGGTTTCCTGCAGTACATTGCTCATAATGACAGCTTTATTTGTATTCGACTTTCAATCAAGTTATGTTTATCTATATAACACATGACAACAGGAGATGAGACAAAGTTCTTCTCAAAGTTCTCACACAAAACTAATGATTCAACAAAGCATCATTAGACAAAGTACAACTACCATACAACAGCATTCAAGACACGGACAGTATTAAAAGCTGAATTAAACTGGATTTAAAAACATCTCAGAGATGGGGGACTTTTTTTTCACAGTCGCTGTAATTTCCTAAAACAGCAGCTCACTGCTCACTGCTCACTGCTCTCAACAGAAAACATAAACAAAATCATATCACAGCTGATTCAGAACCTAAAAGTGAATAGAACTGTTATATATCTGCTCCCTGTCTCCCACCTCTCCTCTGTCCCCCACTTTCCTTTCACCACAACCAGTCGAGGCAGGTGCTGCACATCTATAAATCTGGTTCTGTCGGAGATTTGTTTTTTTCTGATAAAAAGTAGTTTTTTTTCTCTCCACTCATGCCTAGTGTTTGTTCATTGTGTGAACTGTTGGATTGTAGGGTCTCTGCCTTTCTCTGTACGGCGCGTTGTGATAATAAATATTGTAGTTTTGCATGATGCAAATAAAATTGAATTCAATGTCAAATATTGTCACATGCTCTCTCTGCCTGTCTGCATGGCCAAACCTGTCTTTGCACTCTTGTCCTCTTGGCTCTGTGTGAGGCCACGTTTGGTTTCTCCAGCGCTCACCGAAGTGGGATCACGTCCGTCACACCATTCTCATGACTGTGCTGAAATGCTCTGGTTTATTTTGGTTCCAGTTTTCATACCGTGTACAAGTCACCACAGTGCGGGTGGAGGCCTTGTGAGTGTATGGTCAGCCTGACACTCGTCCAAACTGAGACACACCCCCTTTTCCATGTCCTCACGTGACCCAATTACCTCGTATAGACACACACACACGTACACACCTTCTTTCCTAAATTCTTCCTTCAATTCCTCACCATAACCACTACTTAACTGCATAACCGGGACCTAAACCACTGACCCAAATATCAACTTTTAGCGGACATGCTTTGTTCCCAAATGGACAAGCTGTGACTAATTAACTGGTCTATGGTTTTGACTGTCTCTCTCTCTCACACACACACACTTTGACGTTCACACTTGGTCTTTCACAATGTAACGCACGCCCACTGACCTCCGAGCAGTTGTCCATGTCAGTCGTTGATTGTATCCTGATTGGAGAAAGTGTTGTGGGATACTGGAAATGTTTCTCTTAGATTTACTGTAGGACTGCTGAAGCTGGAAGACCCATGTCAGAACACAGAGCTGTTTAACACCCTGCCCACCGCAGAGTAACTGCACTCTTAGAAATAAGGGTTCCAAAAGTGTTCTTCTACAAGGGCTGAGGTTCTACCTCGAACCATTTGTTATTCAAGGGTTCTTGGTAACACTAAGGGTTCCAGGTGGAAGCTTTATAAAAGGTTCTACCTGGAACCAAAAAGGGTTCTCCTATGAGGACAAGCCGAAGAACCTTATATGGTTCTACTTAGCACTTTTATTTCTAACAGTGTGCTAACTTTCCTAAACGTTATTGCTTGAATTGAGAATTTATGTGATATCGGTATTGGACACAAAAAAAGTAGTATTGTGCCATCCCTAATGTCCCCTAGGAGACACAGAATTTGCTCTGTCCACCATCACAACCAGTGAGACTGAGTACTTAGCTTCAAACAGCAGAGGCTACAGCTCGACGTCAGCTCCTGCTCCATGTACTCGATCATGCATAGAGCTCCTCCTAGTGCTCAGCAGGACTGAGAGAGCGCTCAGCAAGATTTCTTTGGATCCAATGACACTCTTAAATTACTAAACCTAAAGTGAACACAGTGAGTAGAGACATAAGCACAGTAACACATTTACATATTGGAGCAGCTCTATTCTGTTCACTTCTACTGCCTTTATGTAAAGCATATCTGAGAAAACACAAACTAAGTCACCTGTCACAAGTCTTAGAAAACTGTCTTCAAATACACTTTATATAGAAACCATATCTACCAGTCTGTACCAGGTCCTTCAAGATCAGCTTGATATGTCATCATTACAATGTTGGGCAGTTCTGTTCATTTTGATTTTTTGAATCTCCATGTTGTGCTCTCTGTTGTACATTCTTGGACTATAGCTTTTGTAATGCTCTGCACTTTGTGTGATTTGTGTTTTATTTTGAAGTTTGTCTTCCTTGTGTGTCATCATGTCTCATTTAACTTCCTGTGTTTCGCTGATGAACCACACCTGTTCCTAATTGTTTTCACCTGTTTCTTGTTAGCTCCTCTCCCTCCATGTTCCTCCGTTGTCTTTGGCAGTTTGTCAAGTCTGTTTTCTGTCAGCGTCTTCACCTCTTTCCCTCCCGACTGTCTCTTCCTCGTGTGATTTTTGTCTTGAACCTGACCATGTCGCATATACCTTTTTGTTGTTGCATAACTTTGCCTGACAACCAACCTTCTGTTTACTTATTAAAGAAACTGTTCCCCATTATATTATTAATTCATAATATCCTCCTCCTTATCTGGATTACTTATCTGAAGTCAGTTCAGTGTTGTTGTTGTTTTTTGCACAATCCTGCAAAAAGACAGAATGGAAATATAACTGTCCATTTACCATATTAACATTAACTTTAAGCCAACTGTTTCGTTTTAGTTGGGAATTAATTTGGTTAAATTATTCAGACAAATGTTCAAACAAAACAAATCTGACCATTTATTTTCCATATTGACTTAAAATGTAATTAAAACCATACCTCCGATCTCTGACCTGTGTAAGCTGCAGTGGATACTGGGCATATTGCACGCAGTTAGCTTTTAATTGTCCTCAGGACTCAACTCAACGGCAGTAGATTATTTGAAACATGAGTCTCTGTAAATGGAAGCCAGATGTTGGGGAAAAGGTTAGAGAACCTCTTTAAAGGACAGAGGGAGCACCTTCTCCCACTGAGTTCTAACATGAATTACATAAGATTGATGTTTTTCCATCACGGGTCAAGTGTTGAATTATCGGCCATGTGAAAACTCTGCCACACTGGGGAGATTTCAGTAATAATCATGTGACACATTTCCTCAGAAGTGTTTGATCTGCAGTCAAACAGGCCAAGGTTTGCTCTCAGAAGAATTGACCGATGACACCAAAACCATAACTGCTCACTTATCTTACATTTATTTAGGTTGCACAATTTTCTATTGCCATACCTTGCTCTTCACATCCCCACTGAATGCATTTAAAGTAAAAGAAAGGATTATATTTTAATTTTAATACAAATAATTTAATTGACACTGACATTTGTTTGCTGTTAACCAAGATGACAGGTTAAATCAAGATATCCCCAAGATTCCCATTACTGCTTTATTACCATTTTATTCATATAAATGGGCTTTAGCCTGTGGATACAAAGGTTTTTGTGAACATACACTTCCAAAGGTGCATGAAGCCTGCACACCAGCACATGGACATCTTGGGACATCTGACCCTTACACCAACAGGGACTGTAATGACATTCAATATGGAGTTAGTCCCCCTTTTGCAGCTATAACAGCTTCCACACTACTTGGAAGAATTTACTCAAGATTTGTGTTTCTATGTGAATTCGGGATGTCCATTCATTCTGTAGAGCATTAATGAGGTCAGGCACTGGTGTTGGACGACATGGCCTGGCTCACATTCTCTGTTCTAGTTCATCCCAAAGGTGCTCGAGGGGATTGAGGTCAGGGCTCTGTGCGGGCCAGTCAAGTTCTTCCACACCAAACTCGTCAATAGTCCATGCTTTGTGCACTGGGACATAGTCACGTTAGAATAGAAAAGGACATTTACTCAAACTGTTGCAGCCAAAGTTGGAAGCATAGCATTGTCCAATATGTCTTGGTATGCTGAAGCATTAAGACTGACCTTCATTGGAGCTAAGGGAGACCAAAGCCTGATTGAAACACCTGAATTCAATAATATAACAGGTGTGGCCAAATACCTTTGTCCATTTAATTTAGTTGGCTATGACAGATGCTGTTCTCCCAACCTCCAATAGCTGCCACCAGTGCCAATTGCCACATCTGTGCACCATCAAGCGTCAATGTAAATGTCTTTAAAGGTGAAGTAAGTAGTTTATAGTGACATCTAGAGGAGAGGCTGAAATTGACAACAAAGAACTGCTCCTCTGCTCACCCCCTCCCTTCCCTGAGCGCTACGCTATCCTCAACTGGTCAAATGTCGTCCTCGTCGTCTTTCTCCATGTCAGCAGATGAGGTTCGTGAGGCGAGGGAGAGGGCGAGCTACCGCGGCCATAGCAGACGAAGCGGAGAGAGAGGAGGCGGGACTTCCGCTACAAGTAAAGCGACGCATGATTTGTTCTCTCGCGTTTGTCTATACAGGCTCCCGTAGAAACATGGCGTCGTGGCAATGCAGTAGCGGCCCGCGACCATGTTATTTTACATGACTTTTTGAAACACTACGAAAATGAAACACAAACTATTATACAGCGACTAGACAATGCAGGAGCACATAATATGTATAAAAAAGTGGATACTGGGTTATATAAACCCATACGTACTACACAGTGTCCCTTTAACTGTGGAAATACAGGGGAAATGTGTTAGAAATGATAACCCTCTGGTCTGAAAAGGAAACGTAATCAACCAGAATTATATAAACTACTACTAATAATAACAATATTATTAATAATAATAATAATACATTCAAATTAAATTACAGTCCAGCTGTATTCAATCAACAATGTATACAACAACTGGAAAAGCTGAAACAGCTTGTTGTAGTTTAAAATCCCACACTGAACCTCACAACCCCAACAATGTTATTTCATCTCAGTTTGTTTGACACACACACACACACAGTCAACACTGTGTGTGTGTGTGTGTTTGTGTGTGTGTTCGCGCGTGTGTGTGCTTGTTTTCAAGTGGCGCAGTTTGACTCAACATTAGCATTTAGCTTGGAGAAAAGGACCACATGTCCAGTGGTCATTGTGTGCTAGTCCTGAAATGATAAGATGAGTGGGGGAGTGAACTTGAAAATGTTTAACCAGGGGTGTCTGGAGTCTGCTTTCCCCGATGTTATAAAGGTGTTGTTTTAACCGGGTGAGTATGGAGTGTTTTGTTTCGCCGATGTAGTGTTTATTGCAGGTTTGGCAGGTGATAATGTAAACAATTGTGAAATGCTTGTTGTTGTTGTAAGGTTTTTGAATTTCTTCTTGATGCTGTGATGAAGTCCTAAAGTCTTATGGGAGAAGGTCGCTATAAATGGGATGAGTCGTGGTGGGTCAGTCGGAGTGTGGTCAGTATGTAAAGTCCGGTCCGGAGGGGTAGGACTGCCTCCAGGTCCAGTGTGGGTAGGGTTAGGAAGAGGGAAAGGTACGGGGGTAGATTTGGGGAGAGGTGCGGGGGTAGGTTTAGGTAAAGGTATGGGGGTAGGTTTAGGGAAAGGTAAGGGGGTAGGTTTAGGGAAAGGTAAGGGGGTAGGCTTAGGGAAAAGTATACGGGTAGGTTTAGGAAAAAGGTGCAGGGGTAGGTATGGGGATAGGATGGGGGTCTGTGCTGGCCCCCGATCCAAGCAGGAGTCCGGCTCGGGTGGGGGCCAGCACCAGGAACTAGTGGGGTAGGATTGGGTCGGGAAAAATACCCCCCTCCCCCACCTCAGTCCCAGGGTCCAGGTTAGGATAAGGGTGGTGGAGGGGGTTGGGAAACAGACCCCCTCCCCCGCCACCGCACCAGGGTCAGGTTTAGGATTGGGGGTGGGGGTAGGATAAGGACCCTGGTCAGCGTAAGGGGTAGATGGGTTGAGGTCAGGGATTGGAGTCGGAGGCAGTCCATGGTGAGTGACCTGGGGTGGGTGGGTAGAGCGAGCAGGAGCGAGACTGGCCAAGGTGGAGGTCTTTATGGATCTGAGGAAACGCTTGGAGTATCCTCGTTGACGGAGGCTGCTGAAGAGTGTGCTGGTGGCTTGATGGAGATCTGTGGGGTTAGAGCAGATGTGGTGAAAGCAGATTATTTGTGATAGGGAGGAGTGCGTGTGTGTCTGTAGGTTTGAAAAAACTTTTGATTGAATTATTTTATGTGTGTTAAATGATTGAAAAAAAAGTGTTGTATCCATAAAATTAACGGTGTGTGGGTCAATTGTGTGTTTTAGCTTTATGGATGGGTGATGGTTATTTAGGATGTCTATGAAAACTGAAAATTGCGAGATCTTGTGGGGCCAAATTCCAAAAATATCATCCAGAAAACGGAGATATACTGTTGGTTTGAGGGGACACTTGGCCAGTGCTTCCCGCTCCCACTCGCTCATGTAGAGGTTTGCATAGGATGGTGCAAACCTCTGTCATATGGCTGTCCCGTGAACCTGAAGAAAAAAGTCGTTATTAAAGATGAAGTCATTGTTATTGAGACAGAGTTCAAGGAGTTGTAGAATTTCCTGGTCAGGTCTGTCTTTGCCCGGGGGTCTATATAGAAGATTTTGGCGATGACTTGAATACCGAGGTTGGTGTTGATATTTATATAGAGACTGTTGATTGTCTATTGTAAAAAAGTGGGCATGGGTTGGGACAACCATGGGCCTGATTTTATTGAGAAAGTTGTATGTGTCCTTAATGTAACTGGGTTGTAGGGTAGAGAGGGGGCCTAGAAAGTGGTCGAGGTATTGGCTGAGGTTGTAGGTGGCGTTGTTGCAGTCTGAAACTATGGGTCTGACTTCAAAGGAAATGGTCCAAGTCTGTGGTTCTTTGTGGATTTTGGGGAGTAAATAGCGGTAGTGTGGTCGCGGGTTATTGGGTCCGGAAAGGTAATAGAGTGTGTTGTTAAGGTGTCTGTAGGCTTCTCTCTTGTACTGATGTCTGTCCATGATGATGATTTTTGATCCTTTGTCAGCTGGTTTTATTATAATATTTGGGTTATGTGTGAGCTGTTTTAATGCAGTACGTTTGTCCCCCGTGATGTCTGCCGGAAACGTCGGAAAGTGAGTTTGTCTGTATGTATGAGTGTGTGAGTATGTTTGTTGAGTGCAGTCCAAGCAGGTTCCCAGTGTGACGGATGTGAAAATTGTGTGTGTTTGGAGTGTGTGTCTGGTCGTGAGTGAAAATAGTCCAAAAGTTTGATGCGTCTGTGGTAGTTGTGTAGGCCCCTTTGAAGTTCCTCCCAGTCGTGAGAAGTTGGTCCGGGAATGAAGGAGAGCCCCCTCTCCAGCAGGGTGAGTTGTGCCTGTGTGGGAATAAAAAGTGTGGAAAGGTTATAGATAGTTACACACCCAGACCCCAGCTCTGGGTGTGTAACTGAGGTCTGAGGTGGGACGGAAGTCGGTGGGAGGGATGTCAGTCGTTGGTTGTGAGTCTGGTTGTTCTTCGGAGTGATTATACATTAAGCTGTGCGCACCAGTTGTCAAAAATGAGTTTGCCTGTGGTAGGGGTCCAATGGATGTTATCTTTTTCTGTACGGGAGGTGTCGTGAGGTATTTCTGTGAGAAATGGATAGTGCGTGACCATAGTGTTGTTAATTAAGGTGAGGCTGTTCTGCTGTGTCGGAGTGAGTTGGGGTGAAAAGTTAATGACCGGGAAATAGATGTCTGCGTTCGGGAAGACAGACTTCAGAGACCTGAACAGTGATTTAAACTGCTTGATTGAGGTCTGCCTGGGGTCCTGGTCTTTGTTATTAATGCCTATGGAGATGACGACGACCTTGGTGGTTGGGCTTGGTAGTGTTTTTTCCGTGATTTTCTGGAAGTGGTATGTATTGGCACCGGGGTAACTGTCAAGTTGGATGAGTGGGTTGTTGTGAGCAGGGATACGGTTGATATTGGAGTCACCGAGCACCAGGATTGGCCTTCTGGGTTTAAAGAACCAATCCTGGATTTTCCGGTTGGGGCGTGCAATGTGATAAGTGGGTCTCTGAAGAGATGAGCCAGATGGTACTGGGGTGAGGGGAATGAGTGGATTATCTAAGAGTGAGGTGGGGTTCGTAGGTGGGGAGGAAGGCGGAGCAGACATTGAAGCTGGGGTGAGAAGAGGGGGGGGTGGGTGGGGGGTGTAGATGGTGAAGTAATAGGGTGCCTTGGGCGTGTAGATGGGCTGGCGTTGAGGACCAACCCGTCAGGCAGCGTGACCCCACTTGGTTGTGGAGATGAGGGCTCAGTGAGGTTTTCTTGGTCGTGATGGACCTTGACGGACCTTGGTCCACAACTGTTTTTTTTGCTGCTTCTTCTGAGGGTTAGGGTTGGGGTTAGGGTTAGGGCTAGAGAATGCAATATGTCTGAGTGACCTCACAAACATGTGTGTATGCATGTGTTTTCTGTATCTGGTTGTGTTTGATTCAAGAAATACGTTTGCCTTTCAAATGTGTGTGACTGAAATGTATGTGTGTCTGTGAGTGTGGGCTGTTCAATGCATTATGCCAATGAACTGGAACAGTAAAAAAAAAGAATCTGTTTAGTCTGCTGATCTGATTTGCCTGTGTGTGAATACACAGGCTAACAACAACAGAGAAACCATGCAAACAACATTCTGGTTGAGTTTGCTGAATACACACGTGAAATTGTAATTGTAATTGCATAAGATGATGTGGAAAAATGATGGAGCTGTGGAAGTTTAAAATTATCCACAGTTGAGTTCTTCCAACAGCTGAAGAGCTGAATTCTGGAGAATTTGTATCACTCACTCAATGTGTGTGTTCTTGTATCTGTTGCTTTGTGAGAACCAAAAATCGTATAAGCCATACGGAGTGAGAACATTTTGGAAAAGTGAGACCTGGTTTTAGGGTTGGATTCTTTATTGTCATTGTACACATGGACATGGTGCAACAAAAGTTTTGGAGAGCCTTCGCTCTATGTGCATACATTCATACATCCATACACACATACAATAAGTACTAAAGTGTACGTAGAATAAGAAATATAAATAACAAACAGGGTATTTACATGATGACATGGACATTAGGCTAGAGTGGGTTTAGGTTAGGGTCCAGTAAGTGTGTGTGTGTGTGTGTGTGTGTGTGTGTGTGTGTGTGTGTGTGTGTGTGTGTGTGTGTGTGTGTGTGTGTGTGTGTGTGTGTGTGTGTGCGTGCGTGCGTACGAGTGTGCGTGTGTGTGTGATTTAGCCCTGGAGAAAACATCAATTTAGTTGCCAAAATCTAAATTGTCTCCTTTTACCTGTAATTGGCTGTATGACTACCAAACCAAAGCAACTACGCTGCATCACCTGAACTTTTTAAAACTGTTTTTGTCATCACAAGACAAGAAGTACAAATACTGACTGAGTAACAAACTCCATAGAGTCTCTGCACGTTTGGTTTGTTTTTGGACCGAATGTTGATGGTTCCTGTAATGATGTTCCATCAGTGATGGAACAGTGCAAACTGTCAGCACTCCAGGGTTTTTAAACTTGACATGTAAGTTTCCTGTTGCAGAGCATGTTTTTGTTCAAACAAGCTGAAAACAGCCGAGTGGCTCTTTGCTTCTGTAAATATTTTAGTGTGTGTCAGCTCATATACTGTACATCCAAACACACATGTGAGACTGTCAGCGCGTTTGATGTCTTCCTTTTGTGGATTCACCCATGAATGATGGCAGCTGGCAGAGAGGAGCGCTGACCCGCACCGCTCAGGAAGACCTAAAAGGGGCTCTGCAGTGGGAAACACGTGGGTGGACATGGACCACTTGCTCAGGCTCAGCAGATCTTGGGGCCACAGGAAGAGCCAAGGAAGAGCCTGGGGTGCAGAACAGCGCAGCTGGTAGAGAGGGTCAACCTGGCACAGAAATGCTATATGACAACTCTTCAACACTGAAATAACATGAATGGAATCTGATGCAGTGTTTGCCTGTGTGTGTATTTGTTACTTTGTGAGGACCATGAATCATATAAACCATATGAGTGAGGACATTTTGGCTGGTCCTTACATTTTTAAGGGCTTAAATTTGGGTTTGGGTTAGGCATTCACTTCTGATGATTAAGTTTGGGGTAAGGGGCAATGAATTTTTTCTATGATACAAACATGTGTGTGAATTCCTGTATTTGTTGCTTTGTGAGGACCCAAAATTGTAAAAAAAAAAAAAAAAACATACAGTGAGGCCATTTTGGGAAAGTGGGGAAATTGTTGACATTGTACATATTTAAAGGACTTATGGAGGGGGAGGTGGGGTTCAAACCTGGGGTTAGGGTTAGAATTGGCTTTCATTTCCTGTGTGTGAGAGGGAGAGAGATCAATTTTTAGCCTCAAGATGGCAGAAGAGGTCCAAAATGAGTTACCACTTCATCCACCCCTCTCCCACCCGAGGGACATAGGTAGCTTAATTGCAGTTAACAAAAGTGATGCTAATAAAGCTTATATTGTTATATGCTCATATCATCAGAGACTCCACCCACCTTGTCTTTGAACTGTTGCTCACTGTACATAGTGCACTCAGCATGTGTACAGATCAGCATGTGCAGGACTTGTATGTCTTTGATTTTCTTTACACACATTCACATCCCCCTCTAGTGGAGCCTGGTTAAACTTGGACCTGATAGTTTTAGACAAGGTACAAAATTGTAAATGATCTCCAACACTGTGTATGTGTGTATATATGTATATACATATATATATATATATATATAAATCGCAGCAGTGATAAGAGCTATACGTACATACTAAGTTGAGCCACAGTTGAACAAATTTTATTTGATTTCAATAAAAACATGCATCACTTATCAAGTTAGCATTGAGTGAGTTAGTCAGCATGTTATCATTATTATGTATTGTGAATTGGCGTCTTTTTTATCCTTCATAGCACAGTGCGATGCACAGCTTTAAATCTGCGGAATACATTTGTTTTCTTGTGCTGCTGCTGCTGGTGGTGGTGGTGGTGGAGTCTTTCAACCTGTTGTTGGGACTGTTTTCCTGGGTAGACGTACCACATGACCACACCAGTAGGGTTTATGGAGACTGTAAAGTCAGTGGTGGCATTTAACCCTTTCACCGCCGAGGACTTAAATACGTCATAAACCTAAAAGCAGGAAAAGAGCATATTTGAGGCTGATTATAAAAAAGGTCCAGGACAAATGTCCAGTCTTTGACATTTAGGAGGACAGTGCATAAGAAACAATGCCAATTATCAATTTGTAACATGTTAATATGCATAGTGAAGCAAAATCAATTTTTACTATGATATGTCATGAAAGAGGTACGTGACTTCCCGTATGTTTTGGGCTGTGGATTTCTTATTTATAGATGTTATTATGTTATCTTGTCATATGTAAATACATTTTGAAGTGAAAGCTGAATTTGTAAGTAAAAAAAAGTACAGTCTGCTCTGTACACTCAAATCAAATGCTTAAACCAACAAAGAGCAAAAAAAGGAAATAACTCAAATAATGTGGGAAAATGGTTTCTAGTATGCAAACACTACTGTAGATCCCTGATGTACATGATAAAGAGAGTTGTGAGCGGAGCAGTCCTCTGTTTGTTGCACTCTCTCTATTAGATGTCACTAATATCTACACACCAATGTCCTACATTTTTGTTCCCACCAGTACAGCACACAACACAATAAAGTAAAATAATCTTTGGACTGACTAATCCATAGACAAACCTCGTAGTTGCCAGGTTCATACTGGAGTTTTGCCAGAGAGGTGTGGTAGAGGTAGGGCATGTCTGTCCGATGGCTCAGAAACACAAGGGAGCTGGCTGAGTTAGACAGAGGCCTCCAGAACACCTCGATGCGACTCTTCTCCTGTTCAGCAAAACACAAAAACGTGAACTTGTTCAAAATGCACACCTGGATGTTTTTGTAGTACATGGAGTTGACCAGCTCCCAGATTGTTGATCTCTTTAATTTCTCTGTATGTAGCTAACGTGTCAGTGTTAATGATGACCTGCAGCAGGCGTCTGCCCTGTATACCCAGAGGGTCCTGGTTGATGGCAATGGCCAATTTGTTTTGAAGGATTGCCCTTGCGCTGTTGTCCAGGTTTCGAAGGTCATTAGACATGACGAGAGGGGCCGCCATTATCGCCCACAGAGCCATCTGAGACCGAGCCTGGTCCACACTGAGACCAAAGTTACCAATGATGAGCTGTGGAGAAATAACAACTGTATGAATTCGAAGAACTTTGCAGAGTAATTCCACACTAAAATGTTTTTGTGGTATGCTGCAGTTTTTCTCTCATATCATTTACTGACTATCAGCAAAGAACATAATGCACGTTTAATGTCTTGCCCACTTTTATGCCCACACTTATACTTGGATTCTTGAATCCAGAAGAACCAGGTAAAACAAGAGGGCAATGAACGCATTCCCATTGCCAGTGACTGATCTACTATTTGGTGTCATGTTAAATATTGAGCACTGTCCCAAAGTGAGCTGGAGCTGGAAGTTGCATTGCTGCCAAAAATAAAGCTTACCAAGCCCACTAATGCCAATGAGCCAAAACAGAGAACTACCTTGAAGAGTTATTTGACTCAGTGAATGCCAACTAAACACTTTCCCTAAGTCAAAATATATTTTTTAACCATTGGTAAAGGGGCATGAGGTAGGCAGTTTGGACGAGCCACAAATCGAACCTCTGATCAGTAGACCTATTGAACCTCCTGAGCCATTTGTCCCTATGGTGATCTGCATATTGAGAAAAATCCACTATACTGTACCATGTCAGGGTCATTCCATCGCCCAGGTCCTGCGGCTGGCTGCAGATCATCCTGGTTGTTGGAAAACCACCCAATGATGTCTTGCACACTGTTCCATGAATCTTGGATGTCGTCGTAATTCCTCCACAGATGACAAATCTCCCCCAGCAGAGAGTAGTTCACCTGAGCAAGCAAAATGTCATCCATTCAAGCACTTCTTTAGCCAAATACCAGAACTTGGACTTCATACTGACAACTTGTCCATGAAGTGAATGCTAATTATAAGAGGGACCCCAGTCATTACAGTAAATCTAATAAGACACAAATACCTTGCTCTGTTTTAGGTCCCAAAGACCCAGCTCTTGGGTTTGACAGTGACACTCACATTAGGTGGAAGTCCCCCCACATAGGCAGGCCAACTGCACGAGTATCCTATTGGTCTGCCTGTAGCGTTCAAAGCCTTGGACATCAGAGGGTAACCTGTGGGACACAAGATAAAAACAACCTATAGTTGGTCCTTGATCTCCAAAAATGTAAAAAGGTTTACAGCAAATTTATTCAACAATAGGTCGGTGGTCATACCCAGCATGTGTATTACAGGATTGGAGTAACAGCCGTCAAACTTCAGATAGTCTACTCCCCAGCTAGCAAAGGTCTGGGCATCAATCACAATTTTGTCCAATGGGGTGCCAGGGTATCCCATACATGTGTGAGAGCCCATGTCTGCATAGATGCCTAGCTTCAGTCCGCGGTCATGGATGTACCTTGCCAGTTTTGCAATGCCCCCTGGGAACCTTGAGGGAAAACAAACACAGGAACATTTATATAATTAGATTCTACGTGTAGCAGTAGTTGACTTTAGGCATAAGACAGGTTCATGCATCAACTGACACAATACCAGAAAAAGGCTCTGACTATGTTTCAGGCTGAGGCCACAGCTCTGCGGTGACCTGCCGTGATTTATTTATTTATTTGTCACGCTACCCAGGATGTAATAGTTTCCCTACGAGGTTCCTATCCTTTCTCCACAAAGCATGTGTGATTGTCAGTAATCCCTTAATATGACAGTGGAACGTGTCAACAGTAATAAGATTCAATTGGGTCACAAAGTTAAACCTTGTGACCCAATTAAATATAATTTACTGACTAGACATATACATATAAGATATATAAGTACTGGCCCAGATTATTTAAGTGTCATAATCATTTCACACTTAAGTGCATCAGTGTTAAATGATATAATCATCATACATCTCTAATGTGTCTTAGTGTTCAAATCTGCCAAAGGATAAAAGCAAGTTTTTGTAAATGAACCACTGTATATACATGATAACAGCTTTGTGACAAAGTGTAGGCCTACTTGAGGAGGTCATCAAATTATTTTTGATGAAACACAAACCTGGAGGGATCAGGCTGGAGCCTCCCTTGGCCATCTCTCTGCTTAGACATCCAGCAATCATCGATCATTACATACTCATAGCCCAGTTCTTTCCAGCCGTCCTCAGCCAGCCGGTCAGCCATGTCTCTGAACAGATTCTCACTGCAGGCAGGAGAAAAACAGAGCTCTACAGTTATGGAAGAGACACATTTACAGGTTTTCGCATCATCTCTGTGTTTAGGTTTTAGTCACATGTATTCTTCTGTTTCCTTAAGGTTCTTGTGTTCTATAGCGGCATCTAGTAGTTATCTTATAGAACAAGAATATTTCTTTTCATATTAATTCTTTATGACCGCATTGACTTCTGCCATCAAGACTTGCAAAATACATGCTTTTATTGCTGCACACATGGTGGTATCCCCAAGGGTTGGGCCTTTAGCCCTCTAAAAATGTCTCAAAATGGTTCATTCAGCTTATTATGCAAATGGATAAGAATGGATCATTGACACATGGTTCACGTAGAGTAATTTTAGTTCAGTGAAAACTAAACTTTTTTTGCAGTGAATCATACCTGATGCAGTTCTGTGGGTCTTCTTTACAGTCGATGTCACAGCGAAAGCGTTCCCACGCCATCCATCCCATAGGTGGAGTCTTGAGCATTCCATTGTCCAGCGCTACAGTCAGGGAGATCATGGCGAGGATCAGCGTTACTGATGAGGGCCCCATTTCTGTGAGAAGACAAAACAATGTTTACTGACACACAGAAGCACATGAAATGAAAAGATAATATTACATTATTTCCATGTTATTTCCAAAGTTATATCAAGGTAAGAGCACGGGAATCACAGTAACTACAGTCCAGAATCAGTATAATCAAAATTCATAATTTCCAAATAGGAAACTTATCTCTCTCTCATGTCCCACATACAGTTTTTCATCATAAGTACATGAGTTTTTTATTATTTTTGTGTTCACTTTGTAATATACTACAGGCATCAGGTTTTACCATCAAAACAAACAACAATACAAACACTATTATATTATTATATATCATTTAAAAGTCATTTGCTGATCCAAGACTGTGTTTGTTTGTTTACAAGTGTAAACTGTTTTAATGCAGCCAATGACAAAAGACAAGTCAGTTCCACGACAACAGTCTTAGTTTTAATCATTTGAACATTGATTCCTGAACAAACTAAATGTAAACTGTTCAACAAATATTGCTCCAGGAGGAGTTTTAACATGCAGCAGAATCATGAAATGTATTTATTTGAAGAGAATGAGCATGGTTGTGTGTATTACCTGTTCACTAAAGATCCTGCAGTCTTCTCTTCATTTCTTCTTCCTGGAATTTCCCCCCGAGCAGCAACACTCCTCACTTCCTGATATGTTAAACTGTGTCATGTGACCGCTCTGCTCTGTGTCACATGGTGAAACAGGAAACATTTATAGTAATCTGATCCTCGTGGACTTTAGACTCATGTGTTCTTGCAGTCAGCGAGGAAGTTGCTGGGTCCTTTACAGCTTCAGTATGAGGAAATGTAAACATCATTTTACACTTATGAAATACTGAATTAGTTTTTTGTTTTTGTGTTTTTTTGCTGTTTGTGCTGCAGTAAAACATGATCTGGGAAGTATTTTCTTTACAAGCATTTTCAGAGATGCCTAGTTTTGACAGTGGTTGCTAACATATTATTTATTGCGATGGTTTTGTTTATTTCAATATTTCTATGTTTATTAATTAATTAACTAATCTATTTATTTATTCATGTGACTTTATTGTCATTGTATGTGTACATGTCGTCACATGATATAAAATAACTAAATAATAAAACTATAATAGTTTGGGGCAGCCCATGGCCAAGCCGAGAAGGAACTTCGCTTACAACTGGAGTGTTGCTAGTTCAAGTCCCTCCCAACTCAAGAGCTGGGGTACCCTTGAGCAAGGTACCCAAGCCCCATTGCTCAATGATAACTGGACACTCTAAATTGACTCCGACCAATCTCTGCCAAACCAAATACACAGATCATCCGCCGTGACGACCCCAAGACAGAGAGAAACCAAATAAAGAAGAAGAAAAAAAGAATCTTATTTTTATTATAAATGATAACTAAATATACATGAGGTACATGTGCTTTATCATCATGCACATGGCAGCAGCAGGTACGTAATGCAAACTGCAATAAGATTATGATAAAGTACAATAATTCCTTTCTTTCTCATACACTCACATTCAGATGCACTCACGTGCGTATCTGTGTACTGATGGTATGTAGTAATATGTAAACAAACTGGTACTTCAAACTGTCTACACTCACTAATGATGTTTATCCTTTGGAGCCTGATGACAGACATACAAGTTCACATAAATGTTACAGTAAAGCCTTAGTGCAATAAAAAAATACATTTTTGAAAAGCCATATTTCCTTACTTTATTTATAACAAGATATATTGGGACAGTAAACTCCAGATTATTGTCCATTCCTGGTCAGGTACCAGATAAGGATCCAGGATCCAGTCAGAAACATGTCAGTCTTCGGTTCATTTGTACAGACTTACCAGAACATTTTCCCTTTTCCCTCAACCACGACCAGTTAAAACCTAACCCTAACAATTATCTAAACACACTACATGTTTTAATCCCAACAATATTAGGTTCTGCTTCATTAGGACCAGGCTTTGTTCCCTAGGAGGACAACTGATTCCGACAAGGTCAACGTTTATAGCGGAAAAGGTCCTTATAACGTAACAAAAATAGCACACACACACACATTCTTTTACACGTCATCCTTATCAACACATCACTTGAGTTGCATACATTGTCCTTGTGACATCCAATTTTTCATCACAGAAAAACAGTCCCATTGACAGAAAACCAGAAGAACAACTTGCATACCAAGCTGAGGAAAACTGGTCAGCATGGTGTTAAACTGTAAAATAAGATGGAATGCATGATTTTTTTATTCAAATGGCAGTGACAGGCTGACTGGGAAAACTGTGTGTACACTGCATGTAATAGAGATTTAATGTGAACAGAGATTGAACCATTTTGTAGAAAATAGATATCATTGACATTTGTGCCTTTTGCAGGAAAAGGCCATAAAATAGGTAGTTAATAACTAGATAATAAACATTGGCAGCTCATTGTGCACTAATAACATTTTTCACAGTAGGCCCATGGGATCTTGACACATGTTGTGTTAAAATGGATTGGTCATGGCAAAGACATAAGCCACAGGCACCTGCAGTCCAATGTTGACAACATGCCATTTCCCCATCGCTAATGCCCCGATAACTAACCCTCCTACTGTTCCCAAAGTTCCTGACCATGACGACCACCTTCCGGCCACAGCTGATGCTGCACCCACCGAGACCCCCGCTGCACCCACCGCCCCAAGCAGAGCGCCAGCTTCACCCCCTTTCCCCAGAGATGGAGCTAAAACATCCACCCCAACCAGTAAAGCTAGTGCCACTATAGCCGCCCCCGCTATGACTTTCACTTCTCCAGCTGCTTGCCTCACTAGTGGCCCCCCCACTGCAGCCCCCAATCCCAGCTGACAAAGTTTTGCCACAAAGAAAGCTGCTTTCAATGCCTCCAAAGAGGACTGCGAGTTCATGCGAGTTCTTACGTCTTCCCGGGATGGTTTCTGCCCTGTTGCATGCATCTTCATGGCATCTGTGACGACCATCTGTCCAGCATGTAGGGTGAGCATGGCAATGACAAACGTTGCCAGCATTCCCATGCATCCTACTAACATCCAGAACTTAAAGTCAGAAGATTTGATGAGAGAATAGGCTATAATTAAAACCAAAGCCAGAAGCACTATGAATGCAGACTGGTGCCCTCCGTAGCCAAAGATCCCAAAGCCTGATGTTACTATGGCAACGATTGTCATTGGTATTCCTGAGAAGGCCAGGAAGTCCACATGTTTGACGACCACAGTGTTGATCCATTCTTGGAGGGTTCTTTGCTCCATCTCTGCCTCTGCAGCTTCCATCTTCTTTCTCTCTATCTCCTCCCTCTGCCGTCGCTCAGTGTCCCATGTTGTCCTGTCCTCGTTTCCGCCAGTGTCACTTCCATTCTCCAGTGTCAGGATCTTCTGCTCTATCTGCACAGTCACTCTCTGTCTCTGCTGAGCCTCTGTAATCTCGATCTGTTCCCTTTCCCTAACCCAGTCTGTAGACCCAAGAGTGCAACAGGCCTCACTCTGTTTCCAGAGGATCTTCAGTACAAAGTGCAGGGGAGGTTTGGACAGAGTGAAAATGCTTAGAGCCCATAGAAGACCCACCATGCCGTACTTCATCACAATCCATTCAACAGCAATCCCAAGTGTGGCTCCGCTGAGAGTCGTCCCGAAGGCTCCAGCCAATCCTGCTGATGCCCACAAACCACCAGAGTTTGAGTGGGAGGCTGTGCAGCTCCTGGTGGCCACAAACATAGAAGCTGCCACTGCTGCCAGAATCACACCAGCTACTGCCGAAGACATCGCTGTGGTCAGTGCTGTGGCTCCAATCAGGGTACCAAGCCCTAAAGGACCAACTGTCTCTATCTCCTCTATCACTGGTCTCAATGGTCCTGCTTTAGTCATCATCGACAGGGTTTTGTCCAGTGGGTCCTCGGTGGCTCCCAGTATACAGCCTGCCACAGTTCCCAATGCAAAGCCTACAGCTGCCTCTGTAAGAGGGTTCCTGGCGCCTGAGACAAGTCGAGAGGAAATATGTTAGCCATTGCTCTGAGGTAATTTTACCTTAAGGAAAGAATGGTTGAGTCTACTTTCAGCTCTATGTTAATGACTTGTGAAGCATGCTTCAATGTGAATAGTTGTTTTGTCTTCATTACTGGGGGCAAAGACAACCCCAGATGTCAGGTACATGCTATTTTGTCTGCTCTTGTTGAATTGTGTTTTTACTTCACTGGCATATAGTCTTGTAATACATCATACATCCAGCCTAGTGTTGTTTTCTGTTATCTGTAAGTTTGGGAACCCTGTTGGCTCTGTTTTTAAAACTATAAGGCTTCATTTTAATCTGAGCAGTTACCTATACAGACGTTTCCCCCCTGTCAAAGTTGGCTTTGTCAGCTGTGAAAGCAAATCACTGTTACCAATACATCCATAGTGGTACATTTTCATTTAATTTAACATGTTTTCAAACAGGTCCATTCAGATTAAATACAGCCCCAGTTTTCAAACTAAAGGTGTATTTCCACACATCCTAATGTTGGAAACTCTGAAACACCAGTGTACTGTGGACGGCAGGCATAACCCAACATAGCTGCTATGTGAAACAAAGCAAACAAATGCAGGGATAGTTTGCATCCTGTATACACCATTATGTATGTGTATGTGGTAGTATGGTCACAGATTACTGAAACCATTATATGGATGATCATTTTGTAGTAGCATGGATATAGCATGTTATTACACTGTTATCAGCTCAATGGAACCAATACACTTTTACTTTGTTCAAAAAGGTGAAAGGCATTTTAGTTTTGCTCACATGAAAATGTATCCAGTGTGACTCAAGTTTGGATTTTCAGCATTAAATGACAATGACCAAGTTCTTCATTCACATGTAACAATGAATTACTTCACTGACTCTCTGATGTGTAACTGTCGCCCTGTAAGTGTGTGAGACTGGCTGATCTGGTTTCACCAGCAGAGCCGCAATGCTGCCATGATACCCATCGCTACACACTCAGCATGTGACTCCAATACCTCATGACAAAAAAAACTATGAGTTTCAAAGCAGAAAAAGGAGACAATAGTTGGAACACTGTAATCCCCCATCACCAACAACATTCTCTGCATTATCTCTCAGAAGACAGACTGTTACACTGTTAATAGTTCTGTTCGAGAGCTGTAAGCATTAAGACACTGTAGCTTCCTGTCATTATCACAGAGAATGAATGAAGAATGAATGAGAAGCAGATTCAGAAAGAGGACATGCCTTTACCAATTTTTGTCTGTGCCATGTTCTTTGTCCTCCTCTCCGGCAAGGTTCACCTCAGCCTTT
Source organism: Microchirus variegatus (assembly GCF_963457635.1). Classification (NCBI taxonomy): domain Eukaryota; kingdom Metazoa; phylum Chordata; class Actinopteri; order Pleuronectiformes; family Soleidae; genus Microchirus; species Microchirus variegatus. Next base: position 18,851,150 of record NC_139802.1, read on the forward strand.
CTCCACACGTGCCTCTCAGGTGAGGTGAAGTGCTACTTTCCCTATTTATTTGACAGCAGCCGACACAAGACACACCCACTACTACCGGTTTGTCCAGCAGTGTCTGTCCTCTGAATGATCCTGTGTGCAGGTTCCCCGCAGCACTCTGGTGTTCAGTCACATGTGAGGCCTCAGTATAGGGTCTGTCAGGTTTCTCCTCATAATCCTGCACGCATCACTAGATAAGGTGGAATATCAATGTTTTGCTATTTTTGTGTCACTGTAAGGAAACCTCCCAAAATGCAAAGGGCCCCTTGAGCAGCAGGTGGAACTAATGGAGGTGTGGGACATGTACTTGGCAGCCATGAATTTATTTTGAAAATTATGATTTGCAATTTTTAGAAACGCCTTCCTTTGCTATTATGTGCATTTGTTTCAATTGTGTTGTACATAAATTTGTGTAAAGTCTGCAACTCCATACATACATACAAACACACCCAATGTAAGGTTTATCCTACAGTTGCCCTAAATTAACAGCATTTCTAATGATCAAAATGTGTTTATGTTCATGTAATGGTTAATACTACTACCATTATGTAGAGCTATTTAACCAACATTATGTTTTCCATCCCTCCATCCATTATCTACCGCTTTATCCTCCACCAGAGGGTCGCGAAGGGTGCTGTGCCTATCTCGGCTGACATTGGGCGATTGCCGGGGTACACCCTGGACAGTTCGCCAGTCCATCGCAGGGCCAACATTATGTTTTTAATGGTAAAATATAATTATTATTGTTATCCATCAATTTTCCGATTTAGGAAAAACATTAGAGCACATTATTATTTCTTGTATTCCTGAACTTTTTGTTTTAGTGGTTGAATGTTATGCTTCATTTGTGATTTCTCAGAGAAGAAGACAAACCCGATTCAAATGGTATTAAAAGGTGAATTAAAAAAAAAATGACAATAACATTTTTTGTTTTAAAGTTTTAAACACGTTTTTTTCGAAAGACACACAGCAAACATTATGCTGTGTGGTCGGAACGGAACACGACGGAAGTACCGGAAACGGAACTATTGCAGTGTAACTCAACTATGGCAGCTGTGGCGAAGAAGCATGTGCAGATGTCGGGTGAGTTTTGGGGAATTAGCTGTTGTTTAACGGTTGTCCGCTGTTAAAAACCCGACACGATGTTCATATATGTCAGAAAAACAGAAATGTCGGTGAGCGAAATGCCTCATCTGCTCTACTACGGAGCTAAGTTAACTTAGCTTAGCTCAGGTTAGCCTTACCGTTAGCCTCCTCGCAAACTTCTGGTGGTGACCGAGGCTGTGCACTAGTTTTGGTTACCGATTTAGGACAGTTTCTGTCCTAAAGCAGCGCCTGGTCATACGATAGGATAACACTTTAATGTCAGAACATGTCTGACAATCATTTCTACACCACAGTAGCTTTGTTTGTTAAAACATACGGTAAAGAACAAAAATACAGACATCAAACATTACACTCACCAAAACAATACACACACTGTAACATGGTGTTTAAGACTCCTTAAAGTTCCACATATAGTTCCAAGATTGACTGGTCTACAATGGCGTATTTTAGTCTAATCCTATTAAACTGTGGCGCCCTGATGGTATTAGTCTGTATTCATGGTTCAGGACATGGTTAATGTCAGAGGCAATGTTCTTAGCATGATGATTCCTTTGATGAAGCAGTTTTGATTTCACAGCGATGGGCTTAAAACATGCTTAAACATGAAGTGGCTGTGGTTAAAGTAAGGGGAGTTCACCAGTGTCCAAACAGTAGTAGCTGTGCAAACCCGTGTGTGTCTGTGAGAGATTAGGGTAATACAATGAGCAGTATCTGTGACTGTTTTTAAAGGTATTAAAGTGAAAAATCGCCAATCTGCAGTGTCCTAATGTGTGTGTGTTTGTGTGTGACACCATAGACGAGGGGGAGCCTCAGTCTGAGGACATTGATGCCCAGAGTGGCTCTGAAGGAGGAAGCATTGATGAAGGGTCAGGTGACGAAGAGAGTGGTGGAGAGGAGGCTGAGGATGAAGACGGAGGAGAAGAAGATGATGGTGATGATGTGGAGGAGGATGAATCGAATGCCAATGCCGGCTGGGCAGAGGCCATGGCCAAGATCCTGGGGAAGAAAACGGCAGAGAGCAAAGGCAGCATCCTCATTAAGAACAAAGAGCTGGTTAAAGTGAAGGAGCGAGAGCGACAGGAGCAACTGGAGAGAAAGAAAGTGGTAATCAGACCATATGTACAACTGATTTGTCCATAGTGAAAGCCATGACTAATTGCAAAATGATCCCACATTTAATCAACTGTAGATATACCTTAAGTACCCTAGTATGTGTATGGTGTATACTGTGTACATACTGTATTTGTGCTTGTGTCCACCAGGTTGATAAGAGGCGTACATGGGAGATGATGAACAGAGTGAAACCTGACATAGGGAAGGACCGAGAGATGGAGAAATCTCTACAGAGGATTGCTACAAGGTATGTACTTATTTCTGTGATGTGGTGTTCAACATCTTCAGAGCTCAGTATCATTCCTGATATGACGGTGTGTTTTTCTGCTCAGAGGGGTGGTGCAGCTGTTCAACGCTGTGAAGAAACATCAGAAGACTGTGGATGACAAGCTGAAAGAAGTAGGAGGCTCAGAGAGGAAAAAAGCCAAGATTCTTTCTTCTGTATCAAAGAAAGATTTCATCGATGTGCTGAGGAGGACAGAGGGAGGCAGCAGCAAGACTGAAAAGATCACTGTGAGTTCACTCATGTCTTATTCTTTGTGTGTGTGTACGGGTCTGTTTCTAAATGGATATAATACAGCAGCAAACACCACACCACCAACAGTGGTGCATAAGTTAACCTGGATATGATTAGATATTGTGCTGCCTGGTGTTTTCAGTACGGTAGTTTACCATGCCATAATTCTTCTCCTCACATGTGACAGTGAAACAGAACCTGGGTGCAGCTCCTATTAATAAACAAACATTGGCATTGGTTATATCTGCAACTAAAGATTATCGTCATCGATTAATCTGTCGGCTATTTTCTCGATTAATCAAGTATTTATTTGGTTGTTATGCGTTTTGTTTTGTCCACAAAACCCAATATTATTTAGCTTTAATGATTTCTTTGTAAAATGGAGCAAAGAAACCAGCAAATTCACATTTAAGAAGCAAAAAAATGCAATATCAGAAAGCTTGCTGGAATTATTAAAGTACAAAACTATCGATTATCGGTTATCAAAATAGTTGGCGATTAATTTGGTATTCGAGTTATTGTTTCAGGCCGAGTATTAGTATTATATTTCTAATTTTAAAAAAGCTGTTCAGTTGCCTGTTGACCTGTTTTGAGTCAAAAAGTGTAATTACACTGCAAGATCACAAGGTGTCAGTGTTGCCTCATAGCAAGCTTGAGAAAAAGTATGAGCTGTAGTGTAACAAGTGTGTTTGTGTGCGTGTTTGAGCAGGCGGCTGCTGCTGTGGAGGAAGAGAAACCCGCCTGGAGTGTCCTCAGGGACGACTTCATGATGGGAGCCACCATGAAAGACTGGGACAAAGACAGTGATGGAGAAACGGAACCACACACCGGAGAGGGAGCAGAGGAAAGTGATTCGGACTGATCAGACCTTCTGTACATTAAAGAGACTGTGATGACAAATGAGAAGGCTGTGATGTCTTCATGGACAGTGTGGGGGGGGGGGGGACCCTGAGCAGGATGGACACAATTACAGAAAGTGTCCTTTACTGATTGTACTCACAAGAAAACATTTTTTATACATGTCACATTCCTGTTTCTGTTCTTGTGTGGAAACGGGGACGTAACAGATGAGATGAAAGAAGCTCCTCAGTGTGGAGCTCCTGCCTTCATCACAGTAAGCATCGGTTTTTCCTCTTTGCTGTTGTGTAAATAGAAATGCTTTGTACAGTGCTGGTTGAATAAACAGCCAAGTCATTTATCATCTACAGTGCTGTTGTGTGCTCTTTCTGAAAACTCCAGGAACTGCAGTCACATTATTAAAACAGCTGCTCACTGCAGTTGTAATCAAACTTACAGAGGGTTATGGTGCACATTTGCTGCGGTGGTGCTGATTTGGGACATTGGGTTGGTAAAAGTATCTTAATTCTAATTGTAGGAGTACAATCATGTTATGATATTAGCTTCTCAAACTAAAAAATTCAATTGGCCAAAGCTGCAATAGATACACTGTACAGTATGACCTGTGAATTAAATATATGAAATAATGACACTTTGATGGTTTGGATGGTCCTGTGTGTGAAATTTAGATTACATTGTTTTCTTTTTGGCAGAAATTGAGAATAAAATGACTTCCTTTTTTTGTATACAAACATCGATTGTACGATTTGTTTTTCATCACCCAGAATTATTTTGTATTCCTATCGAAGGCCAAGTCAGCTCTTCAGAAGCAGCCATTTTGGACCATGTGTTTCCATATAGCCGCAATTCACAAACTAAACACCTTTTGTGTTTTGATGTTAACTGTAGGCTACAAAGATTCTCGCACACAATTGAAAGGAAAAGGTGAGGTGAGGAATATTCTGCCATAACATTAAAATTCGCTTATAAATGTTGCCAAATTTTACGCACTGTACCTTCAAGTACGTTCAGCTGTTGTGAGGAGCTCTGCAGAAAATATACACACCTCGCCTTTTCTCACATGTGTCAGTGATGATACTGATTTAATGACAGCATGTGGTTTGCTGCAGCCTGTAGGTGCAGGCAGAGCAGCTGTCCGGTCTGACAGATGGCAGAAGTCTGGTCGGGATGGAGCGAGCAGGGGCTGACAACAGGTCCTGGTAAATACTTTTAACAACAGTGGGATTTTGTGAGTGGTGAGAACTTGAATCAATTAGGCACAGAGCAGGTCCAGAGCAGGTCCAGAGCGTGAGGGATGGAGAGCACAATGGAGAAACAGCTGGAGTAACATGCACTTGAACCTGGCAACATGTGACATATCCAATCAGCTGACAATCTGATCCATGGCTCTTACTCATTTGCCATTATTTCACCAGCACTAAAACTGGCTCTAACCCACAAATAGTGCCGTCCAACAGTGGTCCACTTAATACAAAGTCAATGTTTGTCATTTACAGATTCATTTTGCATTTTTACTGTCAACGTTTTATAGTTCCATATCAAAACAAATACTTTTATTTTGAAATTCTTTGAAATGTCATCATCCCTTCCTGACAGAGGTGACACTCTGTGGCCCCTCAGATCATTTAAGTTTCAGACCCCTGAACTAAACATTTGTTTTGTGGCAGTCGACATCTGTAATGTTGCAGTAGTGCCTCCTCCTTCCATTCCCTTCTAAACTCTTGTGTAAGACGTTCTGCTCTGCTCTCTGTGGGGTTTTATAACCAGAACTGGTCCATATTCTGCTTTGGGCCCAATTAAAACCTATAAGTTGGTCGTGAATGTTGTGGTGTTACAACAGGGTAGAGAATTGCCTGGAGTCACGAGCTGAGAGAGAGGGGCCCCCTGGATTGTTCACAGCAACTTCCTTTTTTATGATTGACATTGCAACAAAGATTGCCACAATAGTTCTGTCAGGAACCCACAAAGAGGTCCCAGGCCACAAGCCTGCTGCCAAAAACTCTCATGCCCAACTTGTGAACCATGAAATGCACTACAAACGCCTCAGGGAGTCAAAGGAGAAAGCCAAAGAATATTTGTTGTTGTTGAGTAAATCACTAAGCACTTGCCAACTGTTTAATTTGTTGCAGCAGAAACATTTTGTGTAGGTTGTCAGTAAACATCAATGTGATTTGATCACCCCCCCAGGTCGCCATTTCCTTGGCCCACTGAATCCCTTGAAGCTTCCCTGCCTGATTGTGGATGTTAGGATCTCCAAAAGTTCACATCAGGACATTGATGATTGACTCCACCACAGATATATAGTGATACACAACACGTCACACAATTTGTTTAGTCGACTGAGTGCGACGTGAAAGAGTTGATTCCACTGGAACTTGTCATCTGCATCTTGAGTGGACAGGTTTTCACTTGGTTGCAATATGCAACTTCAACCCCTAGATGCCACTAAATCCCACACCCTGTAAAGTCCAGTCAATAAAGTTGGGATTGATTTAACAAAACAATGTATGAGATAACAACACTTTATGCTTTAAAAGGAAGAGAAGAGAAGAACAAAGTAATGGATAAATACAAATAATAACTAGAAATAGGCAACAAAAGAAATATAGAATTATATATTAAAGATATCTGTATCATATGATGTACACAGTTTATACAGACTGGTATAGGGTTTGTTCATGGTAAACGTGCTGAGCCACAGGTGAATTGCACAGATTTGTGTGTTACAGTGAGCAACAACAGTTTTTCAACAGTTATTTAAAAAGTCAGAATTGTTAATTGTGCACTGTCGCCAACCTCATTATGTTATTCGAAAAATGTCACACTCCTTGAGTTTCGTTAACTTTCCTACACTTTGTGCTTATTTGAATGGAGAGTTATTTTGGTTGTGTTGAATTTTTAACCAACAACATAAGGCGTCAGCTGCTGAATTCTTATAATATTTCATGTATTAACAGCATGTGTTTAGTTTTACACTGTTTTCTATTTTCTATGTGGGAAAGAAAGGGCTTTAGGACCCTGCGTCATGACGCATCAGCGTAGCCGCTGCAGCGCAGTCCCAGAGAGAGAGCGCGCGCGCGAGAGAGAGAGAGCACTCCTAATGACTCTTTATTCAAATAAACAGTGGTGAGTCGGAATTGAACGGGTCTCCTCTGCTGCGACAGTGACGCAGTCTCGGTGTGAAGCGGGCTGAGGAGGGAGCACGTGGTAAATCTGAAGGCGGCCACTGCTGTCCACTTGGCACGCGTAAAAGTCCCAACCGTTCTCCAACTAGATGGGGTGAGAGACAGAAAACGCGTCAAAGCGCTCTGCACTCGCATCAAGCACAAACTCCAAGCTGAGACTTGTTGATATTGTTTTTTTTTATTTTATTTATCTTTGACAGGAAGACTTTTTGTTACTTTGTGTGGATTTGTGAACACATTGCCTCTCTGTTGACCACAGAACAGTTTTTTTTCCCCCCGATGAAGCGATGAATGTGTGAATCTGAGCAGAGGAACCTGGGCTGAAGTGCGGTGGAGGTGCGTGATAACAACCCTCAGATGTTTTCAACTCTGCCGTTTTCATCCACATATTTAAGACTCGCACGTTCAGCTCGTGAACATCCAGCGGCACCTCAGCCCAGCGCACACCCGCGGTGCGACCACCGTGGCTGGGGAACCTGATCATCCGAGCAACGACTCTCTTTTTACCCCCCCGTGGAGGCATTTGAATGGATTTTCATGGATACTTTATTGAAACGTGGGAGTTAGAACCTAACGGTTTTCAAATACTTGTTCCGGGCCACTTGGCTCGTGTGCGTAAATGCTCTCCACGTTGATCTTTGCGCAAGAAATGCGTCTACCTGGCGACATTTAAATCAAATATTTTTACGCTCTGTTTTTTTTTTATTTTATTTTATTTTTTATTCGAAATTTAAAGACAGTGGTGGAGAAGATGAACCTGTGCGTCGTGAGTCTTCTACTCACTTTGGATTTAGCCACGGTGGCGCTCAGCCTGTCCACATGCAGCACGCTGGACATGGAACAGTTCAAGAAGAAGCGCCTCGAGGCCATCCGAGGGCAGATCCTGAGCAAGCTGAAGCTCACCAGCCCGCCGGAGGACTTCCCGGAACCCGAGGAGGTGTCCCGGGACATTGTCGCCATTTACAACAGCACCAGAGACCTGCTGCAGGAGAAAGCCAACGAACGGGCGGCGACGTGCGAGCGGCAGCGCAGCGAGGAGGAGTATTACGCCAAGGAGGTGTACAAAATCGACATGCAGCCTTTCTACCCGTCAGAAAGTAAGTGTTCGTCCGTGCGTAAAATGTTTGCGTACCCACCTGCGGGCCTTATGTGGTCTCTACTATTTGCCCATCACTTGAGTGTGAAGTCCCAAATAGTATTTGTGTGGTCACGTGTGCTTGTGATTATTTTGGAAAAACAGTCCCATCATGCACTGCTGAAGTGTGTGTGTGTGTGTGTGTAAAACCTTCACTGCTTTAAAGCTGCAGTCGGTAAAACCCATGAGTTCATACCTGTGTTAAAGGGATAGTTCTATTTTTTTTTTGAGTCAGATTGTATCAAGAAAAAGGTTTTCTTTTTGACACTTTATCAACTCTGACTTCACCGAATGCACTTCTGAGCGTGCCGCTGTTTCCAGATACTCACTCAGGCCCGTGTCATACACTCGCTGTGTTTTATGACCCCGGAGAGATGCTTCACATTTCTACATGGCCACCGTGCCGCTCATACCAAATTGAGCGTCTGCGTCAGTCTCGCATTATGCTCGTGCATACTCAATCACACATTCCATTCCAGTGACACAGATTTCTCACCTGGATTGTGCCCTCATTTGTTGGTCCTTGTGTTGCTTGAGTGCCCGTGTTGTACATGTGTGCAAACAGTGTGTGTGAGTGTGTGAAAGTCTCCTTGCATAATTACAAACACGTTTCCATGGTTTCTGTCTTCTTCCTTGTCTCCTTTGACCAAAACAAGAGTGTGCCAGCGGCTGTAATGGAAAGTGTTGTGCTGCAGGGAGCCTGTGCAGTCGGAGCATACAGTTTGTGTGGACTGGACACTATAGGTGCGCTCGTGTTCATCTGCAAAGTGTCTGCTAATTGGACTGAAGCGTACCTCTGTGGAAAGTATGACCTATGGACATTAGTGTTTATGTACTGATCAATCAGTGATTCTTGTATTTAGCAGTCCTGTCTGAGTGATGAAGAGGCTTTGGGTTATTTCTGTGATGAATCCACCACCTTTAGTTGTGTTGTTCTGTAGCTCAATCATTCCCAGAGTCTTGGTCAGGGGAGATTTTTGGGGGCTCGCCAAGTAAGGCTGGACAACACAGCCAAAAGCTCATCAGTTTTTTTTTAAATTCTATAGTGTTCATTAAGATTGCACCTTTTAAAATTGGCCCATTTTGGGTTTAAATGCTGTTTTTATTGTGTTTTTTTGTCTCTCTTTGTATTTCTAAATCAGTGGGTATGGATAAATATCATAATTAATGTTAAGACTGAATTGATTAGCGTTAAAGAAACCAGTACATTTTGGTTTAAAACATTTTTATGATAAGAAAACAAAATAGGGTTAGGGGTTAGGTTAGACTAACCCTAACCAAAACCCATATTAAAGTATAACATATATTGTTATAAGTTTTGCTGACGTTTCACTGAAGATTAATGTGATTTCATAACACATATATAAAATTAATCTTGTTATTTATTTGACAAAAAAACTTTGCTCCTATCATGATAGAAATTGAACCATTCGAGTTTGCCATCTTTAAAAAAGTGAAAAGTGTGTTCCCATGTAGAACGCTTGGGAAACACTGCTGTGGCTGACCTTGACCTTTTCCCTCTCATGTGGACAAGACAAATAGTTTCTTTGAGTATGTCAGAGACACATCAGAGAAAAAAAGAGCATTGCTGGAGAAAACTAAGTAATCACATCAAATGAGACTGCCGAGCCATCAACTCCATGGTCTCTCCCTCCACATGAGAAACGTGAAACACATGAATTGAAGCGAAAATAAATTAGCACGACGTTTTGTTTGCCCTGAGATTTACTTTGAATTAAATGTTTTCCTTGGCCTGCCTCTTGTGTAAATACCTTTAAATATGAATAGATCGGGCCTGGTGCCAAGTGCAGCCAGGAAAGCATTCACAGGGTATAAATAATATTGAGTCAACATGCAGAGAGAGAGAGAGAGAGAGAGAGAGAGAGAGAGAGAGAGAGAGAGAGAGAGGCCAGAACTGATACCCATTCATGTGAACTGGTGACACTGGCCAGGTCCTCACATCTGGAGACAGTTGCTGACAGGAGAGAGATCAACCAGTTAAGCCTTCAGCTGATAAGACAGATTTATTTAGTCTGTTTCACTTGACACATGAGTTGAAGTTCACACACACACACACACACACACACTATCAGCCTTATTTGGTCGGGCTCCAGGAAGACCTTGGGGACAGTGATGTGTGGCACAGCGGTCCTGGAAGACCTTTTAAAAAAATGTTGGGCATCAGGGCGAGGAGAGTGATTGAGGGGTGTGTGGGGGTGTACATGGAAGACACCGTCCCAGGCCTCACAGTCATCTATTTAAACCAAGATAGCTGGAAGGCATTGTGTGTGTGTGTGTGTGTGTACCCTGCCTGCCACTCGCTCCATGGAAAATTCCAGCAGGCGACAAGCTCTGTTGCTGAGCTAAAGGCGGATGGAAGGAAAACCCCCACCTCCACCCTGATCCTGTTCCTTCACACCCGTCTGTCAGTCCATCAACATTATCTGCAGGTGCTCCTCACAGTAGCCACGGATGCTCTTCTCACATCTCTGAAATCGCAAACTAAATGTGAACACCTGCCACGGTTAGAAGGCCAGCTCACACTGCATGCATGCGCAGCACTGATCTGCACCGTCCTTTGCACTCGTCTGTCATTCACTCCAGATGTGTGTATCCTGCTCCTGTGACTTGCGACATGTGCAACAGATCTACACGTCGAAAAGTGCGAAGAAAAATGTATGTTTTTCACTGTATATTCCTGCTGTTAGACACGTGCGAGCCCCACGTGGAAAACAGGCCAGAGGTCGCTCCCGTGGCTCAAGTGTAGTATCTTGTGCGGACGGCGAGAATAACAGAACAGAACAATAATAATGGCCGTCAACACGTCGCAAATGTCATCGTGGTTTTCTCAGTTTGGAGGTTTTGAAAATGAAGAGTGTTATGACCTTTTTATGATACCTGAACTTACATACACTACCGTTCAAAAGTTTGGGGTCACTTAGAAATGTCAATACATAGACTTTTGTGATATTATTGGTATCGTAGACCGTGTGTCGTGTGGTTCCCTGTGATTGCCGCCCCTAGTTTTAACTGATGTGTGATGTTGTGTAGCTACTGAGGAGGAAGACATCAGAGAAACTTGGGCTCATCCTCCACGATGGAGTCGCTGCATCTGAATGTCAAGTCAGACTGGGGCAGGACATTGTTCGGACACAAGTTAATATCTCTTTATGTAAGATGAGTCAACAAAAGACTCCTAACAATTTTCAGGGCAGAGCAACCTCTAAAATCTAATAGGAGTATTTGGACAGAATGAGTTTTGAAACCAAAATTTGTACTTCCAACTATAGAAAGACAAGTACACTCACACTGCTGTAAATCTCCTGTCTGAACACTTATAATCTTGGCATACCTTTCAAAGTGCATTAAAAGAAGGGCTGTTTGTTACAGGGAGTGAACGTGGTGTGCCAGAAATTTACTACTTATTTGCAAAGCAAATGTGGAGCTCATGCTGCCCCCTTGCTTTTATTTATTGAGCCTGAATTCAAAGGCACTAATTACTTCCCCATCAGGTTACGATTCAGCACATTACTCACTTTGAACCACTCACTGACGGCGTTAAAAGCGCGAGCTTTCAAACAGTTCAAATAACCAGTGTGAAAACTCACAGAAGATGAAACATTTGAGCTACTTCAACAATGAATAGACACTGAGGCTGAAGGCCTGTTCGGTTTGGTATTAACCGCATACAGAGACTTTGTTGTGGCGAGGACGCTGCAGGACAGAAAGTGCTGTTTGCCTCTAATCAGACCTTTAAAAAGTCTGCAGGAAGGATGTGTCAGTAGAAATGCCTAGTAAATGCCTAGTAAATGGCTTAGTAAGCAGTGCGTGTGTAATGTAGTGGCAGACTGTGGGTGCCGGGAACATCGCCTCCTGTCCTGTCTCCACCCAGAGCACAAACAGCATTTCAAAACAGAATTGAGAAAAAGCAGCGCTGCCAGGATCTTATCGTTTCCCCATGTGTTCTGAATCGTGACATCTGCATTTTTCTGCCACCAGAAGATTGTTGTTTTGGATGGTTGTTGTTTAGATGTTTTGAATTCTTGTAGCTGATGATGTCACACAGTCCCGTCATGCATCACAGAATCAAAACGACGCCATTTTGGCAGGTAGCCAGGCAAAATGTTCAGATTAACAGGCAGCATCTAAACCAGATATAAACCTTCGTGACTTTGCCAGCTGTATGGATACAAAGTGACGACGGTGAAGGTAGCTGTTGTGCCCTGAAGAGTCACTGGATCACTAAAGAGCCTGAGAGACAGCAGAGGTTGTGATATCCAACACCGATTGTTTATTTTACATGCTTTTATTGTGATGTTTAACTGTTCTCTGGAGTAGAATGAGGCAAAGTGTATCAGAAAGTTGAAGATGTGAGGTTACTGCTGGTCTAGAATATGGCTGTTCACGGTTCACCAAACCCACGATTCGGTCTGGATTGTATTAAACGATTGACAAGAACATGGACATTACTACTATAAAACTTCTCTTTTGACCAAAATAAACACTTCTATTAATAACATAAACATTTGTCTTAAAACCACTCAACATTGTCTAAATTAATCAAATAAAAAGCAAAAACTACTTGCACATATCACAAAAATAAATAAAAAGCTCTTGCTGCTCTACTCCCTCTCTCACTCACACAGCACTTTGAGTGAGACACGGCACCGTGAAGCTGAGGCAGATGACGAGCGAAACTGATGTTCGGGAAGTTATTCTGAGCTAGCCGAGGTTCAGGGAGATGTAATGAGTTTCTGAACAGGAAGTCCTTTGAACAGAGGCTTTCGGTTTTTCGGTTCAGAACTGTTATACAACTCGTCTGGAATAATGTCCACTCCGCTCTGTTTGTGTGCTAATGAAAAGCACTTGGGGATACATTTAGTCTGACAGACTGTGTGATGTAGCCACACAGCAAATTCTTCAGCTTTCTCATTGGTTATTGTTTACATGAAGACAATATTATTTCACAAAATCAACTGTGTGCTGTTATCACATTCAGTGCGTAGGTACAGGCGTGGTTGCCCTCTAGATTAGTGGTTCTCAACCTTTTTGAGTTGCGACCCCCAATTTAACATGCACGGCTGTCCATGACACCCCCCCCCCACCACCACCACACACACACACATCGGTGTGAACGCTGAAACAACGCCCGATCAATACACCGTTTTATTACACCATTCTACACTGTACTAATTAATTTTAAGCTCAAAAACATGGCTGTACTGTCCAATATTGACCATCAAAGCAGCGCTAATAAAAATGAGGGGCAAAAAAACCCCAAAAAACTCTCCGCTGGCACGGATGTGTCTCCAGACGGCTCATGTTTTTGAACCTGCGCTCGTTAGGTGTCCACCAGAGTGAAGGATCTTGACTGGGTGAGATGCCGTCTTCATTTGTGTAGCGCTTGTGTTGTGCCCCTCACCCCCGTCCTAAACATAAGGGGGGTAGGGTAGGGTTAAGTGCGCATGCCGGGAAAGCAGTCTGTAAAGTGCGGTCAGGTGGTGAAAAGCTGGTGTATCCAGTGTACTTTTTCGGCCCAACCGCTCGTCGTCATGCTAACGTCTGATCGGACGCTACATTAATTTTGATAAAAAATATATATTTTTCCAAAATGATTTGGCGACCCCCAGAAATCATCTCGCGAGCCCAATTGCTCTAGATAATGAGCATAGTATTTGATTAAATAATTAGAAATACACGAAGCACAAGTCTGGGGCACATGGCTGTGTTTTTAGTTCACTTGTTTCGTGTGTGTTGTTTTGTGTTGTGTTGTGTTGTTTTGTGTTGTGTCGTGTTGTTTTGTGTTGTGTTGTGTTGTGTTGTGTTGTGTTGTGTTGTGTTGTGTTGTGTTGTGTTGTGTTGTGTTGTGTTGTGCAGGCCTTTGTCGGCGTTGTTGTTGAGCCTGCGTGTGATAGATGGTGTTAGTCAGAAAGTGAAACCTCTGGATAATCTCCCCCTGCGCTTCTCTAAATAAACCCTGTCGTGTGGCGGCTGTTGGTTTGTGGAGGGAGGCTTGTAAAAACAGACAAAAACACAAACACACATAGGGAGCGAGAGATCAGGCTCAATTTGAAGGCTGGCAAATGCAGAGGACCCTCAATAAATCAAGGAAGTCAACTCATTTTACTGTTGTGGACCCATGTCTCCCACAGTGATAATGTGAGCATTAAAAATCAGAGACTATGATAATTCATGTTGTTCAAGGGATCGAACATCTCCAATTGACTGTAACGCAGGGCATTGTGGGTTAACACCATATAAACCCATATAATTTGATGCAGCTCCGTGTTTTGCGCTGATGTGGCAGAAACTTTGTTTTCTTGTTCATTGTTGTCTTGTCTTCTCCTTCAGTAATTCTTGATGTAGCGCCACCTCAGGCGAGGAGGGGGAATACGTTATTCTAAAGGTTAGCTTCGAGTCGAGTGGAGACAGTTAGGTGTGAACACGACTTGAAGTTCAAATCCATCTTAAAATCACATCATAGGTGGCCATGTGAATGAAACATCACCACATTATCAGCCACACCTGATTAATTATAGACCAGGATTTGACTGTTCTCATTCATAACTACAACTGACCTTAATGTCAATTACCTTAATTTTGGTCAGTTTGGACACACCTTCTCATTTGAATGGTTTTTCTTTATTTTCATGGCTATTTACTTTGTAGATTCTCACTAAAATCATCAAAACTATGAATGAACACATATGGAATTATGCAGTTCACAAAAAAGTGTGAAATAACTCCAAATATGTTTCATATTTTAGATTCCTCAAAGTAGCCACCCTTTTCTTTGATGACTGCTTTGCACACTCTCTCAATGAGCTTCATGAGGTCGTCACCTGAGAGGTTTTCCAACAGTCTTGAAGGAGTTCCCAGAGATTCTGAGCACTTCTTGGCCCTTTTGCCTTTTGACTGGTAGTGTAAGAAATGAAAGTTATCACAGCCAATGTGTGTGTGAGCTTTTGGCTCCAGAGGGCAACACTCTCCTCCAGTGAAGGTTAATAACAATACTCGTCGCAAGCTTATGGGCAAAAGTTGCATTGGCCACATTTTGGATATATATGTACACTGCCGTTCAAAAGTTTGGGGTCACTTAGAAATGACCTTGTGTTTGAAGGAAAAACACTGTTTTTCATGAATATAACATTAAATGAATCAGAAATACACTCTATATATTGTTAATGTGGGAAACGACTATTCTAGCTGCAAACGTCTGGTTTTTAATGGAATTAAATAATGTGCTCTCCCGTTAAAAGCCGAGCAAGTGACGTCAGGATGAACCCAACACAGAGTGCATCGCAGTAATCTAAGCGAGTCCTTCTCCTGAGATGCTGTAGGGCAGAGAGAGTACAGGCTGCTGCAGAGAAAGAGAAAAACCTTTAAGATCTCCAGGTATTTTCCTGAGTGTCGGACCTCACCACCGTGTTGTTGTTGAGAGTTGCTGCACTTACGCAAGACCTGGACTGTGCTGCCATTTGAACTGCTCAGCCACTGTGGCAAAGCAGAGTTACATAACACAGGGGAGAGAAGGATAGCGAGAGAGAGAGAGAGAGTTAAAAGAATAACACGTCCTCCAGTGCCTTCCTGTATTGTTTACAGCAACAGAACCGGTCCAGTTTAAAGTGATAGTCTTAACAGGAGTGTAACGGCTGGAGGGAGGGGTCTAATTCCTGGGCCGTGGTGCAGCTGGACGCGAGACTGGACAGTATTTGTGGCTTTGCCGGTGCTCAGCCTCAGGTTATGCAACACGCTGCAGGAGCAAATTGTGCCGGAGCTGCGGTCACGGCTGTGTGTGTGTGTGTGTGTATGTGTGTCATTCGCTGAGTGATGAGGCAACGTTTTTCTGCCTGGCTGCGTCTCCACATGTGCACCTTCCACAAGCGTGCGCGCACGTGCGCGTTCGTCTCTCTCTGCTGTGTGACTCCTAATTGCCTTGTTGCCGTCCAGCAACAGTGGAAGTGAGCCATCCCAGCGAGCATTTGACAGCCTCCACCACGCACGCTCTGCCAAGTTTAACAGCAGCCCAAATTAGAACCAAACTTTTACAGTGTGCTATTATGGGACAGTCAAATTCATATTGAAAAGGGGTAAAGGAGCACGTACAGTAAGTTTTAATGGGGTGGGCTGTCTGGGTTAGAGTTTGTGTCCTGTCATACACTTCAAAAATAATCATATGTAAATAACCAGTACAATATTGTCTTATACTAGTGCAGTGCCTGCAGGAAGTATGTGTTCCAACTAGGGATGCAACGGTACAGTTTCCCCACAGTTCGGTATGCATTGCGGTTTTTGGGCCACAGTGTCGGTACAGTTTCGATATCTTAATATAAAACTGCTCAGACGAGCAAAGGCAATATTACGTTGTAAAAATATTTAAAAGCACAGCTATAATTACACCACAAACTTTATTTAAACAATAGTGCACTGTCAGATCAAATGAAACAGCGAACATAAAACCACACAAATGAAAAATAAATAAAGTTTTGTGATATCCAACAAAATTAAACACAATTTTAACCCACTCACAGAAACTACAACTACAAATACACCATGCTGCTCTAAGTGAAAGAGACAAGTGATGACGCTTGCTCTGGGTGGCGCTGTAGAGCGAGTGTCTGTCCAATATCCAACTTCAAACCAACTTCACTGCGCTGCATAACAGATGCTTGCACACCGTGGTTTGTTTGTTGACATTCATTTTCTCATTCTCATCGTAGTCCACGCTGAATCCTAAATGATCTCACACAGCGGACTTAAACAAAGACGGTGCCGCTTCAAACTTTGAGTTGCTGAGTTTGCCGTTGCGTATTGAACCGAACAGGGTGTTCCGAACGGTTCGGTAAAATACCGAATACCGTTACATCCCTAGTTCCTACACTCTTAGAAATAAAAGTGCTAAGTAGAACCATATAAGGTTCTTCGGCTTGTCCTGATAGAAGAACCCTTTTTGGCTTCAGGTAGAACCTTTTTATAAAGGTTCCACCTGGAACCCTTTTAAAACCCTTTATTCAGGAAAAATGGTATTAAAGGGTTCTCTGGATCAAAATGGTTCTTACTGGAACCATTAGTCTTACCAAGAACCCTTGGTAACTGAAAAATCAGAAGCGAATGGTTTCAGGTAGAACCTCAGCCCTTGTAGAAGGATCGTTTTAGAACCCTTATTTCTAAGTGTATAGTGGGAGCTGAAGAAGATTGTTCAGTTATGGTAATGCATGATAAGGAACATAAAGGCTAACATAATACAAACACTGTGCAACCTCACAACGCAAATGTTTTGGACAGTCACAACAGCTAGCTACGCTAATGCTAATCGAAAATGAAAACATTTGCGTTGTGCTTAATGAGGTTGCCCAGTGTTTGTATTATGTTAGCCCTACGCTAATGCTAATCGTAGCCTTGCTAGCTTATCTTTGGTAACAGCTTTGCCAAGTTAGCCGCAAAGTAGTGGCATGCTAATGCAAAATAAATATGTGCTTGGGTATTGGTGAATGGACACCTCTTCGTTTCAGGATAACACCATGTTGGTGACCCGTGTGCTCTCTCACCTCTGTGTGTCCTGCAGTTGCTCAGTACATGCTAACACTTCAGAGTAAAACATTTCTAACTCTTTTCATAAACTAAATACTAATGAGTATTCATGCGTTATAAATGATGAATTCAATATTTATTAATGTTTAAATAATGCTAATAGTGTGTACTTAAATATCGTACAGGTTTAAATGAGACAGAAAGTGCTGGTGAACCTGGAGGCGCTGGTCTCCTTCAGGAGGGTAACAGAGTGAAGAGGTGGTTGCCAGAGTGCAATGAGTCTGGTATGATGATCTCATCGATGCATATGCATCATGTTATGAAGTTGCAACTCCAGCACAAAACGCCACCAACCCACAACTGCAGTCACTTAAGTGCATTTTTTTTAAGTGATTTTAGTTGTGTTTTGTGCTGAGTAGATAACTCTTTGCAGAAACCTGTTGTTGTTCTTTTGACAAACAGTTAGCTACACACTATTCTTTAGCTACGGTGTGCACATTTTAGGGTGAATTCCAATTCCTTGCTTAACCCTCAAACTTAACCCTCAATCTCAAAAATGCGCGCTCCTGCTAGTGCAAGTGCTGTCCCGATTCTCAGAAAAATTAAGTTGAGGGGCGAGTTTAAGGGCTGTATCGCCCTCAATATTGAGATTTTCCAACACCACCCTTGGGAGCAAGGGCTACCCAGAATGCATTGCGTGTTTTCACATAAGAAAGATGGCGTCAAAAGCAGCGAAGCGAGTGCGATACAAATTAAGTATTTTCTTTGTTAATAGAGATATAAATATTGTGAAAACCATTGTATTATCTTAGTTTAGGCCCATATTATGGATTACTGACGTCATTGTTGCGTAACATTTATTTTTATTTTACGATCATTTGTCAACAGCCGGCCGGTGCGCACACAAGATCGTTTGCTATCTTTAACCCTTCAATAAGCCGTGGTGTGTGGTAACTGTCAGCTGAATATGTCCGTGGTTGTGGTATTTGTATGAGTATCATCTTATAACTAACTGACAACCTAATAACTTGACTGAAATAAAATAATAAATAAATAATCACGTAGTCATAGTGATAATAGTGACGTAAATGTGTTCTTCTTCTTCTTTTTTTATGAGTTGACAGACTGGACGCAGCTTTCACGTTATTCTGCCCCCCACAGTCTGAAGACGTATCTGCATTAAAGGGGTGTCCCATTTCTAAGTGACAAAATAACCCTCAACACTTGGTTTTGAGGGCCAGTTAAGATTGAGGGTTAAGATAGGAATTGGAATTGGCCCTTAGACTTATCATTTTCTAGCATGGACATGTTTTTCTGTGTATTTTCCCACTCTTTGTTGGTAAAGATATGTCAAAGCATGTGATAATGACACATTTATGGCAAATTTCACGACATGAGGAGGATTTAACTGGTGTTTGCATTTCAGCTATTAAGGAGGTCAGAGATGCAGCAATGTTTTTGTTAATTTGAACCATAAATGGACCAGAAAAAGTGCTTTTGGCCATTTTTTCCCCTAAAATAACACTCAATATCTGGTAGTTATTCACAATGTACTGCAGTTTTACACAAACAACAGATTTTGCATGTCCAATTTGAAATTTGAACGGTATAAAACACATTTGCAGTAACATTTTTTGTGAAATTACCGTAATAAACGTACGTTGGCTTTGACGTTCTACTTCTCAGCTTTCGGAAACTGTTGGAATGACTAAGTAATGCAAAGTGCGCTTATGCAAACGTGTCGTCAGCGATACGCTCTCTGTGTTTAAAGGGTTAAAGATTCCAGTGTCTAAGAATTTGGCCCTGCACAGTAACATATAAGAGGCTCATTCTTAGGCGAAGAAAAAGCGATGATATTGTGTTTTCAATTTTTAAGAAAAAAATGGAATAATCAGTATGACCGCTTGGGTCAGTTTTAGCCCGTAGGACATGTTTTTCCAACTATCGCTGTATGTGGTCGCGTCACTGCGTATATGCTGTTTTACTGACTGTTTTAATTGACTGTACATGCACGTGTGTTTGTGTGTGTTTATCTGTTGCCGGGCCATGGACAGGCCATGTTGAAAGGACCTTCGAAGTTCTGGGTATTTTTAGTTCCCAGGGATTATGTGTGGAGTTTTTTTTGTTTTCAATTTGTTATTGGCAGGTGAGCGGCTGGGTGGAGACATGTGCAAGGGAACCAGACAGGCGAGAGAGAGCTCACATTCTCCCTCTGTAGATCCTTTTCCTCTTTTCTCTCTGTCTCACGTCAAACTCACAGGCTGTTCTTTTTATTCTCTCTTCTGCTGACGCCTCCCTCCCCCTGTCCTCTGGCTGTTTCCTTCATTTCCTCCTGGCTGCATGTCTGTAGCACACTGCTTCTATCTTTTTTTTATTATTACTATTATTATTATCATTATTATCCTTTCATTCCTCGTCCTGTGCTTTGTCACCATCATTTTATTTGTTCATGGAAACCATCATAATTTTCATGTGTCCGATCGTTATGACCACCATTGCCATAACGCGCTGGTGGTCCTGCGTATGCTGTCATGTGTTTCCCGAGAGAGATCTGAAGGTCCCCGTGTTATCTGGCACCAGCACAGTAGCAGCAGATCGTTGAAGTCCTGGACACAGAGAGATCAGCACATTCCCCAACACCTTGTCTTGATTCTTTGTATTTTTTTCTTTCTCTTATCACTGTCAGTCCATACAAACATCTGCTGAGAAGAAGGAGAAGCAGAAGTAACCAATAGAGCTCTGTGACTGTGACGATTTAGTTCAGGTCTTCACACGCTTGCCAAGACTTCTGATGTGTTATTGTTAAAGCCGAGTTCACGTCGTACCCGACCGTTGAAGGTGTAGACTCGTCGTGCCGTTCACATTCAACAACCTGTGACCAGAGATCGAGCGGTGACGTGTCTCTTCGCGAAATCCATGCCCGAAAGCCCAAATGCATGTGTTTAGTTGGATAAATAAACTCCACGGGACCAAAAATATCATCTGATTGTCATGTTGTCTCCTACTGGGCACCCAGGGGTCTGTTTTAGGACCACTGCTGTTTTTATTGAACATGCTCCCACTTAGCAGTGCCCTTTGTGCGCTAAAAGTCAATTTCCACATTTAAACTGATGATATCCAGATTTATGTGGAAATCTTTCCCTGAGTTCTAAATCTGGATTAATGTTTAACCACATTTCAATCTCTGCTGTGTGCTGTGTTGTTCTCATTCTTCACCTCGATCCTTCCCCCCGTGCATGTGTTAAAAAAGTCAGATATACTGTAAAAGTAGGTCAGATATTTTCCCCTCAAATCGGTCCCAGCATCTCAACCCTGCAGACCAATATTTAGTCTCTGTTTCCATTCTCAAATGGTAAAAGTGATTCTGAGGTAGTAAACAGTTGCATCCGGTAATAAATCTCAATTTGGTGGAATCTCACCCCCACGCTTTGCTTTGCAGTAAAGCTTTCTATGGGAAGTGAAATGTTTAAAATATGGTACAGACCCCATAATCTCCCTCTCACTTACACACACACACACACACACACACACACACACACACACACACACACACACACACACACACACACACACACACACATACAGAGCTGAAAGGGACAATAATAATGATGATAATGTCCATGCCAGAACCCACTACCAGTGCTCAGGAGACATATGTGCACATGTGGATTTCTTCATGCCAACACATCTGCAAAAGCAGTCACAGCTGAATTCTTAACAGCTCGGGATCACAGCATAATTATTTCACAGCAAATGTTTTCATTTATGTATTCCCACACTTTGAATCTGTTATTGTTCAGCTCATGGCCGCAGCAAAATAATGTGGCTGCCACCTGTTCAGGCCATGAAAGAGAACTGAGGTTTGGAAAATAAAATGGTAAAATGGAAATGGTGAAGAAAAGGAAGACGAAGAAGAAGAAGAAGAAAAAAAAACCCTTTCATGATCTAGAATTAGTAATAAGAGCTGAGGTGCCTAAATCCTCATGAACGTCCTCCAAAGGAAACAGTTTTAGCCAGTATTGTTTCTTCCTGTCTTGGAGGTCAGATGTTTACCCACTGCAGGTGTCCTGCTCGGCTCCAGCCAAGACTATAAAGATGCTTTCATGTTGTGACCTCCACCTCCCTGACACTGTGTAAAGTAGCCCAATAACACTGAGGCCAACCCCTGCTGAATCCAGACATCTATTCCTTAGAAACCGTGGAGTCCAGCTCAGTGTGGATAGAGCGAGAGTTTGGTCAGCTGCGCCCTGCATTCAACACGTCCACACCTGTGGAAGTGTTTCTGTGGTCAGCTGAGCTCAAAGGCTGCTGGGAGCTGGGTTTTCGAGCTGTACATTTTGTAACAGTAGCTTCTATTAGGTCACGACCTGAGCCTTTTAAAACCGCTGGATACACTTGCTTTGAGTTATGTCCTGAAGACATAAAGGCCATACAGTATTTGCAGAAACAGCTGAAGTGATGCATGCAGGCAGAAGTTATGGGGAGAGCTAGATTAAAGAGACGCAGTGTAGGATTTCAACCTTCAAATAATGTCTCCATGAGGTTTTGACGGTACATCCACTCATAACAGTGTTTGTGTACCTGCATTTGCACTCTGTAACTTCTGGTTTGGGTCCGTCTACAAAATGAACTACAACATTCGACTTAACAGTGTACGTCCTCTCGCCCACCTCCAATGGATTCAAACAATGTGCATCCAATAGGCTTATAGGTTATAGAAGCCGGGTTGAAAACACAAGCTACGCACACTAAAGCACTTGTCGTTCTTCGGGTTAGTTTTAATTTTTAATATCTTGGCAAATAAAACAATGTCATCATATTTGTATAAAATTATATTGCTTAAGCTACTGTACCTGGTCTGAAGACATGGTTGTTTGTGCTTCCGAGTTTACTGGTGTCGCTAAATCTTGGAGATTCGCACTTTTTTTTTTTTTCGGGATTTTTACAGGCTCTACAGTTTGGATCCATTCTTGTGTTGGGCATCGCGTTCATGACTCTTCCACTCTCTGACCAATCCGAATTAAGGCCGTCTGTTCACATCACATTTTCTATCACTTAGAACCTCGCCAGAGCAGGTACCAAAAAAGGAAAAGCAAAAAAAGTCAAGTCAAGCCGAGTAGCGCGAGAACTGTATAAATGGAAAAGCACCATTAGTTACCATAGGCAGTAAATAGAATGTGGACACAGCCTCGAAATGTGATACCAGCTGTCAGTCACACTGGTATCCACTCATATGTGCCACGCTTTATTTATTAATTTTCCTCTAAATTGGAACATAATTCACAAAACTGACACCATGTGCTATTGAAGAATACCTGATACTAGCAACTGAGACCTTCACGAAACTCTATTAAAGTTACCAGAGCAGTTTGTGTCATAGCAAGAGTTGACATTGTCTATGTTTTGTTAAACTCATAGTGATGTGGTGTCCGTCGTCTTCTGTTCTTGGGTGTTCTCTGTCTGACTAACATGCTAGAAATAAGGGGTGTGGCCTTGTTCAATTTGGACATTGTACCATTTGAGTTGGCTTACTTGAGCTGAGTTGAGCTTGAGTCGAGCTTTTGTCACAAAGCAGCGTTTAAGTTGGGTTAGTTGGGGTTTTAAGTTAGGGTTTTCGGGTTTTGTTATTTCACTTCCTGTTTTATTTTGGTGATGGGTTTCCGCTGTCTGTGTTCACTGTCTCCACCTTCACTGGGTTTCCATTGATTAGTAACCACTTGCACCTGGTGATCATTACCACTCCCCTTTTAAAAGCTTCCCATGGTTAGTTGTCAGTGAGAAGAAGAGAGAAGACCAAGTTATCGATTAGAGCGTTTGTATCTCGTTGTTCCCCTTTCATGGTTATATTGCAGCACGGCTGTTGTTTTGTCTTCTGTTTTTTCACAGCAAGGCTGTAGTTTTATTTTCTAGTTTTAGCAGCTTGGCTATAGATTTAGTTTCTGTATTTTTGTGGAGGTTTTTGAGTCCGTTTGCTTCCTCCCTGAGTTTTGTTTGGACCTTCGGTCGCCTTTTTGAATCGCTTATTCAAGCAAATAAAACTTTTTAAAAAAAAACATCTTCAATTCTCATGCAGTTGAGTTCAATATCCTGACTCCTATCCTCACAGCTTTGCACGGCTAGTTTCTATAATAACTGAACGTAAACACAACCTACTTACATTAAGGGTGTTTTTATCCTGGTGAACCAAATACTTTTCTGAGCCTTTTAATAAAGCGTGATGTGTCTGTGTTTTAAATTTCATGCATAAAATGAAGTTGTGGTTAATTTATGAAACAACTTTCTTTGGAAAATGGCTGTTTTACCTATTTGAAGTAATAGTAGATGTTACAGCAACTGCTGATTTGCACATGTCAAATGTTTTTATTGTACATTTGGTGACATTAATTTGTCGTCCCCCATATAAAAAGGTTGGGAAACACCAGACTGAGATTAGTCAGAGGTGCGGCACTCTGAGTGGAAGCGGTGTGAGGAGCCGGTGGTTTCTGCTGACAAAGCCGCCAGTCAGAGCGTTTGCAGGCCAACACTCAGCGTTCTCCCCTCAGGAAGGAAGTCAGTGTTTGACAAACCCTCACACAGGTCTCCTTTGACCTCCAAGGTCCTTCAGTCTGGAGAACTTTCAGAGCGTCAATATTTCAAACAAATTGGTCACTGACAGATGGCTCTGCTCACTATTTAAACTACTTAGAGGATTTCTGTTTATTATCATACTGTACCACTGTCATGTGATTAAGCACTGGAGCGTTACGCCTTTCTTCATGTCAGAAAATGTTCAAAGTCATGCAGAATTAAGGCTGGAGCTGGAGCTTTTCAGACAGATTGTTCTATCATGATGTCAACCTACAGTCGGTGTATGAGTCATTTTTCTCAGTTTGAGTCCTGATATAAAGAGAGCAAAATTTCTCTGACACACGACATTGTAACGTTACACTACATTTCTGTGACAAGGTTCCCAGTCAAGCCTCAAGGCAAATTCAAACAGATATGGCCAGCGTTGGTTACTATTTTGCCTGGAAATGTTCCATTTTGTACTGTCGGAAATGTTTGAATGTTACTTTTTGGCTAAATGTTACGTACGTGTCATACCAGCATTATTTCTAAAGTGACGTACTTTGCAAGTATTTGAGGCAAAATTTTCACTCGGGCGTGGAGTGGTTGGAGGTTTTTGAGACTAAATGTGAGAGGGTTTTTTTTTGCATACTGATGCAGATGTGGAGGCATTGATTTTCTGAGGAAAAGTCATGATCTTTACCACATCCTAACCAGAGTTAGGTAGTTAGACAGACAGACAGATATCTCTAGCTCCATAATTGATAATTGATGCTGAATTTTTGGCCTATATATTTAGAAAATTTCTGTTCCTTCCTCCAAATGAGAACATAATAATAACTTATTTATAAGGCACTTTACATCGCAAAATGATCTACACTGACTACAGTGAGCAATGGCGTCCCAGAGAGAAAGACTCTTGTTGTTGTTTCAGCGGAATAACATTGAAACAGTGGCCGTTTCTCACCTGAAATAAATATTAGCCATTTAGAGTCTAAACCAGTCTAAAAAGTGGTTTGTGTATTGAGATATGACGCATTTATAGTTTGGCAGCTCCGCCTCTGTGGACGCTCGGTGTGCACAGTGGCCGGCACAGAGCAGCGTTATCTTGGCTTGTCCTGAGGACCAATCGCAGCCCTTGCCGTCTCCGTTGTCCCTTGACGGAGTGACAAACACTTAAAAAGGTTCTCCGACAGGCTCTCCGGCGACGTAGAGGGGTCCCCGTAACCTACGTAGAGCGCAAGAGAATACTGTGGCCTTAATTGTTCTACCTCTATCTAAACTTGGATTTAAAAGATACACAAATGTAGGCCGATATATGAAATCTAACGATATCTAACGACACGATGAAGCCTCAGCCACTTGTAAATGTGTCGCTGTACACGTTGTTTTTATTTACAGCTAATCTACAGCTGACATTCGCTCATAAACCCTCGACTACTTTAACGTGTCTATAATCCACAGAGTGCACGCTTCGGTGGTGTGCCAATAGTATGTGAGGTAATGGCAGTGATGAGTAATGAAGTGACTGATTACAGGACCCCGCTTTGTTTGACAGCTCTCATGTGACATCAGCTTCTCTCTCAGAGGGAGGGACGGCATCAGTGTCACTGTGCGTGTGATGACATCACCGGTCTTACTACCGTCTTAGTCCCGTTGACGTGATGAAACGACCCACACATAAACACACCAGATTGGTGCCAGTTGTGGCGGATCATCTTCACGTCAGTTTTTGGGCGTATCAGCAGTAATGTGGGCCGACTCTGATGATTCTGATGACGCTCCACACCCTCAGCCAATGCTTGGAATTTCCCCTGCAGATCTATAATGTGGATTTCAAGTGGCAGCCCATTTTGCTTGCACGGCATGTAAGAAGTTATCTGTTCCCTCATACTCGTGTATGTTGTGGAGAAGCAAAAATAGAGGAAGAGGAAGAAGGAGTTCTGTCAGAGATTTCTTGCTTTTTAAAGGAGTTTTTTTTCTCTCCACTGTTGCCAAGTGCTTGCTCATTGTTTTCCTGTTAGGTTTCTGTACAATAATATCTAATCTACAATAGTTTTAAGGTTTATCAATCTGCAGAAGCATATTGCATTCACTTATTTTATGAAAAGAGAGATCAAGTTTGAATCATACGTTAGCTGAGAAGCTTCCATTTATGTATTTGAATCCAGTTTTACTTGGCTTTGGGTTTGAGACATTCTCCTGTCTTGAAGTAATATTGATGGTATTGATATTATTTGTCGACTTGACGCAGGTAGCTCAGGACTTTTAGACACAGTTGTTTAGACGGAAAGAACGCTCGGATCTGCTGAGCGCTGCAGTGTTTCTCCAATAAATGTGGCATGCTTCATGGACAGGGGATGATGATGCACTCGAAATGAATACAGGCTGCTACGTAAGCACATGTGCGTCCTGAGAGCTTCTCGTCAGATGTTTTGAGGTCGCAAAAAAAATAAAGATTTCGTAAATTCAGAGCCAGGAACAAAAAAGAGAATCAGGAAAAATGATGTGATTAATTCAGAAAAACAGAGACGTTTGTAATGCAATACGCTTCTGCACTATACAAATAAAAACGTGAGTTTAGAGTAGAGTTTATGTTGAATGCTAAAGTCCGGGCTTGAGGTGCAGTAAAGGTTTAATAATGCTGTTTTTGTAATAGCTGAACCTTTGGAAATCAGTTTTGTTTGGCAAATTTTTTTTTTTTTTCTCCTCCATTAAATAACTTTTGCTGTAATTCATAACTTAAACACAAAATGATGTCCCCAGTCTGCATGTTGTGTCTGCACTGCAGTGCAAAACATGATATTTGAAATAGAAAATAATACTGTATGAAGTAATTATGTTTTAGTGACTTTATCAAGCGTAGGCTTTTACAAGTTTCTAAGAACAAAATGCACATAAATAGCCACCAGATTTATCAAATAATAATTGAATGATGCTGATTATTTACCTCTGTTATGCAGTTCATACTCCACATTTGCTAGTTTGTGATTAAAAGTCTTGCAGATCACCCTATACATGAGTGAATGGTGACTCAGGTCACTGACAACATGATATTTGTATGCACTGATGGATGTTTTCTGTCTGTCACCTCTGCCATTGCTCTGGTGGATCACCGTTGTATTCATGTACAGGTTTCCACTGCCTTCACCTCATCCTGGTCTCTGATTGGTTGGTTGGGTTTTTGCAGACTCAGATCTGAGCTCACGGCCTGTGATGCATCTGGGAGGAGTTGGCGAGTTTCTTTAATCACGTCTGAAAACGTTTACACCCGCGGCACTGCCGATCCACTGTTGATTTGAGGGGATTTGTCTGAGAGTGGAGAAGCGTATTGGTGGCAAAACAGAGTGAGAATCGTGAATGAATTAAGCTTAAAGCTCCACTTACTTCTGTTGTTTTCCATGTGAGCCATTAGCCACGGCTGAACGCATTTCAAGGAAACACTGTCTCGAATTGTGCTCTGTTCAGCGCATGTGTATGGCTCATTATGTTGACACTGTATAGACAAATCTTGGTAACAGGCGCTGCCTTGAGTCAACAGGTTTAAACTCTTTCCTGTGAGCCATGTTTGGACATAATGTTTGCTTGAATCCTACTGAGTTTGCGAGGTCCTGCTGATAGCTATTAGGCTGTCAGGAGACCGGAAATCTGATAAGGGAGCTGGCAGGAGAAGTTCCAGAAGTGACTTTTTGCGCACATTTGCATTCTTATCCACAGCCACACTGGATAATTACAGGAAAATGAAAGCAGATTATGTTTAAAATTCAGCCTTGATCGATGCCATTGTCAGTATATTTCATGCCAGGTTACTCTCGAGGACCATGAATGAACTTTATTTCAGTCTCTGGTGCTGAAAATCCCACCCATTTTTTTTGTAAATCATGACTATACTCTTGAAATGAGGGTTCCAAAAGGGTTCTTCTACAAGGGCTGAGGTTCTATCTGGAACCATTTGCTTCTGAAAAACCCTTTGCCGAAGAAAGGGTTCTTGGATAAAACTAATGGTTCCAGTAAGAACCATTTTGATCCAGAGAACCCTTTAAAACCCCTTTCCTGAATAAATGGTTTTTAAAGGGTTCTTGGTGGAACCCTCCAAAAGGGTTCCAGGTGGAACCTTATATGGTTCTACTCTGCACTTTTATTTCTAAGAGTGAAGGGATGAGCCGGCAAAATATTCTATATCGATGATATTGGACTGATGTGGGTCAAAAACACTGAATTGAATATCAGAAAAAGAAGAATATAGAATAGGAGACAATCCAAAAATCCTAAATATCAACAATGCATCAATAAGTGCGGTCCAAATATGCATCAAAAACAGCAGCTGTATTTTAATTATTAAAAGTTAAGAGCTATTTCTTTTTTATTGGAGCATTATATTTGTTACAGAGATGGAGCATCATTTTTCTTTTAAAAATCGCAGAAATATGTTTTTAGCAGCTTATTAGTTTAAAGGATGAAAATCTGTGTAGGTAGATACTCGAGGCTGTGATATTGGTTTCAATATCAGACACAAAGAAAGAAGTGGTTTGAAGCCATCCCTTCATTTCTAATGTTCTCTGGGCTTCTCATCATGATTTTCAAAACAATATAAAAAAGAATTATCACTACCGAAGACAGCAGATACGAGTCCAAACCAAGTACTGTGCGCTCTTTGTGAACGTCCATCAGGAGTAGTAGATCATGGATGTGTGTGTGTGTGTGTGTCTGCCACGCACAGCATGTGTCAGCGAGGCTGTAGCCCTCCTCTGAACCTCTGCTCAATGCATCCAGTGTTTTGTTGAAGCACAGTAGACTCATTCATGAGGCCCGGCAGCAGTTTGTGTAAACAGTCCCGGTCCTCCAGGAGCTGGAAGTGTGAATTTCTCTGCTGACGAATGGGAAGGAAATGAGAAAGAGCATCGTTAGTCTTGGCTCATCTGCCTCAGCTGCTCAAACTGCATGCTGTTTTATGTTGGCCACAGATCAGGAGCATGAGCATCAACCATGCGGAGGTTGACGTGAGCTTGTCAGATCAAACGGAGGCACACGGAGAAGAAAGTCTGTCGTATTTGATCAGGTCTCTGCTGTTTTCACTCAATCCCTCAGTACTTTAAACTGTACTTTCCACTCATTCCATCTCTCATCAGACAAATATTGCTCCCCCGAGGGTGAATTATAACAAGTTTGATCCCCCGACCTCTCAACTCTTGACATTTTAGTGTCCTTCTACTTTGTTTATGACAAAACAACAAACAAAAAGAGCAATATTCACATTAGCCTCAGCTGCCCCCCGTGTTCTGTGCAAGAACATATGGATTCAGTGAAGCATGATGACGTACACTACTTTTTTATGTTGAAACAAATCACTGAAACCAATACAAGCCTGCAACAGGAAAGCACCTTGTTTATATTAGACTCAGATTTTTTAGTTCTGTGGACTTGACACAAAATGTTCTAGATAAGATACAACATTGGAAAATTAAAAAGGCCTGTGACTCTTTTTGGGATCACAGGTGTAAACAATATCTTCTTTATGGTTCACGCAGATATTAGGCCACAGAAGAGCTTCTCTGTTTTTGATGGAAAATAGAGCTCACTTTTTAAGAAAGGATGTGACTGTGTGAGAATTAATAATTCTACTTTGTCTAAGTACTTCAAGTTTTAAAGGCTGATTCCACAGAAATACCGCTTTTAACTAAAAAGTAAAAAGCCAAAAAATCTGCAAATTGACCTGGCAACCCAAAATAAATCTCAGCGTGAAGCTCTTTGAATGCTCTTGCACCATTCAGGCAAACATTTAATATCTACCCCACACATCGAGAACACCAGATCTGAACTACATATTTTCGGAATCAGCTGCTGTTTTTTCTTGCCTCTGAACAATAAGTGTTGGTTTTAGGAGGTTGTGGAGCGGTTTTGTAACCAACAACGTGTGCGGTGTTCGGCAAATACTCTGTTTTCCTTGTAAAGTTTCTGAATTTATTTATACAAAACGGGAGTCTGTGTAGATTCTCATTCATCCAGATCTTAGGTTTCCAAGGGCCATTGAATGAGCAACACTTGGACTTGAAGAACTTCTTCTTCTGATCATTTCCAGCAGGCTGCACACTGAGAGGTGTAATGTTTCCCTCAGGTCAAAGTTCTTCATCATAGTTTGAGGAGATGAGTGGATGAGAAGGACTGTGATAATATAGTCTCATTTCTCATCCATCAATCCTCTCTCCACTTGAGTAACTGAAGACACTTCTTGAATAAGAGGTGAAACATCTTCAAGTTGAGGAAGAAATCCAGTTTCTACTGATTCAGTAACTTTTGACGTACAGACCAGGTCCTGATGATGATGATGACCTTCTCAGCAGACGTGATTTTACAGTCACATTTATTTTTTTTTCTTTTGTCAAAGCCAATATATTTGTCCAAACTATCCTTTTGGCTGATGGCAAGCGAGACGATGAGGAGACAACGCGGCAGCAGAGGTATTTCACAGGTCACTGTGAGAATCCCGGGAGTTGGCTGCAAACTCCACTGATTCATCCAGCAGCTGAATCACACACTAAATTCTTCTGTCGACCAGAACCTGCTGCTGCAGTGTGTTTTCCGCCGCCCCCCGCTCGCTTACACACATACTCCAAATCCACGTAGGATGTAACGGTTTCTCATCAAGCAAATGCAAGATTTGCCACTGACGTGGTCGGAGCATCGCTGGAGCAAGTACATCGCAGAGATTATAGACAGGGAATGTGAATGTAATGAATCATATTCTATGGCCTCCACTGTCACCAGATCTCAGCGCGGGATGACAATGATGTCTATTCAGTGCACTTTTTACCTCCATTTGAACCACACGTCTCTTCGTGTCTCTTCATCCATAATGCAGTGAAAAGACTCACTTTTACTCTTTTCTAGCCTTTGTGTTACAGTTGACATTCTCGCCCCCCTCTGCAGGTAGAAGCACCGCATCAGGAACGTAGCAGTAGAATAGAATAAAAGATTAAGATAATAAGAAACAAAGTTCTGAACCATAGGTAATAACACATGCTGTTCCCCTCCCAAATGTCTTGCACCTGTGTGTCAGGTGTGTTCCTCTTCCCTTCTGTGGCAGATGATCTTAATCCACGTAAGAACGCTCTTGCAGTCTTGAGTTTAGCATCGCGATTCTGATCCCAGTGAACTAGTTGAACTCGGTGTTAAATATGTAAACTCCTTTTTTCCAGTTCTGCTCTGTGAGCCATTCTGTCTGAGTGCATAGTAACACATTGAGCTGCAGTCACTGATGCAGGGTTCCTTGGCTCGTGATGGCTGTGCTGTGTGCTGGAGATTGACTCGTAAGTGGCTTTACTGTTGTGTTTCACCCGTGTATTCTTGACATATCTTGTAAAGAACAAGTGAAGGTACACAATTATGGAGTACGTTGTGTGATTTAAAAATCCATTATATATACACTCAAGTTGTTTTTCTTTAAACTAATACAGTGTCTGATATGGTCTGCTGCTGTAACAGCATCAGCTTCAAGGTTCTGCTTGTCGTCCATTGAGAGATGGTTGTCTTTCTATCATCTCGAGCCAGTCCGACCACTCTGACCCACTTGCGTCAACAAGGCATTTCCACCAAGAGGATATTGGATATTTTCTCTCTTTTTTTGAGGTCAGCCTATAAAAGCTAAATGAAAATCCACGTAGATCAACAGTTTCTGAAATCTTCAGATCAGCCTGAGCGGCATCAACAACCGAGTCACATTCAAAGTCACTTTAGTTACTTCTCAGTTTAACCTTCAGCAGGTCACCTTGATCATGATCAGATGCTGCAACAAAGAGTAGTTTAACAGATGTTCCTACAGAAGTGCAGAGTGTGTGCGTGCGTATGTGTATGTGGGTACTTATTATTTATATCTTTGCGAGGTCCAAAAAAGTGTAAAAACCTAACTTTGTGGGAACATTTTGACTGTGTGAGGACATTTGTCAGGGTTATGACTGGTTTTATGACAGGTTGGGTTTAGGTTAGGGTTAGGGTAAGGGTCCTCACTAGTATAAAAACAAGTTTGTGTGTGTGTGTGTACTTGTTATCTCTTAATGACCTTTCCTAGCATAAACACTGACAGGACCTGTTGTCCTGGTCCTAATTTGACAGAGCCTCAATTCTTAAAGCTCCCATAGACCAGAAGTTCCAATTAACACTGTTTTTTGGTGTGTATCCTCACCATTACCTCGTTTATGAAGCCCTAAAGTTTGGAAACAGTTCAGCAACTGCTGAGAACGCTGGGTTTTATTGTATTCTCGGGCTGAAAAAGCCTGGACTCGTGATGTAAGGATCCCGTCTCCTGAACAGCGGAGCCTCCTGCTCCGGTACTAGTCCCGGCACATCCAATGGCGTACATTGAACTGCAGAAGAAGAAGAACATCCGTTGTGGAGGTGTTTCACTTGCGTTCACTCTGTGTCCGACTCCGGGTCAAAGGTCGGAAAAGGGACTGCGGCGGGGAGTCGCGACAAAGCTATTTTTAAACATTGTTAAAACAATGTTTTGATAATGAGTAGCAGTGCATCCACCGTTCCAGAGGGGGGAGCTTCTGAGCGCTGACATGCTAATTACGTCACTTCCTACCTGGTACCTGGCCAATCACAAGACAGTTGAGAAAGCTCTCGTTTGCTGGCCAATCACAACACAGTTCTGTCTTCTGGGGGTGAGATTTCAGTCTGAAAAAGTGCAGCTAACATAGCATCAGTGAGGCTCGTTTACAGCAACTAGGAGGTTTTTGACCATAAAAACAAGTTAATGTATGTAAGTAGACCTCCATAACTCACATATTATGTGCGATAGGACCACTCTATGGGAGCTTTAAGAAGTGGTTAAGTTTATGGCTAATCATGGTGGTCATGCTAATATTGAGGTGAGGCTTTAAGTGGTAATGGTTAAGGTTAGGTATGAGGATTTGTTTGGGCTGTCCAAATAAAGGAAGTCATTGCAGTGTCCTAAGAATAGCTGTGCAAACCTGTGTGTGTGTTTGTCAGCTGGCCCCAGCTCTGCTTTGTGTAC
This sequence comes from Microchirus variegatus, assembly GCF_963457635.1. Classification (NCBI taxonomy): domain Eukaryota; kingdom Metazoa; phylum Chordata; class Actinopteri; order Pleuronectiformes; family Soleidae; genus Microchirus; species Microchirus variegatus. The sequence goes on from NC_139802.1 coordinate 18,884,182, forward strand.
TCTGTCTACAAACAAACCTCACTTTATTGCTTATCCCCCAGCTTTTGCCTCACGTTACCTCCATGTCTCCGTCCTCAGTGCTGGGCGACACTGTCAAACACTCCTCTACTGCACACATGGTTTCCAGCGTTACACCATACGTATGTGTGTGTGTGTGTGTTCTGCAGCATCTGTCGTGGACATTGCAACACATATGGCTGCGCGTGTCACCCTGCTCCTGTATAAGCGTCTGTCAAACACTTCCACACACATGCTTCTAAGTACTCCATGGGGGGGGGGGGCTGTTGCTACTGTGTGCATGGCTGCTGATGTATCAAGGGAGAGTGTCTGCTGACACTGATCTGTTTTTTCAACGCGTTACATTTTTAAAGGGGCACTCGGCAAGTTTTTACAAACCAAGCTGTGTTTATTGGCCTCGTAGCGTCCTGTGAAAACAGCTGTGAAATGTCTCTTGGGGCTCTGAATAAGTAACCCCGATGATGTCATAGTGACGTCACTAGGTTTGAAGATTGCGTTTAACGGAAAGCTTGAGCTACACACTGCGGGTACGAGACACAACCATACAGCGGCAATTTGAATGAAAACTACAAAAAAATACCTGTACTGCTTAAAGTAATCACAGTGTTTATTCTGTCGCTTGTGAGTCCCATAATATGACGAAACTGCAATACAAGTAGCCATCATTACACCCAGGGGTTACATTGGGTTTAGTATGGAGGGGGAGAGACCTTGCTTTGGGCAACGTAAAACTAGCCATTATTATTTTATTAATCACTGCAGACTACTTTGTTGCTTTAAACACTCTTTAAATGCTTATTGTTGGATAAAAACTATGATATACTACTTCACCAACTTCCACTTTCTCTCTCTCACACACACACTATAGGGTGCAGGTCCTCTAATGTCCTGGCATCAATAATCTCCATCACCAACCACAAATCCTGTCACTCATCTATCTGCAGCAAGACTATCTCTAAAGCTGTGTGGCATACTTTTTAAATACAAATATGGCTGCTTATTTTTCTCAGCTAATCGAGTACTTTTTCGGTCTGTAAATGGTTGATCAGGAAATTATGATATTCTCAAATTCTTGTTTTGTCCACAAACCAAAATTCTTATTTTGTTGTGATTTCTTTGTTATACAGGGAAAAGAAGCTGAAGAATCAAGTAATTCTAACTGCATAACATAGAGTTAGTCAAGTGAGACAGCTGCATACATTTGGGCTATGGCTGAGAACCCCAAGAAAACTGTTGGAAGTTTAAAACCTTAACATTCACTAGGACTGCGTAAAAGTATTTAAATTGGGATTTTGACAGCTGCTGCTGTTCCTGCAGCACGCAGCTCCACGTTTCCTGGACGCAGCCTGGCCCGGTTACACAAATAGCACACTTACCCTGGATTTCCACTGGACGCGGAACGGCCGCGGAACGGCCGCGGAACGGCAGCGGCGCGGTCGCCGTTGCAAATCGCTTCCATTCTAATCAATGAGAGCATTCCCACCGGCCGCGCTGCGGCGCGTCTCAGCAGCAGCCCAGAAGCGGCTGACAGCGCCGCAGCGCTATCGATAGGAATCGGTTCTATTTTTTCTGTTGCCGCTGCTGAACAGAAGAAGCTGTGTTGTTGTTGTTTACCTTATACACACAGTCTATCGCTGGATCTCGCGAACTCGCGTCCGTTCAAGATTAACGCGCGATCTTCCGTGAATACCGCCGGCTCCCAAGGCTCCGCGCCGCTGCCGTAACGCCCCCGGTGGGGATTGCCGCCGGGCAGAGGACGAAGCAGAACCGCGCCGCTGCCGTTCCGCGGCCGTTCTGCGTCCAGTGGAAATCCGGGGTTACACATAAAAAATGTTGGAGATACCAGGAATAAAAGATTTTAAACACTCATCAAAATCTTGTATTGTATTTGGTTCAATGTATCAAAGTGTCATTTGGGGTAATGAAATGTGGTGCTTCAAATGTCTAAGAGTGTCAGATCAAAAACAAAAAAGTCTGTGAAATAGTGATTGACCACACTAAGCTTCACTGTCAAAATGCACCTTCATCCTCCTCACATATCTGTGTGTTTGTAATATGAACCTCTCATTGACCCACTGTTTCTGTTTTGTTTTTTTTATAGACGTCATCTCTCCTACACACTTCAACCCATACTTCAGGCGGCTGACATTTGATGTCTCATCCATGGAGAAGAACGCATCAAACCTGGTGAAGGCTGAGCTCAGGATTTTCCGTCTTCAGAACCCTGTGGCTCGAGTGTCTGAGCAGCGCATTGAGCTCTACCAGGTAGAATGACACTCTCTTCTGGTACGACTCTGGAGATGGAATTTAGGGATATTATTTTAGCCAGGAAAAGTTGTTTGCATTTAGTCGATACTACTCATTAAGAAAAACATCCGAAATGGGTTTTCTTTGGAAAAGGGTTTTTCAGAAGCAAATGGTTCCAGATAGAACCTCAGCCCTTGTAGAAGAACACTTTTGTAACCCTTTTTTTGTGACTGAGTGCAGTCACAAGGGTGGCTGAAATTCGGAGTAGAGATGCTGCTCATTTGTGTGGAAAGGAGCCAGTTGAGGTGGTTCAGGCATCTGGTAAGGATGCCACCAGGGAGCGCCTCCCTAGGGAGGTGTTCCTGGCATGTCCAACTGGGAGGAGACCTAGGGGCAGACCACGGATCAGGTGGTGAGATTACATCTCCTCGCTGGCCTGGGGATTCCCCAGTCAGAGTTGGACAATGTGGCCAGGGGAAAGGAAGTCTGGGGCCCCCTGCTAGAACTACGACCAGATCCTGGATAAGATGGGTGTACTGATTTAATGATATGTAGCTTTTGTCTTTGCTCCTTCATATAAGTTGGGAGCCGATAAAATGCAAAGGTGTTGTGATGCAAACCGATTTAGGTTAAGTAGAATGGATGAGCTGGATTAATGCTGAAAAAACATGTGTTGTGTGCGTGCCAAAAATATGGCATCTTTGCACCACATTTGTAGTGCTGTGTCTATGTGTGATGAGTTTGAAACATGTAAAGTACACTCCTTATTTCTAAGCTTCTCAGGCGACTCTGTCAAATAACATGACACATATGGTTGTGTAAAGAATGACAAAGGGAGCCCGAGCTGAAACCTCATCTCCGCACAGCTGCGTGCTCCTGTCTAAATGAATGGGTGGAGAGCCATAACTTTTCATGAGCACTGGAACTTAAACACCGCATACATGGAATCATCAGTCAAATCTTATAAAATCGTTGCAAAAGATAAGTGACTTTGCCCCCAAAATAAGGTAATAAGGTCCAAAAAAATCTCCTGTTATGCTCTTTTACGGCTCAATACAGAGACGCGACGCCCTCAACTCTGGCTTCAGCTTCTCCCACCGCAGCACTTAAACAAAAAGATTTACATAACCTGTCGAGAAGTTTGATATCCCTTCTCCTCCATGCTTGTTTGAAGGAGTCTTTCCATTAGTCTCAACTGCAGCAACACTAATGATGGGTAGAAATATTTCCTGGTTCTCGTTATAAAGCACATGATTGGCTTCTGGGAGGACAAGGTGGGCTATGAATCATACTCCACTATCTATTCAAAATGATGTAGGTGGTCTGTCTCTTCTCTGTAATGAAGCCTCGGCTCTTCACAAGGGTTCAACGGCCACAGTAGTTTAAACACAGCGAGTGAAGTCACCCAGAGTCTGTCTTTCTGTCAGCCTGCATCTGTGTCAGTCAGCACCAGTCGGTTCCCACGCTGTGTTTACGTCCAGACAAAGAGATGACAGCGC